>NW_006782397.1:652706-666633 GCF_000442215.2 Lipotes vexillifer
CGGCACAGGGGCTCAGCTTGGTGCTCTGTGATGACCTAGATGGGTGGGGTGGGGGTGGGTGGGAGGGAGGTCTAAGAGGGAGGGGATATATGTAGACATATAGATGATTTGCTTTGTTGTACAGTGGAAACTGACACAGCGTTGGAAAGCAACTATACTCCAATTAAAAATAAATCAATAAAGGAGAATATTCTAACTCACAGAGCGAATGGAGAAAGATGCTTTCAAGCATCTGTGTGTGTGTGTGTGTGTGTGTGTGTCTGGATTCTCTATCAATAGTGCCATCCTCTGCCAATGTTCAATAACCTGTCAAGCACATTTCACGAGAGATCCCTGAGTTTCCCCTGATGTGGGAGGAGCCTGAGAATCGAGATAGGTAGGCAAGAGATGGGAGAGGCCTTCCTTGGTCCAGAGCCAAGATTAGGGATGGAATTACACGAATGTGCTTCATTATCTCTAACTTTGAACTAACTTAAAAAATAAAATAAAATAAATGAAAGCCTTTGGGGGCAGAAATGTTTTTCCTAGCCGGCTTCAGAACTTCCCTTAGACATGACACTTCGCTGGGGAGGTCTTTTCTTCTGACTCACGCTGCCCCAGCCTTCCTCTCAGGGGAGCATTTTAGAGTCCTGGCCGGCGGTAGATCGAGCCTTTCTTCTCTCCTTTGTGGCTGTGTTACTTCCTAATACTATAATGGTGCTCTACAGAAGATTCTAGTTCCTGCCTGGCAGGAGTTGAAGTGCTGAGGATGTGCGGGCGGGAGGTTGGCTACAATCTCTCCACGAGCAGAACTTTCCACCCCGTTTCTAATGTTCCTTGTCGTCCAAAGGCCCCTCGGAAGGCTTTTCCATTCCTCTCTCTCATCCGTGGCAATATATATATATATATATTAAAAGGATGGTAAATAAAAGCATGGTCTACAACCTTGCTTCTTTTAAGCACATCTCACATAATTTGCCTTTAAAAAATTTTTTTTATTATTTTTTTTTTGGCAGTACGCGGGCCTCCCACTGTTGTGGCCTCTCCCGTTGCGGAGCACAGGCTCCGGACGCGCAAGCTCAGCGGCCATGGCTCACGGGCCCAGCCGCTCCGCGGCATGTGGGATCTTCCCGGACCGGGGCACGAACCCGCGTCCACTGCTTCGGCAGGCGGAATCCCAACCACTGCGCCACCAGGGAAGCCCCGCCTTTTTTTTTAAATCAAACTTTAGCATCCTTCTTCTTTCACAACTCAGTTCAGTGACATTTGGCGCATATACCACCTATCCCAACATTTATGGTACCATGCCACCGTGTCAATGCATTTTTATAGCTTGTTTTATATACACATATGTGAATATATTAATGACTTATTCAACAAATAGACAGCCAGGATCCACTTAACAAGCACGTACACATATGCACACATAACACACCTAAACATTTATGACGTTATATTTATTTGTACATGTGTGAATGACAGCTCAATCCCAGAATATTGCCTTTTACAAGACTCCTCCAGTACTTATTATGGTAAATTATGAATATATGTTACTAGGCGATACATGACTATGGTATTTTATCTCCACACAAAGCAGTCATTTGTCTGCACAAAAATAAGAAACAATACCGTTCTGCCAGCTGAAGATATACTCATGCATATATATTGGTTGAATAAGGAGCTCGTATTAACACGTTTGACAAATATTGATTAAACGTTGATTGTATTCAGGGTACTATTTATCTTATGGGGAGCTGTAAAAGTATATATCATGATACTATCTATTCGTGTACATATTTATTTACAAATAGCTGGTGTGTTGTTGCCAACGATTTCAGCATGAAATGCTGGAAACAGCTTTAAATAAAACACATTTATAAGGCATTTATTCTTCATTTCAACAAATATTTATTGAAGTCCCACTGGTGGAGATTCAGCATTGCACAAAGTTCCTGCTCTCTTACAGCTGGTATTCTAACGGCAAAAGGTAGAAAACAGACAAGCAAACAGGTATCAAGTGATGATAAAAGCTATGAAGTAACATAAAACAGGGAAAACAATGAGGAAAACATAGATAAACTAAGGGAACACTTAGAACTTGTGATAAAACTGAAAATTAAGAAATGCCAAAATCCTAAAGTGTCTTTTATACAGACACCCAAGTGTTAGTATTTAGAGCCAAGTATTTTTAAGAGGAAGAAACAAAACTAACATTTGTTGGGTATCCAGCAGGTGCTTGGGACTATGTTAAGCTGTTTTTGCCCCTCACAGTGGGTAATTTACTGCTTATATCCTGCCCTGAAAAGTGGGCAGGTATTATTACCTCTATTTTACAAGGAAGGAAGGTGAAATTCAGTTGCTAGCCCAAGGTCGCACACTGATAAGTTGGGATTTAAACCCAGTTAATCTCCTTCCAAAGCCCATGCTCTGTTAGCAGCACCCTGCCTCTATATATTAAGAACAAAGAATAATTCACATTTTCAGCACCACACAGGAATTTATCTAACTTTCTTTATTCTTTTCATAGCTCAAGATTTCTGTTTCTCTGAGAGAGGAAGAGCATAACTTGACTGGACACATCCTAACACGAACACACAGTTTTCCTGAAGGGCTGTTTTCTTCCACTGTACCACACACAGCTATTAGTCTAAGCTTTCTTATTCAAAATCCTTAGGGATTTGTAAGGTAGAAACTCTTCCACATGGCTGAATCTCTACTGCTTATTTTTAGTTGAGCACTGTTGTTGTGCGGATATTTTTACATTTTCTCTTACACAGCCCTGTATGCTTTGAAAATGAAATTGTTTCTGTCCTGTAAACCTTTGAAGAGTCTTCGAGTGTTGCCTATTTGAGAATCCTAGTTCAATTATTCTGACTGAGTTTACGCATAACTTTGATCAAAGAAAAAGGGTTGTTTTTTTTTTTTTTCCGAAACTTATTTACTAATTGTTTGGTTTAGTGGAATGCTCAGGATTAGCAATATTGTTTAGTGGGATTTCTATGGAGAAGAGCCTGGGGTTTGTCTGTTCATCAGGTTTTTGGAAAGGACAGATGATAATCTGCAGCAACATTAGAGATAGATCAGCATTTTTCTTTCAGACATGAAGATATATGTGCACTTAAAATGGAAAAAGCAATTCTACTGTACACATATAGCAGATATCTATATTTGCTCGGAGCTGTCTTCATCACTGGGACTTTACCTAATCAACACTTATGACCATTTGATAATACTGTTAGATATTAGATATAACTAATATTTTTGGTTTACTTGACTCAAAAATACTGAATGGCTTAATCAAAAATGCAATGAAATATAAAAATTGTATACTATACACTTACATAAACACACATACATCTTCTTTCTTTGGGGTTTTATTTAATCATCACTAATGACCAGTTTGATGATACAGTTCAAACTAACTCATGTATGGATAGACTCGATTAAATAAATTGTTCAGTTTGAAGCCCTGACCATCTAGATGCTTTTGAAAAGCATAAACTTCTCTATAAGAGTGGGTATCTTCAGATCTATATGAGGAATGAACAGGTTTATTCAAGAAAAGATTCTTAACATAGGTTTCCTGATCTGATTTTAATTCTTTTCTAAATGCGGAAGCAAGGAAAAAAGTAAGGATTTATGCTTTGTTTTCCTCGTGATTTCCTCTGTCGTTTTATGAAAGTCACATTTTCTTATATCTCTTTGTTGTTTTCCATTTACAGAACTTGGAAACAGAAAGCTATTTCATATAGTCGCTGTAAAGAGTGATTAATTCCAACAATTAGTATGAGTTTGCATATGGACATTGTGAAATGATGTTTGGTTATAAAATGCCAAGGATCCCTCGTATTATCTTTGGTAACTTGGTAAATAAAAATGCTGGGGCTAATACAGACCTTTCTGTTTGGGCCAAATTTGGCTACTCAGGATCAAAACTGTGCCATCTTATTGGGCTGCTTTTGGTAAGTTCTCCTGTTAATAATTCAGTCAGTGGCAGCTCTGCAGCTTTAGTATTGTTGACACTAAGATGCAAGCACCATAGTGCATCTCCTGGGTTTCTAATTGCAGAGTAGTTAGGTATTCCTATCACACTCTACTCCTAAGTACACATACAGCCCTCAATTTACAAAACAAAACCAAAAACCTATTATTGAAAAAGTGTTAGAAAATGGCCATTTATATAACTCAAATATCCTAAAATAGGTTGCCTAAGCAATGGTACAGTCATTCAGTGGAATGTTATTCGGTCATTAAAAAGAATGTAATAGAGACTTGATAAGATGTACATGATGATGTATTGTTGACTAAAATGAGTAGGTAAAATATTAACCTATATTTATAAAGAAAAAGGCAATCTGGATCCACATACCCAAGGATATGGATAGTAGAATTATGACTCATTTGTCTTTTTTGAAATTTCCTCCACATTTTCTGAATTTCCTACAATAAGCATCTATTACTTCTGTATATTAAAATATAGTTTTACTACTACATATAAGATAGATAAACAGCAAGGTCCTACTGTATAGCACAGAGAACTATATTCAATATCCTGTAATAAACCGTAACGGAAAAGAATATGAAAAAGAATATAACTGAATCACTTTGCTGTACGCCAGAAACTACTACAACATTGTAAATCAATTATATTTTAAATATTTTTTAAGAAATATATAGTTTTAAAAGCAATCAAAATGTTTTTCTACATTATCATATTAATCATATACATGCAAACATACAAGTGCAAGACAAAAACGTGAAATATCAACAAAGGTTATTTCTGGATAGTGAGATTATATTTGGTTTCTTATTCTTTTCTGTAAGCTCTAGATTTTCTTCAAATGCCTGACTTTTATTATCAGAATTAAAAGATTGTTCAAAAATGCAAAAGGAAAATGGCATGTATTTTCTAACAGTCAGTGCAAGCGATTTATCCCAATATATGTCCCAGAATATGGTGACCTGCCTAACGAGCTCCTGGTAGAAGATCCTGTGATATTCATGTATTAAATCAAGTGTTACCATTATGTCATAAAGCAATCTTGTACAGTCCCCAACCCCGCTGGCAGTTGCATTTGTACAGTATAAATATAATAAATATTATTCCCCATTTTTTAAAGTCATGGTATCGTAAGTTCGTTTTCTCCAGCACCATCAGGACCCTCCCGTCTTCCCGCAGGAGGCTTTGGCTTTCTTTGCATGTGCTTCTGCATCTCTTTCTCTTTTGTTGGTGCCGTTGGCAGGAGTTTGTTTCTAATCATAGCTGCTGCTGTTAGATGCAGTTGCTAATTTGAAGCGTTAGCTTCCCCAAACTGCAAACTCCAGTTCTTCCTTTGTGTCATTGAAAGGTTATTTGAAAACTACTGCACCCACCCCAACCCCCCAAAGAAAGCAAGAAGTTAAAATTAGCAGACGGAGCCAATTGAAAATAAGAAAGAAAAATGGGCCCGATTTTAGGGCGTCTGAGCCAGACAGAGAATAAAGATTCATTAACGAATCCCTGTATTCTGAATATGGGAAGATCATTAGTCACCTTTTGGTTTCTCTTGAATTGGGATGTACTAACTCTTTGTTTTTGATATGTTATCACACACACAAAAATCAGGTAATGAATCAGTTTTTTGAACCAGCAATTGTTTTGACCCTTGGACTTTTTTCTCATACACCAAAATTAAAAACGGAATAAATAGAGCACTTGAGAGAAAAGTCCCTGCCAATTTTGTAGTTTGATAACAGTTACCAAAAACAACTAAATTAGCGCCCGTATAGACTGTCAGTGTAGACACAATTTAAAAAACATGTGTTTCCCTATCTTCTAGAGAAAGTCAATTTTCTTTGCTTTCCCTTTATGTCCAAAATAGTATTTTTGCATCCCCCCCTTCTTTCACTGTAACTTTTTTTTTTTTTCTCACTGTTGTGGTGTCTCCCGTTGCGGAGCACAGGCTCTGGATGCACAGGCTCAGCGGCCATGGTTCACGGGCCCAGCCGCTCTGCGGCATGTGGGATCTTCCCGGACCGGGGCACGAACCTGTGTCCCCTGCCTCGGCAGGCGGACTCTTAATCACTGCGCCATTCACTGTAACTTTTGATTGAATTCATTGTATAGAGGAGAATGAGTCCAAAGGAGAAGGTAACAGCAAAAGCCACAGACAAATCAGCATATATTCTTTTTAGCTTTTCAACTTATTTCTGTGGCTGGAGTTCTTGCTTGAGCTCAGACCAGAGGCCATGCCTACTTAATACAGTCAAGAGAGCACACTGTACTATTTTTAATTTCTTTGAAGGGTGGTAATTATTACTAATTATGATCTCGCTCAGCAATTAACAACTGGTGGCATTAAGCTAACTTCCTGCACCTCCCCGGCCCTGTGGCTGCAGAAGAGTGGGGAGCGTGTTACTTGGTGGATATTTCATACTTGAACACCAAGAAAGGCATTATTACCTTGGGAGGGGCGTCCTTCTGTAGAGATCCAAAGAATCCTAGGCTTCCGCTTTACAAAGTTATTTCTCGATGTATTGATCCAAGAATTTATTTGGTAATACTGACTAAATGCGTAAAACTCCTTGAAAGATGGTCTCCTTCCAATTGCTCCAAATAAGTATCCTGGGTGCTTTCAATTGTTTGTCTCTTTTTTGATTTTTTTTCCCCTTTCCTTTCATCGTCCTCTCAGTCTACAATTCCTTTTATGTGTCTAAATGGGTCTAATGTTACTTCCTTATTCAAGTCAAGTATCATGGTACTGTTGCCATTACTATCAGTAATAATAACCATGACGATAATAATGATAACGACTCTTCATCATTAAGATGTGCCAGACACTGTTTTAAGAGCTTTATATTAAATAGTCATTCAATTCCCACATCAAATCTATAAGATGGGGCCTGTTATTACCCCCGACTTCCTATATAGGACACTGAGGGCCAGAGAAGTTAAGGCACAAAGCTAGCAAGATGCAGACCTGTAACAAGAACCAGGGAACTGGACTCTTGAATCAACACTTTTCATAATTCCATACCCCATCTCAAGGGTAAAGTCTCAAACGTAGTGCCTTGTGTAAAATTAGTGCTTCACAACTGCAGACTGGATCCAATAATCCACATTGTTATGTAGAGTCCTCCCTACCTGTAGTGATACATTTTATAGGTCCTTATATGCATAGCTCTGAATTCTCATTTAGACTTTGGAGTTTGGAGTGGTTTCTTCAGCTACTTTTTTACTGACCATACTAAATAAGACTTCTGCTATTTATGGAAGCATACATTAGCTTCTCTGTTTTCTATATTATAGAGCAAGAAACAAGGAGGGGAGTAGATGACATGGCAAATGGAAACTTCTCGAACGTCTTGCTTCACCAGTTCAGTTTATAAATATCCGTTGTTTTTTTTTTTCCCAATTACTCTCTAGAGCAAGGAAATCATCGCATAAACAATGAAATCCTACATGTTCCTCTTGAAGTCCCCACATACCAAGGGTTCAAGAACCCTTGTGGGCTCACTCCTGACGCAGAACCAGGGATGCCTTGAACACCTAGTTCTAGGGGGATCTGGACTTGCAGCTCTGACGTTGCCTGTTGCCACGACGCAAGAACAGTGTGTGAGAGACACAGGTCTGCTCTGCCTGGTTGCCTGCGATGCTCAGATCCCTGCCCGCTGCACGAGTGCCCACATTCCAGCTCTCCACTTCACACCCACAGGCTTGGCCGTTGTTCCCCAAGCTCGGGCCACTGTGCCAGCGTGGCTGGGTCAGTAGAAGATTCCAGAAACTGTCATGTACAGTGGAAAATGAACAAACACACACAAACTCTGTCTAATGAGCACTTAATCCCTTGTAGAGTGAACAGATGCTAATCCAGATTATTGCTCTTCCCCTCTTTTGGACCTGACATGGAGCAACCACATTCACCCCAATGGGTCTCCTTAGATCTGAAGACTCCTGAATATCTTTCGTAAATTGGTCATAGATCCCCACCTCTCTAGGGGGAGAGATTTTTGATATGGAATTCTAAAAACAAACAAAAGAATTCCTGAACATTCTTATTCAGTTGTCCTTTGAATACCAAGGGTGGTTATTTAGCCCTTACATTTACATAATTCAGAAAAAATATTGAAAAAAATACCCTGATAGGCTTGTTCCTAGTAATCAGAGATCTCCATTCCTAAATCTAAGATTGCCTAGCATTTCACCTACCCACCTTGGGTGGAGTTCATCTGAATTCTGTTTGGATGAGACACCCACCCGTTTGATAAAGTATAAAATAGTTGGAAGAACAATAAATAGATATATCCAGAAGGAACAATGAGCAATAAACAACAGATGCACCTAGAAAAACAAGTGCACTAACATGAATGTCATACCTAATAGTGTGCAGGACATTCCTATAGGTGACTGACATACATAGTAAGATGCCCTGTGCAGCTGAAGTTGTGTGCGTGCGTGCACGTGTGAACATGTGTGTGTGTGTGCACGCATAATAGCAAGAGAAGTGCCTAAAAGAGAAGTGATTGCTCTCGTAAGAAGGTCACGTATAAACTCCCTGGACATAAATGTAGCCACTCTTCCATCCATGTGCTGGCCATCCTTTTTCTAAGGGTGGGTGAAAGTCAGCATTTCAATGCAAAACCCTTTTTGCGTTATGGGTTTTTTAAAGAAGCCAACAAATCCAGGCAGATTTTGATAAAGGGAAGTTGTCAAGGCTTTGGATGCATGAGTAGGCAGGTAGGTGCCCGAGCCAACCATGACCTTCCCCTCTGAGGCTATGTTCCTGCCCAAAAGGGGACTGTGCAAAACAGGGAGGAATTTGGGTGCCATGTTCTGGTCTCACTTCTAGAGGCTGGCTGTTACCCTGTCACCATAAGTAGCAGTGCCCAAAATGCCCTCTTGATTGACAACAACAGGTTAGTGCCAGAGAGTTGAACATAGGCCCTTCTGATGTTAAAACTCATGTTTCAGTGGTGCCATAAAAAGGAGATGGGAAGTAAGTGTTTTTTTATGGTACGCGGGCCTCTCACTGTTGCGGCCTCTGCCGTTGCGGAGCACAGGCTCCGCACGCACAGGCTCAGCGGCCATGGCTCACGGGCCCAGCCGCTCCACGGAATGTGGGATCTTCCCGGACCGGGACACGAACCCGTGTCCCCTGCATCGGCAGGCAGACTCTCAACCACTGCACCACCAGGGAAGCCCAGGAAGTAAGTTTTAACTCAAGGTTTATTCAGAGCAGTTACAGCAACTGCACTTAACACGATGTTAAGGATTCCAGTGTCACTCTCAGGGGCCACTACAGGAGGACCCTGGATGTTCGCCATCAGTGGGCGAGGAGAGAACTGAAGTTCTTGGGTTGGACAGCTCCTCAGCAATGCTGTTCAAGACTCCCCAATCGAACCAGCAAATCAGGAACAGCCATGTGCTCCCATGCTGCCAGTCTTCCAAACAAATGAACCAGATTATCTCATGTTAGCAGCGTATAAAAAACAAAACCCAAATTTCATTTAGAGCAAAACTTGCTTTTGACAATTTCTATAAAAAATCTGTTTCTTTCTAAGCAATTAAAAAAATAATAAGTCCAGTCTGATGCACATACATATACAAATACTTATATCGCCCTTGAGGATTTGCTGCTTTTTCTTCTCTCGAGTTTTTATAGAGAGGGAAATTTGCTAAAGGCAGAAAGACCCTGACAGATATTTGTGTGTTCTGGATAATATCTTGTAACAGGCTGTAAGAGGTACGGTAAGATGAATTCCATTTAAGAAAATGAAGACAATGGGAAGAGAATAAGGTGATCCGTTTCAATTTGGGGAATATTCTGAAACAATTCATATAAAATATGGCAGTTATTGTGGGGCTGGGAAGCTGGATTTGCGATTCTCTTGCAAGGAATGAGAAAGATCTTCTAGAAATGCACGGCAGAGGTGTGTACAAGAAGCTGGGTTGAAGGAGTCAATACAATGCCAGTTCTGAAAACAAACAATAGGCAGGAAATTACAGAAAAAAACCATAAACATGATGAAACACAATTCTTTTTCTGTCTTAGAAATTATAGAGCTCAAAATCAAAATCACCAGTGCTTTTCTACCTTACTTTAAGTAATGTTAAGTAACAGGAAATTCACTGTTGCAATACATCCTTAAGCTATTTAGACAGTTTATACGTAAACCTTTTATTGCTTGAGTCTCTGTGCTAGATTTGTACAGATATTCAGCAGAGGTTCTTAGGAGGTTACCGTCAAAACATTACACATTTGCATTTGCAATATTATAATTCAAAACACAAGCAAAGAGGTGGTACTGAGAGTTAAGAAAGGAAAGGCAAGGATATAGGAGTATGGGAGCATGATAGCCCTCTACCTACTTAGCTCCATTAGCAAGGAAGAAACAAAAAGAAGGAAAGAAGGGAGAGAGAGAGGGAAGAAAGAGAAAGAAAAAATAGTATAGTTAAAGTTGTTTTCTCTCTACAGCTTCTACAAACAGTGTTAAAGCAAAATTCAGAGAGGCCACTGGAACTTGGGGTTCCAATGTCAGTGAAGGTTAAGTGCTGTAACAAACAACCTCAGGTTCTCAATGGCTGAATACAGTAAAGGTGAATTGCTTGCACACATTGCAGCCACGTGGGTAGGGAATCTCTCCCGCAAGCATGAGACACAGGGACCTGGGTCCCTTTCATCTTGTGGTGCTGCCGTCTTTACCTACCATAGGAGCGGGAAGTATGAGGGTCTCACGAGGGTGAGCCCGGAGGTGGCAGACGTTCTCTGGGACAGAACAGAGTCATATTGCCCACACCTAATTAAAAACAGGCTTGGAAATGTAGTTGAACTCTATGTCCAGGAATTGGAAACAGATTTGGTGAGCATCTTGCCAGCCTCTGTCACAGTACGGTCACTTCAGTGTATGAACAGGTAGAAACAAATGACAAAGAAGGAGAAAACATTTTCTATAGAAGCTGAATTTTCCTTATCAAATATTAGTAGACCTGAATTCTCACAGGAAATGTCCATATCTAATGAGTAAGATTACTCCTGGCCAAGAAAGTTTTGATTTCTTCCATGGCTCACGGCTGTTCAACTGTCTATTGCATCCTCTGACGAGCGTCAATGAGTCCCTTTACATCATTTTCCCTTAGAAATTCCTGATGAGTCCTTACCTTTGTCTGAGAGCTTGTACAGCAGGCAGAGTCCAAGTGCATTGGTCCATGTCACCAGGCGAGGAAAAGATGGAGAGATTCTCTTGGAGATGACATAGAATATGTTCAAGAGCTTCTTTTCAGTTCGGTTCAGTTATGTCAGGTTATTCTGTATTCCACATATTAAGAAAAATTTTATGCTTAAATTTTGATAAAAACTTACCTTTTGACTTTGAAATTTTACTAGTCTTACACACGTAGATATATTTGTTCTGAAAAAGTTTTGTGTTTTTCTCCTTTAATCTTCCCCAATTGCAAATCATTTAATAAAAAAAAAAATGGAAACTTTCATATTTCAAATCAAATGTTACTCTTTTACAGTCTTATGTGAAGTGAAGTGAAAAGAGAATGCAATTACTAGAGTAAATTTAGCTTTTGTATAAAAGAAATCTATGGTAGAACTAAAATTATTATAATAATGTAGTAAATATACAGATCGTAACTTGCTGCTATATTTCAGTTTGATCATTATAGTGTTGCTATTACTAGGACCAATTTACTAGGCAAAATATTAGTTACTCTATTTTTCATGTAATAACTATGGTTTGTTAAGGTTTTATGACAAAACTAGAATGCTATTATAATGAATTTTATTATGTTGTACTTATAAGTGGTAGAGAGGGACTGTTAGCTTGTTTTCTTGCTTGGTTTTGCACTTATATTATGACCTAGAGCATGTTACTTGAGTTTCCTTCATTTTTTTTTCCACTGTGGAAAAAAAAGGTATTCATTAAAAAAAAAATCCCATTAGAAAATTTAATCTAAAATCCAGTCCTCATTAACTGCACTTAGATTCACATCATGGACTAACTGAAGTGAAATATCAACGCTCCATTGTGGAGTATATGTTGGGATACTTTCCTTTACTACAGTGAATTAAGTTACTCATAATAAAGAATGTATTTGCTCTCAAAAATTAAATAATAAAAACTGGACCAAGTTCCAGGAGGTTTTTGTCCTCATTCCTCTTTTGCCACAAACTTTTTGCCTAGTCTGACCTCTTCAAGATTCAGTTTCTTCCCCTCTTTCCCTCTTGGAAAGGGGTATCTTTCATTAGTCACTGGGTCACCCTAAGATGTCAAACTTCTATGCATTCTAAGCAAAGACAAAACTATTCTTGGGGTCATTTAGGTTACTAACCACCCATTTCAAGGCACTGCTCCATTACTGGTTATAACTGATGTTAAACAGCATGATTAAAAATGAAATCGTCAAGTATTATACAATATACAAAAGTTGCTATTGTTTTAATTGTCTTGGAATTTCTAATGGCTACACATTCTTCTGGAAGGGACTTTTTCGCCTTCGATGTACATTGACTTTTATATTTTGCATGCTAAGTTATTAATGTTCTAAAAATTAAATGAAATAGTAGATTGACTTAAGACCAGCTATATGCCATTTTTCCCCTCTGAAGCTTGGAACCACTAGGGAGAAAGGATTGAGATGGAGCGAGATCAAGACATCAGCTATATTAGTGAAAAGTTTTATTGGGAAAGTGGTTTGGCTCCATGGCCAAGTCCTTCTAATATTCACACTCTAAATAACCTCCTTTCCACTCCCCAAGGCAGAGCTATAACATATCACTGACTAGGCAGATACTTCCCATACAGCAGAAAGATGAACAAGAACATGTTGAAGGCAGGTTGCTCTAAATAGATGAAGGGACTGAGTCAGATGTGCTTGGTGCATCTTTCAAATTTATCAATCAAATAAATTACTACAAAGAGTAATGAAGTGGAAGTGCAACTACTGCCGCCCCATTATTTTGGAAAAGTTTAAGACAAAAGCAATCAGCCAGAAAAAGAATCTGTAGAAAGATAAATGGTTTCCAAGTCAGATTACTTAGATTTGAATTAGCTCTCTCCCTCTTATTAGCTCCGTGATCTTGGGCAAGCTACTTAATACCTCCTATCTTCATTTATAAAGTGAGGATAAAAATATCCACTTCCTCGCACAGAAGAAATGTAGCTTTATATGCAGAAACCCTTTCTTTTTCCTCCTTGGTTTCCAAGAAGACTGTATTTCCCAGACCATGTGACTGCCTTCTGGCTGATGAAATATTTGGAGAAGTGAGGTTCACTATTTCTAGACCCATCGCATCCCACTTTCTGCACAATCATCCATACTTCATTTCCTTGTGCTCCAGCCAGATCCAAGGATCCAATGGAGGAACTCAAAGCTCCATAACTCAAAATGTCTTAACAATAATCCAATGTTGTAGTATGATTCATATGGATTTTATAGAGTGAAATGTATCCCTTAAAAGATGTCTTAATTCTTATAACTTCAAAGTAATTCTTTTGGTAGATTTCCATCGGAATGAAAATAGGGAAGAAACAATACAATGAATTGGGATTAGAGCTAGGCAGAAATGAGGGAATTGAAATAAATAAACAAGGTAAAAGATTAATACTATTATAATTCATTAGTGAAATATAATCAGAAAATAGTATATAACATTCTTACTAAACTTAGAACCATTTCTCTTCTCTTTAAAAGTTTATATAGAGCATGAACTTTATATAGCGATAAACTAGAGTGACCCTTAACTCCTAAGGGGAAAAAAAAACTTGACTAGCCTTCCAATGATTCCAATGAGACTAATTTTTGAAAGTCTTACATCACTAAAGATGATTTTTTTGGCTTGGTGGTCATCTGTTTACTTGCTCAGGGCAAACTGGATGTGTAGTATGGGGTCATAGTTCTAAAAACTTTTCTTGGGTTTCCCTGGTGGCGCAGTGGTTGAGAGTCCGCCTGCCGATGCAGGGG
>NW_006782397.1:666736-699702 GCF_000442215.2 Lipotes vexillifer
GCCTCTCATTGTCGCGGCCTCTCTCTTTGCGGAGCACAGGCCCCGGACGCGCAGGCTCAGCGGCCATGGCTCACGGGCCCAGCCGCTCTGCAGCATGTGGGATCCTCCCAGACCGGGGTACGAACCCACGTCCCCTGCATCAGCAGGCAGACTCTCAACCACTGAGCCACCAGGGAAGCCCTAAAATAATCTTTAAGAATGAAAATAAATAAAACATTCTTAGTTCATGGGCCGTAGACAAATAGTGCAGGGGACTATAAATTTAAAAATTATACAGATCATGTGTATTATTTTTAGTTCTGAATCTAAATCTAAAGCTGTATGCCTGCATATAATTGTGCTTTAACCAGATCTAAGGCAAAATGCCTAGTCTTCTTGATCTAGAAACTAATCTGGCCATCAGTTTGACATTCAGACAATTGACAAGATCTCCCAGAAATTAAAGTAACTCATATCTATTTAGGATTATTAACTAGAATTTTAGTATGGGAATGGAAATGGAAATATTTGAGAATAAATTATGATTTGAGAATAAATTATGTTCTTATGTTCATATTATTAATTTCATAAAAACATTGTTTTAAATCTTGTACCAAAATCAAATATCAGTAATTTGAACAAAAAATTAATATTATGCATAGTAGCTCTCTTTCCAAAGGACAAAGAAAAAGTACTCCTTGAATTATAAACAAGTTTTTCAACAATTTATCTTCAATGGACACAGCATCAAGGAATACATCCTACCAAGTCTAGTGAAAACTGATACAGTATACTTAATGAGTTCTTATTACATTTTTCTTCAGTTCTATTAATTTTATAGGACCTATCCTTCCTATCACTTGTAATAGTACTTTTTTGTTGTTTTCCACAAGCTTTATGAAATAGCAATGGCAAATGCAATCAAATATTCAAATAAATCTTCTTAAAGTAACCCTGAAATACATCTTTTGGACCTAAACTTAGATATAAAGTTGTTATATGGAATTCAGATTAAAATACAAAAGCTGTATTTTAGTTGCCAGTGAATAGTGAGCTGATATGAAATTTGTACATGTGTTCTTTATAAATTTGGGGGGGCTGCCAATCATTGAGAATTAGGATAACTGAACTTGAGTATGCATTTAAATTAAACAAAGCAAGGACAATTTTTTAAAAGAGACTATACCCTGATGTCTCTAAGTCAGCTATATAAAAACTGATTTTTTTTTTTTTTTTGAGATGACTAATCCAGCCTCCCACAGTTTTGGGCAACAGTTCAATCACCAGAGTTAGCTGGTGCCTCATTTTAACTCTCTTTATTGTCCTTTTCCAATATATCCCAGAACATCACCATTGATCTCTTTTGCTGAACTGGTGGCTCCCTTATCTTGCTCTTTTATGCTTTGCAGTGGCTTACTAACTCCGTTTGCAAATATCTCAGCATCAGACTTAGCATCACTGTTTGGCTGGCTCTAAGGTTTCCTTATTATGTACTAACACTGATCATTTTCTCTTTTTTCTTCAGCTTGTGTCCTGCCTTCTAAATTGAGTCTTTTCTCCCTATTTCTTTAATTTTCCTATCCTCTCCTTCTTTCCCTCCCTTTCTTACTTTGACTTTCTTTTATTCTTCTCATTCCACCCCACTGCATAGAATCATAACCCTCTCTCTCCTTATTTATTTCTATTTGTAATCACGCTTTTACTTTAGTCCTTTTTGGTAAACTAATTTTTTTATCACATGAAGCTTTGCCATTTAATGAGAGGTGGCCATGTTTCCTGATAGAAACATTGGAAGAATCACTCTCTGGAAAAAAAAAAAAAAAACACTTCTTTTTGTTCTAGTGGGCATCTCATAGGCACTGCACTTTAAGCTCCCTGAGAACAGGAAGACAATTTGTCTAGTTTGCTGCTGTATTTCTTACAATTAGTACATGAAGAAATGCAACGTGTTATTTTTTCTTTTTTTCTTTTTTTTGTGGTAAGTGGGCCTCTCACTGTTGTGGCCTCTCCCGTTGCGGCGCACAGGCTCCGCACGCGCAGGCTCAGCGGCCACGGCTCACGGGCCCAGCCGCTCCGCGGCATGTGGGATCCTCCTGGACTGGGGCACGAACCCGTGTCCCCTGCATTGGCAGGCGTACTCTCAACCACTGCACCACCAGGGAAGCCCGTGTTTTTTAAAATAGAAATATAGCCAAAGGAATCTGTATAACATCTTGATTTACATGAGTATTGTAACTTAATTTTATTTTTTTTTAAAGTCGGGAGTTCCCTGGCAGTCCTGTGGTTAGGACTCCGCTCTTTTACTGCCAAGGCCACGGGTTCAATCCCTGGTTGAGGAACTAAGATCCCACAAGCCTCGACGTGCGGCCAAAAATAAAAAAGTTAATTCATAGCCCACATGCTCAAGAGATCATGGGGTGGTTTGAAGTAAGAGAATGGTAGAGATGAATGGTAGAGAGATGAATTAAGTAGTCCTTAATAATCCAGGTACATGATGTTTACAGTTTTGAATGAAGTTGAGACTGTGGGGAAACAAAAAATGGTGCAGACTTGGGATGTTTTTAATCTTATTCCATTGAAGATGAATGAGGGAGAGGGAAAAGTAGAGAATACCCTTCGGATTTTTAATTTGAACAGTTAAGGGTGTGGATAGCAATGCTACTGACCAAGGTAAGGGACAAAAGTAGTGAAGCCGTGAGATTAGAGGAAGAAGCCAAAAATATTACAGTCAGTCACAGTCCATTATATGTAGTTGGAAATGGATAATAGCAATTGGAAATATGAGTCAGGAGTTTAGGAGAGACATTGGGAAGGGTTAGACTTGAGAATCAGAAATACTTTTCACAGAACCACACCTCGTGCGGCTACCGAGCATTTGAAATAGAGCTACTGCAAAGAGGGATGCCCTGTAAGGGTAATATACAAGTGGATTTGAAGACAATAAAAACATGTACACTATCTCATTAATAACTTTTATACTGACAACATGTTGAAATGAAAATATTTTGGCTATCTTGAGTTAAATAAAATATATTACAATATGTTTCACCTGTTTCTTTTTTAGATTTAGTTTTATTTTAATGTAAACACTAGCAAATATAAAATTATGTATGTTACGTATGTTGGTTGCATGATATTTCTATTGGAAAGTGCTAGGCTAGTATATTGACAGGAAAAATAATTGATGGTTTTCTATTTCATTTTTTTCATTATTTGTTTTAAGTAGTCTAGGTATTGTAAAAAAGAAAATCCTAAAACTACATTTTAGTTAACTGAGTAACAGGAATATCACGATATAAAATTCATTTTACAGAGTAACACTTGTGTGTTTCGTGCCTCTGTGAGGGAGGTAGGAGTTCTGTGCTGCCCTTCAAATTCCTACAATGAAAAGATCAGTGCTCTGTGACATATTTGCGTCATGCAAATGCTGTGTGCATGTGTGTGCATGTGCACATGTGCACGCATATGTGTGTGTGTGTGTATACAATGTACATAGACATGGAATCTGCTATCTTCTTTTTATACTTGATATGTAAAACATTGCTTTTTTGGTCTCCCAAATTTGCATGTATTCTTTCTAAGAAAAATGAACCCAAGTTACTGCAACAAAATTTGCTTCTGGCTTTTGACCAATGGAACGAGGAAGCAATTTTCCCAAGTATATTGTTGGAGGAAAATTGTTCATTTAAAAATCTGGGAGTTAGATTATACAACATCTATAGCTAATGGCAGAAGTTTGATTGTTACTTAATCTATTGCCCTTTAAATTAAATCTCTCCTTTAAATTAAATTTATGTAATAAAATAATCCAATACTTTTACTGTTTCTCATCAAAACATCCAGAGAAGATTCAGAATGAACGTCACAGCATGGGTAGAATTCATTTCATCTCATGTAGCTACTTTACCCTCTCATTCCATGTGTCCTTGGCAAAAGCCATTATTTCATTCTATTGCCAATATTGCCTTATGTCACATAATCCCTTGTACTAATATGTTCTCACTAACAGATAGAATCTCATATAAGAAAAAATTGAAAGCTACCTATAAACTTCCTGTAACATGCTCTTTGGGACAGGAACAATAACGATCTTTATAATTTCTTTATTTAAAAAGAAAGAAACTGTTAATATTTCTTCCCTCATTTTAATTCAACATGTAAATTTCTGTATGGCTGAAAAGAAAAGGCACAATTGTACAATATACAACCAGTAGAGGATATTCAACAGTGACTTAACATTCTCAAATATAGATATGATTGTAATAGATTTAAATAAAACATAACCCAAACCACATTCATTAAAATCCTTGCCTTATAGGATTTTAGTATTGAGTTGGTCATATTAGCTAAGGATTTCCACACCTAATTGCTAAAGCAGATATTCTTTTAAATATTAGTTATGCAGCTATGACTAAGATTATAGATTGTTAAATAAAAAGTACAAATCCTTGATTATCTGCTTCCTGCTCCAGTGAATTTGTTCCCCAGGGAGTTATCTATTGTTTTTGTTTATTTCTTAATTCAAACAGAAATTGATTACAAAAAAATTTTCATCTTCACACCACCCTTTTTTGGCCTCTTCCCTAAACTAGAGAGGTTGGTAAAGCAAAACAAGGGTTCGGTTTGTTTTTCAAAAAGAAAGCAAATATTTGTGGTTATTTTATGACACAGATAAATGCCTCCTGATGCTGTATTAAGAATCCTAACTCGGGTCACCCACAAGCAATCAAATATCAATGATTTTTAGGTTTTCCCAAGCTTGATCAAATTTGAACAGTGGCTTAGTTAATTTTTTTGTTGGTTCCTAAGCCCCTGAAAACCCAATTGCTCCATGATTCTATTTAGCTGCATTTAATACAGTCATCCAATAAATATATAACTTCAAACTTTTGGGAGCCCAATAACAACAACAACCAACAATAAACAAACAAGACAGCAAAATAGAAAACACATTATTTGATCTTGCATAATAAATTCTGAGGTCAGTTCTGCTCTCCCGAAAAGTGAACAGGGAAGAGGCAATGCTAGAAAGTTCAATTCTGTGGGTTTCTCCTGTGTTGTCCCAAATAGCATGATATTCTAATTTATAGCATTTTAATCTAATGTAATTACAAACGTTCCATTAACATGTGGAAAAATATAACATATAAGATGTAGCATGACACTACGTTTTAAAAGGGCCATTTTATCAATATAACTGGAATGAATTGTCAAGCAAATTTACTCATAAAGTCAATCAAGATTGTGATATTTTTCTGTTATTCCTTTTAAGTCTCCATTTTACCATAATTCCCTATAGCTATCAGTTACCCTCTTAATCTACTCCACACTTTTTGGAAAAGGGAACACAATAATAATGAAGAGATTTAGTACTATTTTTCTAGAGTCTTTCAAGCCCTTTATTTTCTTAAAGATGTCTATATAAACTAACATGCTAAACAATATCTTTACTCTAAATGTCAAATGGGTACCTAAAATGGGTCTTGAGCAGGACTTTTTTCTTGGCAATATTGTTATTGTCCCAAATGCCTTGGAAAATTAAACTGTGTATTTTGAACCCTCTGTTGTCTGAACTAATTGCAGGTAAGAAATGTCTCTCAAGATGTAATATATACACTTGTACTGCTGATTTAACTTGGACAAAGTATTCCTCTCAGCCCCTAAATGCAGGTAAAACTCTATTCGGATAATTCTCCACAATGGGATAATATAACCTTTTTAAAGGTTACTGTGAGAGGAAATGTTATACAAGACCCTGTGGATTTGTGTTTGTAAAAATAAAAACACACAAATGACTTCACAATTCTGTCAACTCAAATTTGCAGCCATTCATCCCCCTTTGATGCTCCTTGAGATGGGACCTCTAGGTAGATGCATTTTCCAGGGCTTAATGAATCCATGGCAGATGGTGCTTGGATCTCCAGCTTGGCACGTCTTTACCCTCTATTGCATATTTTGAGCACCTGTAGGCTAAAGTCTATGTCAAAGTCTTTCTCTTTTGTATTCCCAGTCTTGATGTATTTTCTCCCTTCTACAGTATCCATAGTGTAACCACTAATGTAGCAGAGGTTACTTTGAGTGAACAGTTCTCTCAGAGAGGAATATATGCATCAAGTCATGCCAATGGTGCCATGATATGACCCTTAGTGATTATTAGAGTGAGAAGGACCCTTTGAAGTCCAAGATAAAGGTGCTTCTGTCATGACTGGATTGTGAACAGATATGCTCTGTAGTAGATATAATGGGAAAGTCATGTTATTGCCCCAGTATATCTGCCTGGTAAATAACAGATGTATGAGAAGCATCTCATACTTAACATGTTCAAAATAAAAATCTTTTTTGTTTTTTTCACATCAGAGAGGAGTCTGAATGGAGGGACTGAGAAGGTCAAGAAGATAGAAGAAAGCTGGAGAGGGGAAGGCCTTCAAAGCCACATTAAAGACTGTTTTTGTTTTCTCTTGTTTCGTTTTATTTTTTTACATCCATCCACAAATATTCTCTTAGTACCACTCCTCTGCCCATCGAGAGGTCAGATGAGAGAGAGGCCACTGAGGCCTGGGGTTCTGCCATGCAACAGAAACACATTTGTTTCGGTTCACAACACCAGTATCTTCAGACAAACAGAAATATGAAGGAAGTAATTTAGGAAAGACTCCCTTAAATTTTTCTGAATGAAAAGTAAACTGTTTACTGTATTCATTCCTTATCATCTTTTTAGGCTCTTTATCTTGTATTTTCCTTGGTTTACAGAATATTACACCTAGTTTAATAAACTGGAAAGGGGCATGAGCTTTGGAGTCCCACAAAGCTGGCTGAAAAGTCTACCTCCCTTCACTGTGTGACTTCAATTTACTTCATTTCTCTGTGCCTTACTGGTTTATCCGTCCTCTAAAATGGGATAATTGTATATCATTCTGACCATAATACGTGGCAAATAACAGTGAAATAACACACGGCAAACTTCTTAGAGTTGTGACACAGAACTGAAAATAATAAATAGGAAGCAAATTAAAATTCTTAAACAGACAAATTCCTTAATCAAAAATAAGGATTCAGTAGTTAGGAATAACATAGAAAGGACACAGCTGAAGAGGGAATTGGTAAGTTAGAAGATAGGACAATTGCGTTCTAATAACCAATATGAGTGTATTTCTGTAAGTATCGTTATGTTGAAATAAAGTTTTAAAAAGAAAAAAAAAAAAAGAAAGCATAGAAAACATAAACATATAATAAAAATGACTTACATATATGTAATTGAAGTATCAGAGTAGAGGACATATATAAAGGATGCTGACTAAGAATTTTCTAAAGCTGAGTAAAGAAACAAGCTGCAAATTCAAAAAGTACTGTGAACCCTACTGATTCAAAATGGATCCGTGTAAAGAAAATCACAACCAGATAATAGAACAATTGTTGAAAACCACATACAAAGACAAATATCTTAAAAACATCCAGAGATAAAAGATACATTACTTTGTAAGAAGCCACAATCAGACAGACAGTCAATTTCTCAACATAAAAATTAAAAGCTAAAAGACAAAGTAATGCTACCCTTAATGACAAAAATTGCCAACATCACATTCTTCACACAATGCATAACTTCCTAAAAAAATAAAGGTGATATAAAAACATTTTCAGGTAAAGAAAGCCTAGAAGAATTTTCACTAGGATATGCAATTTAAAGAATATTTTTCAGGTAAAAGGAAAATAATCTAAAATTAATATTTGGAGATGCAAGATGGAATAAAGAACAAAATTAACAATCATTTGGGTGACATAAGTTGGTATTGTTCGTTAAATAATACCTACTTATAAACTTTTATAGTAACAAAAGATTTGATTCATTGGAAATATATAATAATTCTAAATTAACCTGTAACTAATAATGTGGCTTTAAGTTTTGTTAAGCCAAAAATTAACAGAGCTACAAAAAATAGATATATTTATAGTCATGGGGAGATTTTAATGTACATCTTTATATAACTGATATAAAAATCAAAAAGAATGTTAAAATATATATAGATTTAAATAGCATGATTAACAAAGTTGACATAAGTGACAGATACAGAATATTTAACTGCCAAACTGAAGGATTCATTTTTCTCCAAATGCACACAAAGCTTTTACAAAAATTAACCATATGTTACACCATAAAATAGATCTTAAAATATTTCAAAGAATTGAAATAATACTTAATATGCTCTCTGATCACAGTAAAATTAAAAAATAAATAACAGGAAAACTTAAAAAAAAAACCCTGTATTTTAAAATTTTCAAATACTTCTATTACTAATGGGTTAAAAGAAAAAAATAGAATGGAAAATTTTAAAATATTTGAATTAGTTCATATCAAAACTTATTGGATACAGTTAAAAGCTTAAATTTATTTATTAAAAAGAAGAAAGTTTAAAAATCAATAATCAGCATAATTTATGGTTTTCCCTGTGAGAACAGAACCAAGGGAAAAGTGACTATTATCATTTTTTCTTTTCAACACAGTATGGAAGCTTTGGTTTGAAGAAGCAAGAAAAGGCATATTAGGATAAGGATTAGAAACAAAGAAGTAAAACTCTTTTTCTATAACAGCAGAATTGTTTATGTAGAAAAATTTTAAATCTATAGATAAATTATCATGATATGTGACAAGGTTTTAATTAACAAATAATTAGAAAATAAAATTTAAATAATTATACAATTTACAGGAGCATACATCAAACTCCTAAGAATAAATCTAACAAAAGCTGTGAGAGAGCTCTACCCAGAAAACTATAAAACTTCACTGAAAGGAAGTAAAGGACACCTAAATAGATGGAGATATATATTATGTTTATAAATTGGAAAACTCTCTATTAAAGAGAGGTGAATTCTCAAACTGGTCTATAAATTCTCAGAAATCCTCATTAAAATGACAGATTTTGTTTGTGTGCACATGCATGCGCATGCATGTATAAGTTGACAACCCAGTTTTAAAATTTATACGGAAGTGCAACGGCCAAGAAGAGCTATAAGATATTTGAAGAAAAAAAGCCGCGTGGAAGACTGTAGTCTACTAGATATCAAGACTTACTCTACAGCTATAGGATTTTAGGGCACTAACATAAAGGAAAAAATTGATCAATTTGTGTGAAATCAAAATCTTCTGGTCATCAAAAAACATCAATAAGAGGGTGAAAATGATTGTTTAAGAGTGTAGAGTTGGAGAGACTTCCCTGGTGGCGTAGTGGTTAAGAATCCGCCTGCCAATGCAGGGCACATGGGTTCGAGCCCTAGTCCGGGAAGATCCCACATGCCGCGGAGCAACTAAGCCCGTGAGCCACAACTACTGAGCCTGCGTGTCACAACTTCTGAAGCCCAGGCACCTAGAGCCCGTGCTCAGCAACAAGAGAAGCCACTGCAGTGAGAAGCCCACGCACCACAACAAAGAGTAGCTGCTCACCGCGACTAGAGAAAAGCCCCTGTGAAGCAACGAAGACCCAACACAGCCAAATAAATAAATAAATAAATTTATAAGAGTGTAGAGTTGGAGAAAATATTTATAACATATATAAATGTAAAAGAGGCTCTTGTACAGACTATATGAGGAATTCTCCTTTAATTCAACAAGAAACAACTTGGATACCTCAATAGAAAAAACGTGGGCAGACGAGCAGACACTTCAAAAAAGGAGGATATTTAAATGGCCAACTCATTAATCATCACGGAAATGTGAATGAATTAAAGTCATAATTAGATACCACTACAAAACATCAACGAGCCAAAATTAAAAACACAATACTCAGTGTTAAAAGAACATGGAGCAACAAGAAGTCATATGTCGATGGTGAGAATGTGAATGTAAATATGAATAGTACAACTATGAAAAATGGAATAGCATTGATTAATTTAAGCATACATTTACCTTGTGATGCAGCAATTCTACTCACAGGTATATAATCAACATGAATATGTGCGTAAAAATATACCCAAAATGTTTACATACAAAATATCCATAACAGCGTTATTCACAATTGCCAAAACTAGACACCTGTCCTAAATATATTGTAATCTAGCCATACTATAGAGCAAAGAAAATAAGTGACACTACATATATGCAATAACATGGATGAATTTTATTAAAATTATTTTTGAGTGATCAAGTGAACACTTTAGATTACATACTCTGTGATCTCATTTACACAAAGTTCACAAAAGGCAATACTACTCCGTGGTGTTTAGAGGTCAGGACAGCAGTCACCTTTGGTGATGAAAAAGAGAGACATGATTGAAAGGGCATGAGGAAGGATTCTGGGGTGCTGATAATATTCTAATGTTCTGTTTCTATACCGTGGTGGTGGTCAAAGGGGTGTTTACTCTGGGAGAATTCATTGCACTGTACACTTAGGATTTGTGAACATTTCTGTGTGTATTCTTTTTTTTTTTTAAGATTCAAAATTTTTATTTTTCTGTGCAAACATGCAAGTGACATGATTCCTTCAAAGCCAATAGGCCTAGAAAATGAGAATTGCTTTAAAAAATGAGACAAAATAAACAAACAAAATAGCAATAAAAAACCTGCCATCTATAAGCCCAAAAGAAGGAGAGAGCTACAGACATGCAAACACAGGAAAAGTGTGTACTAGTTTTTTGTTTTGTTTTTTAAATAAATGGAAATAATCTGTCCATTATCCATTTTCCTCCGATTTTCTTCTCTTCCCACTATCAAAATCTATGCGTCTGGCTTTTCTGTTTTCCTACTTAGTTTTATTTTATTTTATTTAAAATTTTTGTATTGGAGGATAGTTGCTTTACAGTGCTGTGTTAATTTCTGCTGTACAGCAAAGTGAATCAGTTATACGTATAGATACCTCCCCTTTTTTTTAGATTTCCTTCCCATTCAGGTCACCACAGAGCATCAAGTAAAGTTCTGTTTCAATGAAACTATTAGGAAAGCAGCTTTCTTTGTACTGTCTTACTCTCATTGTACTGTATTAGCTCACTCCTCAACTTCACTGCCAAGTGTCTGGAAAATAATTTCTACTTGATTCTGTCTCTCTTAATCCCACTCGTTCTCCGCCCATTATGTTCTGGCTTCTGCCCTAGCGCTCGGAAAGTGCATTCACCAAAGTCACCGATGACTTTCTAATTTGCCAATTGTGTATTTTCAGTCTGGTCCAGCTTGACCTCTCCGCACCATGCGATGCTGCTGAGCAGCCCTCACTTGTACCCCTTTCTTCCCTTGACCTCTTCCTCATTCTTCTCTTTCCTTGTGGACTATTTGAATTGTGTCCCTCCTTCCTTGCCGGGCCTTCAAATACTGGTTTTCTAGTTTCTTGGCCCTCAATTATGTGTTTTCTAGATATAATTGTTCAGCTTGCTCTAAAATCAGAATTATAAACTGGTGTAGACATGTTTTCTGTAGTTCAGACAATTTTTAACAAATTAAGAATTATTTTCCATTGTATAAAAATCAACAGATTTCACATAAAATACCAGGCTTCTGGAATCAGAAAATTGAACAAGTTTGGTCACCCAAGAATTCAGCTTATTGAGGGGGCAGAGATCTTCTGGAAGTAAGCAGTACGAGATTTTAGCCCAACTCGGAACCTACACTTACCTCTACATTTAAAAAAAATTTAATTTATTGAAATATGGTTGATTTACAATAATGTTGTGTTAATTTCTGCAACTCTACATTTTATAGCCTGTTTGGAGTATGTAGGGCACTTGAACTTCTCACCACTATAACACACGTTTCCTTAGAGTAGAGCTTTTGAAATGGTGAAAAAAAATCACCTGGGAAACTTGTTCAAATGCTTCTACCCTACCCCCCAAGAGAGCAATATGACTGGTGTTGGGTGGAGTCCAGGAAAGAATATATTTAAAGAGTCCCAGGTGACTCTGTTGCAAGTAATCCACGGAAGACACTATTTAGGGGATTTCTTTAACTTTGATGTCTTGAACTCTTTCAGTTCTTGGTCATAAGTGCTTCATTGTCTTCTAGACAATACAGCTGTACAAATAAGTAATCATAATAAATATGTTCAATCATTCCTCCCAGGCAAGCTGAGGCCTGAAGTTCCCATCCCTGGGAAAGTCTACAGACTGAGTTAGGTGTGGGATATTGACCTTTTGGATGCTGGGTCAAGGAACTGTCTTGCTGAACAGGAAAGCTGTTGAAGAGTTAATCAGTAGAATTAGGCAGAGACAGAGAGGTATAAGCCAAAGGGACACTGATGGGGAAACCAGAGGACAGTGGGAAATTTTGGAAGAGGCATGAGGAGCTGGGCTTGTAGCAGGTGTTTGAGGTACCCAAAGGTAGCTGCCTTTGAAATAAATCCTTTAGTATGAGCACAGAGAGCGTAGCTAAGTAGGATCATAATGTGACAAATGTTATACCAGAGTACTATACTTTACCTGTAAAATGAGGTTCCATCAGCTCTAGAGTCTGAAAATAGTCCTGGCTCATTTAATGAAACACTTAGGTCAGTATCACTTGTTTGCAGCATCAGTCTGGGTAGCTACGTTGTCCAGCAGCTGAATAGGTACAGTGCTGTTTACCTGTAGCTACAGAGCTGAATCACTGTTTTGATCCAACACTGAATCATTAAGGTAGAAAAAAAAGAGAGCGGAAGGATTGAAGGTAATGGAGAGTGATTTCAGAGCTAGACCATGGGGTCATTGCTTAATAGTGAAGCGAGAAGAAGCTAGCTGACAAGGAATGAAAGGGTCAAGGAACCAGTTGCCTTGGTAACATTAGAAAACAGATGGGTGGGGATGAGCGAAAATAAGGGAAACTATAGTAAAAGAGAGAGCTTTTGATGATTAAAATCTCAGAAACCAGTTCATTTAGGATAAGGGATAAGTATGTTACTGAAATGGGGTAGACTTGAAGGTCTTTAGAATTGAAAGGATTAAGGAACTTATAAAGCAAGGAACACAGTGTGTGTGACATAAACATATTTCCGTATATAAATGTCAGAAAAAAGGTGTTGTCTCCTCTTCTTTTTTTAATGGCTTATTCCTGTTATTGCGTTAATTCACCTGTACCCCAACTCATGGTCAGTATCACTTTAAAGAAAATACTTTACGTTTGTAAACTCTTTTTTTTTTTTTTTTTTTTGCGGTACGCGGGCCTCTCACTGCTGTGGCCTCTCCCGTTGCGGAGCGCAGGCTCCGGACGCGCAGGCTCAGCGGCCATGGCTCACGGGCCCAGCCGCTCTGCGGCATGTGGGATGCTCCCGGACTGGGGCACGAACCCGCGTCCCCTGCATCAGCAGGCGGACTCCCAACCACTGCACCACCAGGGAAGCCCTGTAAACTCTTTTTTTAAATCAAATTTTTATTCCGTGAAAAGATGACAATGAGCAGAGCAGTTCAGTCTAAATAAATAAAGGAGAGCTGAGATAGCGACCTCATACCACGGAATGCCATAGTTTCCAAGAAACTTTTTACATAAGTCATACCACTTAGTAAAACAAATCATGATGTAGACTGGGAAGAAATTATCGTCTACTTTTAATAGATAAGGAGCATGAGAAAACAAACCGAAGGTAACAACTTCATATGACAGAATCTGCACTAGAATCCCTGCACCTCTATTTTATTTTTAATAGTTTAGATACTTTATAAATTAATGAAGTTATTGAGGATGCATTTAGTGTTCCTACACTTTTTTACAATTATCATTTTGAATTATCATGCATTTTCTCATTAATACTCACTAGAAAATTGAGTTATTTGAAGTCATCAAACAGATAATCCAGTTTAATTACTCCTTAGGGAAAAAAACCAGGAAGACTGGTAAGACTTTTGTTTTTAGTGTTACACAACTTAGGTTTACAGGATAAAGTATTTAACTAATAGAATTTATAGGAGTCTTGGTTCTTTCACCGTTTTGGATTTTTGGTACTTGGTGTGTGTGTGTGTGTGTGTGTGTGTGTGTGAATTCTCACATGGAGTTCTAATTGTTAAAATTTTTTATTTTACTTATATAAATAGAATAATTTATTTATAATTTACTTTATAAATTTTCTATCTATATTTGATGTTTCAACCCTCATTTTCCTGTAGAGTTTAATATAAGAGGGCTCTTCATTGACTACATCTAGAAGGAAAATTTTACATATGGGTGCCGGTCTCAAGAATGAATTACAAAGGGAGAAAGGTCAAAATGCCTGAGTTCTCTGTTCTTCCCTTTCTCTCAGTATACTTGCATGTAATTTCCCAGCTTTCTTCTCTATAGAATAAATCCTAGAGGAGCAAGATGTAAGGGAAAGGAGGCAAAATCTCTATTAAGAAAATGGAGTGTCAGTGTAGTACCTAGCGCTTCTTAGCCTTATACCTATAAGCTTCATAGTTACTGTACTCAGTTTTCACATCTATAAAATGGATCAAATAAGAAAATGCATATGGGAGCATTTTGTAAAATACAAAGCACTTTGCAAATAATGTGTTTGTTGCAGAAGAAAATACAGATCATAGAGTCAGATTTTCTACTGTGTTACCCTTAAAAAATCACTTAATCTCTCTGAATCTTAATTGCTCATCTGCGAAATATAGATAACACATTGTCAAACATTGCCTTGATAAACTTGAGTTGAAAAATCAGACCATGTGTAGAATCTTTATTTCCATTTATAAATGATACATTTTAACCTAGAGAACAAGGAACAAGATACCTTGCACAGTGTCTGGGCTTTCTTACAGACTAAAACACATTTTCTTTCATGTGAAATTGTACTGGAATGTTGTGGTCACTAGAAATTTTTTAAATGTGCAATAATATGCAAATAAATGGGCAATATCGAGCTGGTTGAATATGCACAAGGTATATAATGACCTTCGCATCAGATTTTTCTCTTTATATAAATTGGTAGTTTTTGTCTCTAGTTACAAGTATTTTTTTTAAAGGAAACATATAGTTCTTCTTGGTAAACATATATCAATAAATACTATTAGAACTGGATACAAGGAGTTTCGAAGCCAGAGCACATCCTAACTTTGAAAGAGCCTTTGACCTGGAAGAAAGATGTGACAAGAAATGTAGTCAGATATGATGAAAACACAAAACTCAGTTAGCATGACCTGTTTGCATGGTTCTAAAAGGGGCAGCACAATCACTTTTTTTCCAGGTTACAAGTAATTTTCACTTGCTGTGGTGGAGACAGCAAGTTTCTAATTCCACAGCAGTTGTGTCGGTTACTCCCTAACATGTGCCATCTCCCTTCTTCCCACCCATGCCCCATTTTGCTGTCAGTGATCTTTATCAAAAGAATCCCCCTTTTAAATCCTTCAATGGCTCTCCACTGCCCTCAGGATAAAATTCATACTTCATATCAGGGTCCCTGTCTTCGTCTCTGCTTTCATCTTCTCTTGAGATTCTATTCATGTTCCTCCAGTTGTAATAACATACCAACAACTAACCACAGCTTTGTTCCTTTACACATGCTTCTCTCTCCACCAACCCTCCTTCCTCACCCTTCACACTTTCTGAATATCCTTCCCTGACCTTTTTCTATTTAAGTTTTATCCCTCTACATTCCCATACTATCATGTGCTTATCTTGATCATGCAGTTGATCTTATCCTATCATATTTATGACTTATTTCATCTACTAAAGAATAAATGTCTTAAGTACCAAAACCTTATCCCTTTTATAGACACTTGATGTCAAACGCAGTGTAGGAAACACAGTAGGTGCTGGTAAACATTTGCTGAATGAATGAAAAAAAGGCAATGGGCATTAACCAAACACAAACACTGGGATAGGTTCTTGGGCAGTACTGATACTGACCAGGTTGAGTTTACCAAATCCCTAGCTAATTATTTGGACGTTTAGAATGTGAATACAGTATTCCCTTTTTAAAGAGTATTTAGAAAAATGTGAGGAGAAAAATCAGCGGGAGTTCTCATTCTACCCCTCTGTTCAAGGTTAGAGGGGTATTTTGAGATTAATCAAGGTTATAGACTTGTAGTGGAAAGAGATAACTGGAATGAAGTCCCTACCTGTCTTTGCTTTCAGCCGAACACAGATTTAGTTTTCCTATTTCTTCCCCTTCCCCGAGGCATTGGCTAGCCCACCCCTGAGATTAAACCAAATATCAGGTGGCCTTGACGAAGCCCATGAGGAGATAAGAACAGCTTTTCAGGACAGATGATTCATTCTCTCAAACTTCACCCATTTGTCCACTGAGGATAATAGTATAGGCTGCCTCCTAGAGATGTTGCAAGGATTAAGAGATGATAAACATAAAAGAGCATTGAACGGCTGCGTGGGGATTCAGTCTGAGAAGCAGATGCTCCTTCTTATTTTCCCATCCTTCATTTCCAGACCACGTCCTGAATGTGCAGAGTCTAAAGGGCAGGTGGAAGGAGTGGGGTGCAAGCCCTGGGACTTTATTTTCAGGCCTGTTCTACAATATCATGGCCAATGTTTGTAGGTTATTTAAGCCAATGACATTTTCTGAGCCCCAACTGCACTAGACCTCACAGACATATAAGCCAGATAGGAAGCTCCAGACGCTTCTTTAAAGGAAAGTTTGTTGGACCGAGGGAGCCATGATAACCCCATAGCAAAGGACATGAGAGCTGCCCCACTTTTGAAGATCTGGGTTAGGATTATCCATTTGGTGGACTTTGAGGGCCATATTTTAGAAATCAGATTGCCTTGCACAATACAGACACTGGAAAAATAACCACTGAATCCATTTAAACACATTGAACTGAAGCCCTGTACTTTTCCTCAAATAACTAGACATTTTCAGCGCTCTTTTCTCAAACTGTATGTAGACACGTGTTTGGGGGCTGCTTGCTGGTGTCCACACTGTTGTACTGTGGTAACCAATGATAGCAAACAATGGACATGGATCCAAAGAACAGCAACAACAACAAAGAAAATCTGCATTAGTTGTAGAAAGTGGGGGAAATTCAAGTTTAATAGTGAGCTAAGTAGTTAACAAGGTTCCATAGGTATAATATATGTGAAGTATTTTTATCTAGGTATAAAGGAAATGGATAGAACTAGAATTCTGAAGAAATCTCAGGAAATTACGAAAATGATTTAGAAAATATTTTTTCTATAAAAATAGAATTATTTTTCTATTCTAAAAGTTCCTAATTTATTGATAATTTTTTAAATGTTAGAACACATTAATTCAGTCATTCATCTTTCTTCTGAAATTAAAAAGTGTAGTCACTATTTAGACACAAAAATGGAATTCTTATGACTTACACTTTTTCTAGGGAAGCTTTCCCTTTCGTGTGAGTCAAAAAGCAATTTTCCTCAATACGTCTGATCATACAGTAGGACATCCAGCATATTCTGAGACACAAGTCTTATAGAAGTCTTATATTTTAATTATTTGGATGCAAATTTAGTAAAACTTGCAATATTTTAGGCTCTATACTTGAGGCAGTGCATTTGTACTCTGGCTAAGGATTTTCTTAATAAATCTTTATTCACACAATTGATGGTCTTGGGCTTAGCAAGGCAGCTCACTTCATGTATGGTAATACATAAAATAATTATAAAATAATATCAGTGTAATCTCTCACGATCCTTGTATTTCTGCAGGGTCAGTTGTCACTTCTCCTTTTTCATTTCTAATTCTATTGATTTGGGTCTTCTTCCTTTTTTTCTTTATGAGTCTGGCTAGTGGTTTATCAATTTAGTTCATCTTCTCAAAGAACCAGCTTTTAGTTTTATTGATCCTTGATACTGTTTTCTTTGTTTCTATTTCATTTATTTCTGCTCTGATCTTTATGGTTTCTTTCCTTCTGCTAACTTTGGGGTTTTTTTGTTCTTCTTTCTCTAACTGCTTTAGGTGTAAGGTTAGGTTGTTTATTTGAGATGTTTCTTTTTCTTGAGGTAGGATTGTATTGCTGTAAACTTCCCTATTAGAACTGCTTTTGCTGCATCCCACAGGTCTTGGGTCATCGTGTTTTCATTCTCATTTGTTTCTAGGTAATTTTCGATTTCCTCTTTGATTTCTTCAGTGATCTGTTGGTTATTAAGTAGTGTATTGTTTAGCCTCCATGTGTTTGTATTTTTACAGATTTTTTTCCTGTAATTGATATCTAGTCTCATAGTGTTGTGGTCGGAAAAGATAGTTGATATGATTTCAATTTTCTTAAATTTACCAAGGCTTGATTTGTGACCCAAGATATGATCTATCCTGGAGAATGTTCCATGAGCACTTGAGAAGAAAGTGTATTCTGTTGTTTTTGGATGGAATGTCCTATAAATATCAATTAAGTCCATCTTGTTTAATGTGTCATTGAAAACTTGTGTTTCCTTATTTATTTTCATTTTGGATGACCTGTCCATTGGTGAAAGTGGTGTGTTAAAGTCCCCTGCTATGATTGTGTTACTGTCGATTTCCCCTTTTAGGGCTGTTAGCATTTGCCTTATGAATTGAGGTCCTCCTATTTTGGGTGCATAAATATTTACAATCGTTATATCTTCTTCTTGGATTGATCCGTTGATCATTATGTAGTGTCCTTCTTTGTCTCTTGTAATAGTCTTTATTTTAAAGGCTCTTTTGTCTGATATGAGAATTGCTACTCCAGCTTTCTTCTGATTTCCATTTTCATGGAATATCTTTTTCCTTCCCCTCACTTTCAGTCTGTATGTGGCCCTAGGTCTGAAGTGGGTCTCTTGTAGACAGCATATATATATGGGTCTTGTTTCTGTAGCCATTCAGCCAGCCTATGTCTTTTGGCTAGAGCATTTAATCCATTTACAATTAAGGTAATTATCAATATGTATGTTCCTATTACCATTTTCTTAATTGTTTTGGGTTTGTTATTGTAAGTCTTTTCCTTCTCTTGTATTTCCGGCCTAGAGAAGTTCCTTTAGCATTTGTTGTAAAGCTCGTTTGGTGGTGCTGAATTCTCTTAGCTTTTGCTTGTTGGTAAAGTTTTTAATTTCTCCATCGAATCTGAATGAGATCCTCACTGGGTAGAGTAATCTTGGTTGTAGGTTTTTCCCTTTCATCACTTTAAATATGTCCTGCCACTCCCTTCTGGCTTGCAGAGTTTCCGCTGAAAGATCAGCTGTTAACCTTATGGGAATTCTCTTGTATTTTATTTGTTATTTTTCCCTTGATGCTTTTAATATTTTGTCTTTGTATTTAATTTTTGATAGTTTGATTAATATGTGTCTTGGTGTATTTCTCCTTGGATTTATCCTGTATGGGACTCTCTGTGCTTCTTGGACTTGATTGACTATTTCCTTTCCCATATAAGGGAAGTTTTCAACTATAATCTCTTCAAATATTTTCTCAGTCCCTTTCTTTTTCTCTTCTTCCTCTGGGACCCCTATAATTCGAATGTTGGTGCGTTTAATGTTGTCCCAGAGGTCTCTGAGACTTTCCTCAATTCTTTTCATTCTTTTTTCTTTATTCTGCTCTGTGGCAGTTATTTCCACTGTTTTATCTTCCAGGTGACTTATCTGTTCTTCTGCCTCAGTTATTCTGCTATTGATTCCTTCTAGAGAATTTTTAATTTCTATTTATTGTCTTGTTCATCATTGTTTGTTTGCTCTTTAGTTCTTCTAGGTCTTTGTTAAACGTTTCTTGTATTTTCTCCATTCTATTTCCAAGATTTTGGATCACCTTTACTATCATCACTCTGAATTCTTTTTCAGGTAGACTGCCTATTTCCTCATTTGTTTGGTCTGGTCTGGTGGGTTTTTACCTTGCTCCTTCATCTATGTGTGTTTCTCTGTCTTCTCATTTTGCTTAACTTACTGTGTCTGTGGTCTCCTTTTCGCAGGCTGCCGGTTTGTAGTTCCCGTTGTTTTCGGTGTCTGCTCCCAGTGGGTAAGGTTGGTTCAGGGGATTGTGTAGGCTTCCTGGTGGAGGGGACTAGTGCCTGTGTTCTGGTGCATGAGACTGGATCTTGTCTTTCTGGTGAGCTGGACCACTTCTGGTGGTGTGTTTTGGGGTGTCTGTGACCTTACTAAGATTTTAGGCAGCCTCTCTGCTTATGGGTGGGGTTGTGTTCCTGTCTTGCTAGTTGTTTGACATAGGGTGTCCAGCACTGTAGCTTGCAGGTCACTGAGTGTAGCTGGGTCTTAGCGTTGAGATGGAGATCTCTGGGCGAGCATTCGCTGTTTGATACTATGTGGAGCCGGGAGGTCTCTGGTGGACCAATGTCCTGAACTCGGCTCTCCCACCTAAGAGGCTTGGCCTGACAGCCAGCCCGAGCACCAAGAGCCTGTAGCCATATGGCTCCCAAGTCTACAGTTGCTCCCAAAGTCCACCTCCTCAATTTGGGATGATTCGTTGTCTGTTCATGTATTCCACAGATGCAGGGTACATCAAGTTGATTGTGGAGATTTAATCCGCTGCTCCTGAGGCTGCTGGGAGAGATTTCCCTTTCTCTTCTTTGTTTGCACAGCTCCCGGGGTTCAGCTTTGGATTTGGCCCTGCCTCTGCGTGTAGGTCGCCTGAGGGCATCTGTTCTTCGCTCAGCAGGATGGGGTTAAAGGAGCCGCTGACTCGGGGGCTCTGGGTCACTCAGGCCGGGGTGAGGGAGGGGCACGGAGTGCGGGCCGAGCCCTGCCGGTGTGATGTCGCACCGGCCTGAGGCTCGCCATGCGTTCTCCCGGGGAAGTTGTCCCTGGATCCCGGGACCCTGGCAGTGGCGGGCTGCACAGGCTCCCCGGAAGCGGGGTGTGGATAGTGACCTGTGCTCGCACACAGGCTTCTTGTTGGCGGCAGCAGCAGTCTTAGCATCTCATGCCCGTCTCTGGAGCTCGTTTAGGTGGTGCTCTGAATCCCCTCTCCTTGCGCCCCCCCAGCAACAATGGTCTCTTGCCTCTTCGGCAGGTCCAGACTTTTCCCCGGGCTCCCTCCCGGCCAGCCGTGATGCACTAACCCCCTGCAGGCTGTGTTCACGCCGCCAACGCCAGTCCTCTCCCTGCGCTCCGACCGAAGCCCGAGCCTCAGCTCGCAGCCCTGCCCGCCCCGGTAAGTGAGCAGACAAGCCTCTCGGGCCGGTGAGTGCCGGTCGGCCCCGATCCTCTGTGCGGGAATCTCCCCGCTTTGCCCTCCGCACCCCCGTTGCTGTGCTGTCCTCCGCGGCTCCGAAGCTCCCCGCTCCGCCTCCCGCAGTCTCCGCCCGCGAAGGGGCTTCCTAGTTTGTGGAGACCTTTCCTCCTTCACAGCTCCCTCCCACTGGTGCAGGTCCCGTCCCTATCCTTTTGTCTCTGTTTATTCTTTTTTCTCTTGCCCTACCCAGGTACGTGGGGGGGTTCTTGCCTTTTGGGAGGTCTGAGGTCTTCTGCCAGCGTTATGTAGGTGTTCTGTAGGAGCAGTTCCACGTGTAGATGTATTTCTGATGTATCTGTGGGTAGGAAGGTGATCTGCACGTCTTATTCCTCCGCCATCTTGAAGGTCTCTGATACTTACTTTTTATTACAGTGATTCTACCTTTGGTTTACAACACATTTTTCCAGCAATTTAACTGGGTATCTCTCTGCAATCCCGTGTTGGGCTAAAGGCTAAATGGATACAATTTTGCAGCAACTTCTCAAATGTGTTTCTAATCAGCATGCTGCAGCACCTTTCCATTAAGCAGATATTTCCCATTTTATATTCTTTACTCGAAAGATCATTACTTTGCATTTACCTATAGTGAACCATATTTGCTATATATTAACCCAGACACTTAAATGTTCTCAAGCTTGATGTATCCCTCACAATCTTACTCTTCCTTGCTTTTCTAGTCATTTAAAAATAATCTGCAAACAAGCAGAGTAAAAGGGTGGTGAATCCTATCTAGTCTATATCTTTTTTTTTCTTTTTTGCAAATACAGATGAATTCTGAAGAAATTTAATAGAAGGAAAGGAAACAATGATGAGACTGACTTGGTATCTTGGCCCTTTGGCTCTGACATGAGCACCATTGTTTTACTACATATCATGATAATAATAGCAGTAAAACAAAATGTATGACAGTAGCTAAAAGTAGTTGTCCACAGTGACCTTCCCAGTAAACTTGTGATTATTATTTCCCTGCCTCAAAAATACAAGGGGGGGCTTCCCTGGTGGCGCAGTGATTGAGAGTCCGCCTGCCGATGCAGGGGACACGTGTTCGTGCCCCAGTCAGGGAAGATCCCACATGCCGTGGAGCGGCTGGGCCCGTGAGCCATGGCCACCGAGCCTGCACGTCTGGAGCCTGTACGTCTGGAGCCTGTGCTCTGCAACGGGAGAGGCCACAACAGTGAGAGGCCCGCGGACTGCCAAAAGGGGAACTGTGAGTATACATATCAGTGAATGGTTTCAAAGACTTCTATATGACCTTAGGCTGTGTTGATAGGGGTAGCCTGTAAGAAATTGAATCAAAAAGGAATGACTGAGATTCTAAAACATAATACTGAAGGAAAAGGATTCAGTAGTTCTTGAGCTGTAAGGTCTACTTTATTCAGATTATTTTGTAAATTCAATAATCTATGTAAGGAGTATTACAATTGTGGGGATTCATTGCTGTTATGTGCTATTATAGCCAGAGAATCCAGAATGCCTATATCCTTCATATTAATAATCCTTCCTAAAAGAATTACCCCCATAATCAGCAGCAGACTAAGTATAAAAGGTAACTTTTCATGGCTTCGTATGTGTCTAATAATTTAACAAAGAGTTTTTATTAACATTGGATTGGATGGTATTTCTTGAGCCTAAGTGGGGACTCAGTAAAAAGATCTCATTCCCATATTCTGAATCCTGGAGCCAATCTCTGGAAGCAGAGAAGGAGTGAAGGGGAAGAAACAAAAGAAAAAAGAAGAGACTTTGTGTCTAAGAACCCATCCCACTCTGTGGAGTGGAAGAGAGAGAGGTTTCCCAAATGGGCCCCAGGATGTAAGTCCTTCCAAGCTTCCATCTACCACACAGAGGTAGGAAAGGAGACATTTGTAAGAAAGGGAGAATAGAGTGTGTTACATCTGTCTTTATGTGTTTTAAGGCATGGTGATCCCACATCATCTAATGAATGTCCTGGCAATCACAGAATAATTAAACAAAAACTCCTTTTATTATCCCAATAGAACCCTCAGAAGGGGAAGCTCCTTGGTGTGAGATTTTGGTGGAACATTTCCCTAGTTGAGTTCATTGATGTATAAGGAGGGACACTTATTTCAATTCTGGGAAGGGACAGGTAAGACAGTGAAAATGAAAGAATGCTTGAGTTGTTTTGAAAGGAAGGTAGGAGCTAACCAGATGATAAAAATGGGCAGGGGACATTCTAGAGCAAAGGGACAGATGTAGAAAATCACTGTTTTTTGTTTTTTTGTTTTTTACTGTGGAATTATAAGCAGTTTGATTTGGCTGGACCATACAGTAGAGCAATCATGTATCAGCTGTGCCCTGGATGGTCTAGAGAGCATCCTCAGACTGATTTTAGAACTCTCATCATGAGTGAATATAGCCATCTCAGAATTCTTTGGCTATTCTCAACAATTTCACTATATACTACTTTTGTGAGGCAGGCATTTTCATCCTGGGTGTAATTTTGGAAAAGTTATTGAAACTCTTGTGTCTTAGTCCAAGCATATATAAACAGGGAATATACAATACCTACTTCATAGGTTTGTTGGCGCACATATGGAATCACGTCTTTGAAAAGTGCTTTGCAACCTGCAAAGTACAATACAAAAGTTACGATTATTAACCTGATGAGATTTCTTTCATGTCATATTTTGAACCATATAGCCAAAAATTTTTTTAAAATATCCATTTAAAAATGCAATATTCAATAAACACAAATCATTTAATCTTACTATGTGCAACTATTTTTTTCATAAAGTTCAACTCAATAAAAGTGGTTATATTTAAGACAAATTGTAAAGCACAGATGTTAAATATATGGCACATGGGACCTAATTCCTCAATTGTGTTCCCAAGGCAGACATCACTAATTGATAACAATTTTTCCACTGTGTCAGAATGGAGCTTCAAAATTCTTTTCAACATTCCAAGTAGCTAAAACTGATATGTAAAAGCTGACCCTCGATATCTATTATTATTTTTATTGGATTAAAGCCAGGAGAGGGGGCAGAAGACTTTTTTCTTGCCTGCAAGCTATCCTTGTAAACAACTAATTCAGAGAGGAAAAGCTCTGTCTTTAAACATTTTTAGGAATGAGAATGTGAGAATTGTGAATTAAGTTTTCTTAATGCAACAAGAAGGATACTTTTAAAAACTGGGTTTTTTTTTTAGTATCTCAGATTACTGATTCCTTAATTTCCTTCAAATTCAACGTAGTTTCAAATCAATTGTGTTAGTTTTAAAGTGATGGTTATAAAATGACTAGGTTTGTGCCAAATAATAAATATATATTCAAGTAAAAACATCTTTGAATAGCTCAGAACAATTTTGTGAATGGAGTCTAGAATATGGGCAGAGGCATTAAAATGCCATAACCATGTATACACATAGTTACCAAGTCATTGTTGGATACTATCTTCATGCATCATTTTGATGGTGCTTAATGTAGGATATGCTGAAAAGCTATTATTTGGTCTTTTCAAAAATACCTAGTAAATAACCTTCTGCCCAATTACAATTTTCCTTTAGATTCAAAAACTGAGGCCTTAAAGATGCATAATGATTTCCTTTTGAATGTGTAACAAAATATCCAAAAAAAATTGCTGCTTTTAAATTGGTAAGTACTTGATAACAGACACACTTAGAATGGATAAGTGTGGGCCAGGGGAAATGAGACACGCTATGAAAAGAAACATTCTTAGCTTTATGCAGAAGTTCTGCAATGGAGGGGATAAAGACGAGGATGCGAGTAAAGTGTACTCGCTCTGACATGGGGCCCACCTTCCTGTAATACCAACACAAATGTGCTCAGTAAGCAAACTGCCATGTTAAGTTTTGAGTGATGGGAAGCGATAGCCGTAGGCCACTCCCTCAGCTCCTCAGTCCCACTAAGACCCGGCCTCAGGGGTTTTCTCTCCCTTCATAATGGAGGTTCCTTCCACTCTGCTATACCTCCCGAGGGATGGTTATTTTTGCTGAGCCAGGGGACAGAATTATGGCACTAAGATGTGAAGAATGTGGATTGTTTTAAGGTTAACGGAGAAACAGAATCCTACTTACCGCCCTCTTGCATGCGAATGCAGTTTTGCCAAGAAGCGATATTTGTATAGCTATGTGGGTGAAAAGGGCTGCTCTATCTGTGATTTTAACTAAAATGTGACATAACACTGGATCCAGATACGTTGCATAATTAAGGGCGCATTTTAGATACCCCTTCATCTGTAGCTCAATAGATGGATACACTTGCTCCAATGACCCAGTCCTTTCAGTTTTATTCATTTAATATATGCAGTGCAGAGAGCTAGAGACCCAGCCCAGCAAAATGCCAGGTTTTTTTTTGGCTAGACAATAGGAAATAGACAGAGAACCGATAACTCTGCACACTCAGATGTCCTGGGGGGAGATGTCAGTTCAGATCAGATCTAAAAGGCAACCTCATGGAAATAGAAGAGAAAAATACTCTTATCCCAAACTCTGTCAAGCATTCATCAGCTCTTTCAATTTTGTAGCAAGAATACTGATAAGTTATATCTCACATATAGTCATTTATTTCTTGTAAGTATGTAAATAAACAAAGAATGAGCAGACATGGACTCTGAAAAATTACAGGGAAACTATCCCATGACTTTTGGGATATAATTTTAACCTAGTTAGTCGTCTCCCCATGATAACAAAAGGGGAGGCAGTAGAACATCCTAGTTAAATATTTGAGCATCAGAGTTGGAGAGACAGACTTGATCAAGTGCCAGTTCTCCCACTTACTAGTTACATAATATCGAATTCTCCATCTAGCTAAAGAGGATAATAACAGAGCCTATAGCACTGGCTCTACTGGGAGACACATTGACATAGCACTTTCAATGTATGCATTATTCTTCTGTATATGTGCATTTTCTGAAAATACCTAACGGATAATGTAAGGTATGGCAACTAACATTTATGTTTTAGTCATTCAGTCAAACACACACACACATTGAGTGTGTTACACACTGATGGATATAAAATAAGGGGAAATTTGAAAACATCTGAACTCAGATGTCTTTGCTTACTTATCAAGACATTTACAACACCAGCAGCTTGACTGCCATGGATAAAGAGTTATGTATATAAACAGTGGCACAAGGCATTGATGCCATGACAGTCAGGCAACCTCCAGCGTCTCAACACACAACAAGTAAAATGTCTATGCTCAAGGAGAAATGTTTTCTAGGTATCAGCTTCTTGAGGCTGTGGCTCCAAAGGAGGTTAGTGCCTCGAGTAATGAGAACAGTTGGGAATCTCTCCCTTTCTCTATCGCCTGAAGGTCAACAGCCATCTGGTCTAACTCATGCTGGCTTTCCAATTGAGAATGAAAACAGATTTTCTATCATGTCCAAGAACAAAGGGCATGGCTGAATTGTGGAAACTGTAGATGACACAGTTGCCTTCATTCATGCAGAGTGTGTATCTCAATTTTCTGTAAATGTGTTCTTGGGAAAAGTGTCCTGTGATTAAGAGGCAGGAGTATAAGGGACAGTGGAAAGAGAGGGAAAATGAGCCATGCACCAGCATCCCCTTGGAATGATAAAGCAATTACAAAAATAAGAAAGTTCTCTTTGGTTAATCCAATTGCTATCTTTCAAATAGAGAATAAATCCACCAGTCAATGAGGTGCCTACTCTTTGCAAATCACAGAACTTCAGCATTCTGTGTTATGAACCTTTTCCTCTGCATTTGCAAAAAAATAAATTGACACCCTGAATAGGGCACTGACCAACAGATTAAAATCACTTACTGTGAGTCTCCTTTTATTTTCTTGGCAGGTCACGTGATAACCCAGCAGCCATCGTCTTCTCCCCTTTCCCAGACACTGGTTAACATATATTATCTGGTGATAAAAACTGTCCAATTTTCTTATACCAAAAATTACAAACATTGGAAAAAAATGCTGAGCTTGTGTAAGATATCTTATCTGTATTAAATATTTCAGACACATTACAGAGCTCCACGTACTTGGTGAAATGTTTAAAATAAATATCCAAGTGCCAAATACCTTGTTCTTTCCAATTTATTTCAGGGTTATTAAATATGTTACAATTAATTTTATATGCTGTATTAAGACATTCCATTTATAAGCTCAAAACTACAGGGGTCTCCATAACAGCCCTAAGTAATTCTATTTTGCAGTACAAGGGACATTGTCAATGTTCAAAGATTAGAAAATACACCCTCTTTGATCTTTGCTCCTTATTGAAAGACATCATTCAGACACCAGGAATGCATTTTTCTTCAAATAGTTGATTTCTTCTAGAGGAAGATATGATTAAATAGAATACTGCAGGTTTAATAAGGCAACAAAAGAACTGGCAATTTCCTTTTAGCTCTCTTCGTTCTAGCATCTCAGAGCTGTTTGCCTCGGGATTTAGGAATTGAGACAGAACAAATTGCTGACCCCAGAGCTGAACAGCCACTTTAGTTATTTTGGTTGTGCCAGTTTTGAAACAGAACATGGACCAGAGGCAGGCATACTTTGCAGAGTGGGCATTTTGTACAGTCTATTTTAATTGATGGCACAGCATATAGATTGGGCATCTGTACAAATGCTTTTAAAAAATGAAAAAAAAAAATGATCGGGTTCTTGCAAGTAATGAAACTAGGGGTTTAGAAAGGAAAATGGCTTTTACTGCTACTGCCCATGTTTCTTGGAGTCTCTCCTTGTTTGTAACCCTTTTCTGTAACCCTTGATTCATGTAGTCATTCATTCACGGTGCTGTTGCCAGTTGTAAGGGTAGACACTAGAGTTTTGCTTATGTTCACAACCTCTTTTAATGGGGATTATGGTTCATTGATGAGACCTCATTGCTAGATATTTAGGACCCTAAGCCAAAGTCTCAACAAGTCTAATGCATTATTCCCCTTAAAATAAGCTTTGGCTAATTTCAAAACACATTTCTATTTATGCCTGTGAAAAAGAAAAAATAGATATCTGTGGCCAGGTCTCTCCCACAAGCCTTGTCAAGTACCACTAGATGGTCACAGTGGCCTCACCTAACTCTACCTTCCATTTTATCTTCCACATGATAGCTAGAGTGATTATACAATCACTTTTAATGCAGCCTTCCAAGCCAGGCATGATCTGGCCCTGGGGAACACTAGAGCCTTATCTCAGGCTCAATGCCCTCCAGCTACATTAGCTTTCTCTCCGTTACTCCTATGTAACTGGGCTTTTGCAAATACTCTTTCCTCTACAAAGTTCTCCATCAGAATCAAACCTTCCAAGCTTGGGTACAAAGCCTCCCGAAGTTCACGAAACAGCATTTTCATAATTTGTCTCTATTCATTCCCAAGTAGAGATCCGAAACTAAGCATGATCTCCACATCTGTGGAAACACTCTGCTTCCAAACTTTTTTATTCTAGATTTGGTCTCATAAGCTGATGTTAGGAAAGGCATGACAAAACTGCCAAAATTGGTTAATAATGTGAATCACTTGTTATTGGAATTTTACTCAATAGAGAAAAACTGCAAAAACCTTAATAATATGTTAATTGAGAAATTTGAGTTCATTACAGAAATATAATTTTTCAGAATGCTTTCTTTGAAGTAATTTTTCAATTTAACAAATATTTATTGAAAACCTTCCTCAAGTAAGGAAGTTCAGAAATTCTTTGGTAATGATCAGACTTTTTAAAAATGTTTTATTTCAGCAGTATTTAACTTCATTTGTGATTTCTCTCTCACTGATACCTATATCAGTGATCTCTCTCTGTTACTAGACTGGGAGAATACACAATGAATAATATTTGGTCACTTCCCTAATTCTCCCTAATTGTATACTAACCTGCATTGGGGTCATTGTCCTGGATGCTAAGAATATAATATACTGAGCTAAATAGACACGTTAATTTCATGGAGTTAGAATCGTGCACGAGAAACATACACTACAATTTGTAATCACATATTATGGAAAATGGTGTCAAGGAAAGCATAAGTTAGTATGAGATTACATAAGACTTCCTGGGGGTCGGGTGGGAGGGGCACGGACTGGTTGCCCATCCTCCTGCCTCCCATTCAGCAGAGGAGATGTTCACACTGAAGAAGGAATAAGGCTGAGCTAGATGAAGTGGGGTGAGGATGTGGGGGTTTGCTCAGAATGAGGGAATCGCATGTAAAAATGATGTTTAGCATCACATAGGCTCCAAAGAGCAGTTTTTCCTATATTTTTATTTACTTTTACTAAAATCACTCTCCCACTACTTTTACTAGTCTCTCTGTAATACTCCCTCATCACCTCTAAACAATTTCCTTCAGCCTAAAGCCTCAGGCTAGAGTCAACAGTTCCTCTGGGTGGATTCGTGGTCACCTGTACCTAATGAAATTTGAGATGCAGCAAGGAGACCTTCAAAGATTTCCCCCTCTTATTTCCCTTATTGGCTTCACATATTTATTCTTCTGTCTCAGGCCATGTTCCCTGAAGAAATGTGTACTCCTCAAAGAGTAGTAAACCTATTAGACCGTAATGAATCATATGTTAGATGCTACTCAGGAAACCACTTTAAAACTCAAGGATATTAAGCCAGAGGAAGTCATCCTATTGAGAGATGTATTATGGATCTTGAAAGAGGTCCCCTGTAGACAGGCACTTGTTTATGTGCATTTAACTCTAGACTTTGTTCATTTATTCATTCAAGAACTATTTATGGATCACTTGCAATGTGCCAGGTATTATTCTTGCCACTTGGGATACATCAATGGACAAAACAGTTGTATCAGTTTTTCACTGCCACAATAACACGTTAACAACCACAAAATCAGAGCATGAGGCAACAATAAACATGAGTTGCAGGGTTCAACTGGTGTGGCATGGGTTTGGCCAGTCACACCTGGGGTACTCATGCGTCTGCAGGCTTTCTCATCCAGGTGGGGGTCAGTTGGCTGTGACTGATCTCAGATGGCCTTGGCTGGTACAACTGGGGCAGTATAGTTCTGTTCTATGTGTCTCATTCATTATTCAACAGGCTAGTCTAGTGTGTCCTGGTGGTCATGGAAGAGCAAGGATGAACAAGTCCAATCATGTATGTGCTTTTCAGGCCTTTGTCATATTTCCTAACATCCCATTGGCCAAAGTAAATCTGATGGTCAAGCTTAGAGGCAGAGTGGGAGACCACTGCAAGGTTATGTGACAAATGTATAGCTATAGAGGGTGCTATGTACTGAATTGTGTCACCCCAATATTCATTGAAGCCCTAACACCACTACCTCTATTTGGAGTAGAGCCTTTAAAGAGGTGATGAAGTTAAAACGAGGCCTTTAGGGTAGGCCTCAGTCCAATCTGACTGGTGTTCTTATAAGAAAAGGAAATTTGGACATACAAGGAGACACCAGGGTTGCATGCGCACAGAGAAAAGACTATATATGCAAGGACACGGCAAGAAGGCGGCCATCTACAAGCCAAGGAAAGAAGCCTCAAGAGAAACCAAACCTGTCAACACCTCCATCTTGGACTTTTCGACTCCAGAACTGTGAGAAAATAAATTTCTAATGTTTAAGCCACCCAGTATGTGGCATTTTGTTATGGCAGCCTCAGTAAATTAATACAGGGAGGGATGGAAAGTAGAAGCCATTTTTTTCACAATATATTACAACAGACAAAAATCCATGCACTCTTAGACCAGAGTGGAGAAAGAACCAACACACTGAATAAAACCAGTAAATTACATAATATATAAGAAGGTGACAAATGCTATGGAAAAATTAAAGTTAAGTAGGATTAGGGGACCAGTAGTGCTGAAGGTAGAGGGAAACAGTTTTCAGTATTAATTGGATGGTTAGGGTAGGCATCACTGAGAAGGAAAGAATGAGTGAGCGCTTGAAAGATGACCTCTTTCAAGGGAGTTAATCCCGAGGCTATCTGGGGAGAGCATTCAAGCAGAGACTGGAAGAGTACAAAGGCTCTGAGCTGGAGCATGCCTGGAAACTTGGAGGCACAGCAAGAAACCAAGGTGGGTGAGAAGAGTAGGAGGTGAATCACAGGCACGACAGAGGCCAGCCTATGTGGAGCCTCCCAGACCAAGCGAAGACCTCAGGCATCGCAAGGGTGTGAAGGACTTCCTCCACGCCTGGCTCTTTCTCCTTTCTCAGTACCTCTGCCTACCGTTTGTCCTGCAAATTCCCAGTTTCTGAGAACTGGCTACTAACCTGGTCCAAGGTTTGCCTTTTCCCATAAGGTTGAGATATTTGAACGATATTCCTCATACCACTCAGACTCTATTTCTGATCATGAAGGGATTTTTCCCCCTCAACTACCTAATCTTTGGCTTTCTTAAGTTGGTGAAATTAATATGTTAAAACGTTCTTCATTAGATACATTGTAAAAATGCTTGTTAATGCTTGGGTCATTGAAAAAAGGATTTGAGACACAGGACCATTGCTTATAAAGTGCTTAGAACTGAGTGCCTGACATATAGCATTTGCTCAATAAGCACAAACTATTATATCTTTAATTGTATTGCTTTTTATAACACTGGCAAGTTGGTTGATGATCACCTTGCTAGCATCCAGGATTTCTGGATTTTTATCTACTGCTTATTCTGCCTGAATGAGCTTCTGCTGACTGATATGTTTATGTACGAATTTGGTATACATGTTCAAACTGAGTTTTTCTCAACTACATGTTTATAGATTTATGAATAGTTTTTTATTTGATCTGCACACTACTGTTCAAGTATATGGATTGTGAGATCATTGCCAGTTAACTCATGTCTCTCAGATTATAAATCATGATTTAGAAACTGATTCTTTTTTTATAAATCATAATTTAGAAATGTTTCTTACTGATTTTTTTATGTATCTTTCTTTATGTAACTTTTAATGTTTTTCAAGGATGTCAATTAGTAAGTAATAAGGAAAATGTCTTATTTCTCTTGCCACTCACTTTACTTTGTATCAAGTTGCAACCTCACATAATAATTTCTTATAAAAGATTAAAATACTGATGGTTTCTAGTGAAATAAATAAAATGTTCACTAGCAACATTTTCCTGTGATGAATCAATACTCATTAGTTTCAGTAGCTAAATAATTTTTATTTGAATCAGTAAAGTTCTATACTGTCATTATGAGCTAAGATTTTATGCATTTTGTTAATATTCAGGAAACATAGCTAAACTAGTTTAAATAAGGATAATTTAAAAATTAAAGAAAAGGAGAATTTTCCTCGTGTTACATCATTATCAGATATTTATGGAGTGTCATGCTTCAGGCACAAGAGATGTGGTGGTGAAATAGACATCATAGATTTCTGTTTTCACAGAACATATTTTAGCAGGAGAAACAGATAATAAATGAGTAAAGAAGTAGGTAAATCATTAAGCAAGACAACTTTAGGTGGCAAATACAATAAAAAAAGAAAATACTACAAAGCAATGAGACCGAGAGTGACTTTCAAAAATGGTAAGTAGGGTGGTTGGAAGTGACCTTTGAGGAAGGACGTTTGATCTGAGACCTGAATAGTAAAGAGTTTATGTTTGATCTGAGACCTGAATAATAAAGTTTGTCAGGTCAAGATCTGAAAAGAGAAAGCTCTGGATAGCATGGAGGGTCAATGAAAAGGCCCTGGAGGTACAGCAAGTTTTGGTGGGAGTTTACAATAGGAGGGAGGGACCAGGGAAGGCAGGGTGAGTAAGTGGCGATAAAGATAGAGCTGCTAGCTCTACCCAGATTATATGGGACTGAATAGGCCCTGCAAATTCTTTGCACATTATTTTGTTCCACTAGAATAGAAAGCATCAAAAGGTTTTGAACAAGGAAAAAAATGTAAATTGATTTAGAGGGCTACAGAGAGACCTGTTTGGAGGCTATTGAAGTCACCCACTTAAGGAATATGGTTGATGATGGTTTGGCCTAAGATGGTGGCAGTGGACATAAGAAGAAGTGGGTTGATTTGGGATATATTTATGGGGCAGTGCTAATAGGACTTCCTGCTG
>NW_006782397.1:699714-701598 GCF_000442215.2 Lipotes vexillifer
CCTGCTGAATTGGGTGTGAGTGGTGAAGGGATTCAGGAGGATTCCTATGTTTTTGACTTTGCATGTAAGTTGGTGATGGTGCTATTTACTGAAAGAGGGAATATAGGGAATCCCTATTTACTGGTGTAGGGAGAAGTCTTACAAAACAAGGTATATCGAGCATCCTCGTTTGGGCCTGTTAAATTTTAGATAGCTTTGACATACCGATGGGCATACATGTTTGTGAGTCACTGAGGGGCAGTGGATGAGAGTACAGAAATATACACTCTCACAGGACAGTCACTACACTGTCCCATGCAGTTTGACAGAACCCCAACTTTAAGACTCTGAAAGGCCAGGACACCAGAAAATTCTAGAGTTCCTCAAGAACTGAATCAAATATCCCTTTACTGTCCTATTGCCTTTGCCTTCCAAACACTCAGTAATCCTTCACAGGAACAGTCTCTTCCCTGCAGTGGTCCATCACTCCCTTCTGGTAGTGTTCTACATATTTCCTTAGCCATCTGAAAGCTTATGGTCCTATTTTACAAAAATAACTGTGTAAATCTACGGAAACTTATCGGGCTCCAAACTCTACCCACTGCTGTCTTTGTATCACCAGACTCCATATCTGAACTCTTATGGCCCCTCAAATCTTTCCACTGTGTGCTAGGTGTCCCAGATTCTTTTCTTGCACAAATGTTGGTGGAGGAATGATGAACACCATCTGGAAGGGTTTGGTTTTCTTCTTCCTGTATAATAAGAAAAAGGAAATGGGGAGTGGTCAGAATTGTATAAAACTAGCTCAGTTGATTCCCACAATTACCTGAACTCCTTTCCTCAGCAAGTGAAAGTCAGGGTGCAAGGCCAAGTTCCCAGGTCCGGGGTTGGGTGTGAGGTGTGTGATGGGGTGCAGGGTGGAGTCAACAACAGAACTGAGATCACGAGCTGAACAGAGAACCAGGAGAAAGGTTTTGAAATAACCAATTCAATAGCCTTTTGGTGCCAGGGGTATTTTCTGCTTCTAAAAAGATGTTCATGGAAACATAATTATCCAGCAATCCTTGCTCCATCCCGGATCCTTACTTCATTCCTCTCTCACTCCCACAGCAACAAAATATCCATAACATCAAAATGGCCTCTCAAAATATTATGTAACAGATCTAAGAAATAATTTCTAGGGCGGAGTTGACATGAAAACTTGACAATTTAAGGAAAGCATCAATATGAGGGGATGTATCAGGCCAAGATGAGGCATGTGGTATTACGTTGGAAATTGGGAACACCGGAACAGAAGCAAGAGTTCTAAATTAGATGTGTTAGTGCAGTACGGGCCTGGGAAGCACTGTGTGGTCCTCTGGGACAGAGCCATGAGGTCTTTTGTTCGGCACCTGTGGCCTTAGTACCTGGCTGACGAGCTCAGTGAGTCAGGGCCCAAAATCACTCGCTGGCTCTCTTACCTCGACCCGCTTTTTCTTCTAATCTTGTCACTTCAGCCCATATGAGCTGCTGCCCAACTGGAGCAGAGTTCCTACGGCAGAAAGAAGAGGCAGTCAAGCAACTGACACCCTGATGTGTTGGAAGTGTGAGATTTCTTCCTGAAAGTGACATCCTCAAGGAGAGAAGACTTATCCAGAGTCATCAAATCCATTAGCCCCTTCCCATTTCTACAGATTCACAAAAAGAAGTGTTACAGATATATAAACAAAACAAACAAAACAAAAAACAAACACTTTTTAAAGGACTTGAAGTTGTAGGTGATGTTATCAGTTCATTGCTATTGAATGTTGTGACTTTAAAGAAGGCCAAAGAGAAGTTGTTAAATAATACAATTTGGCTTTCCGGATTATAGGTTGAGACCCTGAAACCTAGGTTCTTTACTTTTTTTTTTTTTTTTTTTTTTTT
>NW_006782397.1:702237-706638 GCF_000442215.2 Lipotes vexillifer
AGTTTTTTCTTTTTCTTTTTTTTTTTTTTTTTTGCGGTACACGGGCCTCTCACTGTTTTGGCCTCTCCTGTTGCAGAGCACAGGCTCCGGACGCGCAGTCTCAGCAGTCATGGCTCACGGGCCCAGCCGCTCCATGGCATGTGGGATTCTCCCGGACCGGGGCACGAACCCGTGTCCCCTGCATTGGCAGGCGGACTCTCAACCACTGCGCCACCAGGGAAGCTCAGAAACCTAGGTTCTTTGATAAGGGGCTGGCAGTATGGGGTCAGGAAGAATGTTAGCAGGAAGCTTCTGAATTGAAGGAGAAAAATACTCAGATAAAACTATTAAAACAATTCTTATGAAGGAATATTATTGTAACATAGAAAGATGGCAGTAAGAAGAAATGCCCAGTAAAGGAGTAAACAGAAGGAAAGACAATTGGAAGCAACACAAGGGATCCCAGTCACATCAGACTACTCACATCCCCTTTCTTTTGATATACACATAAAATGGTCAAGGAGAAACAGAAGTCTTCTTAATTTCCAGAACTATTCACAAAACTCTTTCCTAGTTTCCCTTAATGGGTAAAGTTTAGAAATGTGGCCCGAGAGCCCAGTGAGGTATACTCACAGCTGATTAACTTTCAGAGAATGTATATTCTTGTTACTCCAAGAGAAGTCTCTAGTAGCAGCCCAGACAGCCTTTCTTCATCTGCACCTGCATCAAGTTGGAATGTGGACTTAGATTGAGTCATGAATCACATCCTGTCCAACTTTGTGACTGACTCAAAATCCAAGAGTAACAGCTAATACTAAAATAATGGAATGAGGGTTGAGAATGATACGAACAGGCTAAAAGGGAGACAGCCTGTGGGATAAATTTTAACAGCGATCAACGTAATGATCTGCCATCAGCTTCAGAAAGTCAGCTGCCAAAGTGCAGAATGGGCAGGACAGACTTCAGGCAGTAGAAAGATCTAGGAGCGTTAAGGCAACTCTAAGTTCAATATCAGTCAGCAGCACAACCAGGCTGTGAAAATAAGGCCACGTCTGATTCCCCTACTCTATGAACGAGTGATTAGATGGGGTGTTCTCAAACCTTCTTTCCATCTCTAAGGGTCCACCGTTCTCTCCTTGGCCCCACGGTAGAGCTGCCACTACAGTTAAAATGTAGCTGTGTATCTACAAGGAAAAATGTGTGTGCATGTGTGTGTGTGTGTCTACATCCAAATGAAGGTGTCTGTACATGTGCAGATGTTCACACAAGCATGCACACGTGTGAAGGAGCAATGCCTCACCATGGGCAAGGATCACAGATAGAGAGAATGTGTTCCCATCCCCTTCCCTTCTCTGAGTTAGGGCGCTTCCCACCACAGTTCTGCGTGTAAAGCCATTGCCCTGGGTGCAGTTGAAACCATTCTTCTTGTCTGACTATGTGCGGGAGAAAACTGAGCTTAATGACGGGGTGACACATAAACATAACAGGAGAAAAACAAATGGAGTCTGGGACTAGCAAACCTGAACTTAAACCTGAATTGAACCCTCACAAAATCAAATTCTTCCACGTTATTTTATTTTATTTTTTGCCAATGTTATTTTCATAAGGAGCAAAAAAAGGCGTTCATTCAAAATACAAAACTACTGGAAATAGGCAGGTTCCGAGATGGAGATTCCTGACTGTTGCTGCATTTTCAGCCAAGCAATGTCATTGTGTCTTCTGGGGGGAAAAAGCGATTTTTTCCCCCTGTAAAGCTACAAAATATTTTCAAGGAAAGCAGCTCTGAAAGGCTGCTTCCTCCGTTTCCCATTCCTGTAGAATTTCCATGAGGTTTTCATCTTTCTGATTTTGTAAGAGGTAAGGACTCTTTTTTATATAGCTGCAAGTTCAACCTTCTGAACATTAAGCAGATATAAATTATCTACAAGGCTAAAGTCTTTGATTAACAAGCTAAGGAATTGCAGGTATTAAAGTTGCCCCCCAGAGGGAGCACATATCGTTTCATGAACGCATTAGTTACCTACTTCAAATTACAAAGAAAAAGTAATTAAAAAGTATATGTTTATAAGTAATGTGTGTTTCCCTGAGTTCATTCTAAAAGCCACGTATATGCAGAATCTAATAAAATTCAATGACATTTGCTGCATATTTTACTGCAGCAACATAGAGAAAAAGATAAAAGCAGAGGCTACCTAACATTTCATTCTAGAGAACTTCCGAAGCGCCTGAACTGGTCAGGATGTATTTTAGTGCCAGACACCCACTAAATTCTCTGTGTGGCCGAGACAGGTCTGCAGCTGCTTTGGGGAGGGTGATTCAGGGCTCCTGTGAACAGCTCTGCTTCCATCTCACTCTTGGCTGGGCTCTGAATTGGTCCAGCCATGCCCATGTGGGTTCTGCAGAGTTGGTGCTGATAGAAAGATTCAGCAGGCTTCATTTACCGGGAGACATCTACACTGGGAACTAGCAGGCAGCCCTGCTGGTGGCTGGCCATTTTAACAAGTCCAATCCTAGGCACAGTCTTTTCCTTCTCATCTGATCTGTCAGATGATATGGCCTTAGCATCTCTGGAAGTATTTGGATCTAGAAGTCCTAAGAGTGTTCTGACATCCAACACCTGCCCATATTTTGTTTATTCCATAGATACCTCATTTCATTAAGCTTTTTGTACCTCTTTTTTTTTCCTTCCCTGTGCTTTTCCCCTTTCAGTTACCATGGAAACCATTTCCCTGGTAGGGGAGGAGCCTAATGGCATCCAGGAGTGTGAAGTAAAGTCAATTTATATCATGGTTTGTGAAATATTGGGAGTTTGTAATCGTTGTTATCACCACATATGGTAAATCAATCTCTCTCTAGAGCAAATTTCTAAATATTGATATGAGTATGGGGGTGATAAAATTATAGAGAATCAGACATCCCAGCAACTTGCATGGCAACCTTTAAGATATACATTTCTATTTTGTGTTTGTACAAATAGAAAATGAAATACAAAAGAGGCAAGATGTAACAAAAGAGGCAAGATGTACTATTTATGGTTTTTTTTTTTTTTTTTAACATCTTTATTGGGGTATAATTGCTTTACAATGGTGTGTTAGTTTCTGCTTTATAACAGAGTGAGTCAGTTATACATATATATATGTTCCCATATCTCTTCCCTCTTTGTCTCCCTCCCTCCCACCCTCCCTATCCCACCCCTCCAGACAGCCACATTTATTTATGGTTTTTTATCTATTTTAAATTCTCCAAAGGCATGAAATGGTCTCTAGCATAAAGCATATGGTTGTTTTAATGATACAAATTAAGAAGTCCTGTCTGATCACTTATAAAGTTTATATATATATTATGTATGTGTGTGTAAATGTGTAATTTTTTACATCTAGCTTATATATAGCAGAGCAGTTACGCCATCTTCTCACTGCTATCATTATCACTTGAAAGCAGCCGATATTTGGACAACTGTGTTAATTCAGAAAAATGCAGGCTTTAAAACTTTGTCAAAATATGTGCACTTCACACAAGCAAGTAAGGTGATTATATTTTAAGGTTTTAAAATAGCTTGGTCTGTCCCCCCTGCCTGAACCAAAATTTGTTTATTTAGTTTCACTAGTGGCTTGTTCTGCTTTCTGTTTTCTCTCAAAGAGCCATGAATGACAAGATGACAAAATACTGGAATATTTGTGCTCTTGAAATAGATGCCACCTGAGTTGTGACAACAGGTATTTTAAGTATAGTCTTCTGCATTCATTTAACACTCTGATTTGAACATTTTCAAACCTTGGGCATCTTCTTGTTTGCTTCCCACCAAAATGCGTCACCTCTTGGGTGTGACGAGAGAGCTGGAATAAAATGGGAATGCACAATGCAGGTGCCAAGGGACCAGTAAGAGAGGGGTGTTAGAACTGTGGCTAAAAGTTTGGCTGGCTCTAAACACAGATGTAGAACAACCAGGGAGATTGTGAGTATTTTGACTTTTTTTTTTTCTAAAAGAGCACCCTATGTTAATTTTAATGAACATAGAAATTGTGGCTTAGCTGACATTTTTGAAAAGCAACCGTTCTTCTTAAACGATTTCTGCGTGTTGCTCTCCTAGCATCTTGTCCTCTTGTGAAGATGGCCAGCGTTGACCAGGTCATTGAAATACTGCATCATTTCATTCCCTTTTTAGATTAGGGAAAACGTTGAATATTTTATGATCTTTCGAGACAAAGAGTCTTCAGCTTAAAAAGGGAAGACATTTTAAAGTAAAAAAAAAAAAACTCAAACCATCTTATTTGAGATTTTTATAAAATGTACACAAAAAAATTAGAAAGTGGAATTCTGTGCAATTAAAGACAATAGGAAAAGCCTAGAGGGAGGGGATGGAAGAAAGGCCAGGACGATCACTGAACTTACTTATTAAAAAATGCCTATGATCTCAGCAGG
>NW_006782397.1:706648-740579 GCF_000442215.2 Lipotes vexillifer
CAAGTCAGGACACTGCCGGTTGGCGTGTCTGTTCGTTTTCCATCCTTTGTCCTCCTCTGCCCAGAGACGTGCTGTTGAAAGAAGCACCACCATTTCCCCCAGGCTTTGTCTGAGCCACATGAGTTGGTTTTACAGTTGCTTCTTACCAAAGAGTAAATTCAGTGATAAGTTTACTGTTATTCTAGGAAATAGAACATGCCCAGAGGGCGGATTCAGAACAAGCTGGGGAAGGGAAGGTGGCCTCAGAGGTGACGAGTTGGTGACGAGTGGAGGAGGCCACTTCCTCCTCTGAGATCAGCCACCGTTCAGTCAGAGCGCTCGGGGCTCCGCTTCTTTCCGAGGAGCTGTTTGCAGTGCAGCCGGGACGTGTAGTGTGTGCGGCAGTTCTCTTTGAGGAAACACAGGCCATCACAGAAACTTCCAGAAGCCAATGACATTATTCGTTTAGATCTCTCCAGGGGGAACCCTTGTTGGTATGGGTTGACATCAGAGCACAGGTGCTACTGTCTTCAGTGAGGCCAATAGAATCAGGCTGGTTATGCCTCCCCTCAAAATCCTAGTGGATTCCATGTGCGTCAAGGTGTCAGTATAGAAGATATCTGGATCCATCACTCAAGGTTAATGAGAGAGAGAGAATATAGGGCTGTTTTTTTTTTTTTCCACTCAAGGTTAATGAAGAAGAGAATATAGTTTTTTTTCTTCTTTTTTAATAAGAAGAAATCTTCACTTTTAATAGTATGACCCTTAGGTAAAATTGGAAATGTTCCAAAGTTCTCTCCCTATGTTTATTATTTGTTTGTTTGGCTTTGGTTTTGGATAGATAAAGGTTATGGATGATTTGAGGAAAGGGAAACATTCAAGAGCCTGGGTCTGGTGCTGAACAAAGTCTGCTCTTTCTTTTTTTTTTTTTTTTTTTTGGGGGGGTTATGGATGATTTGAGGAAAGGGAAACATTCAAGAGCCTGGGTCTGGTGCTGAACAAAGTCTGCTCTTTCTTTTTTTTTTTTTTTTTTTGGGGGTATGCGGGCCTCTCACTGCTGGGGCCTCTCCCGTTGCGGAGCACAGGCTCCGGACGCGCAGGCTCAGCGGCCATGGCTCACGGGCCCAGCCGCTCCGCGGCATGTGGAATCTTCCCAGACCAGGGCACGAATCCGTGTCCCCTGAATCGGCAGGCGGACTCTCAACCACTGTGCCACCAGGGAAGCCCAAAAAGGCTATTTTTCAACCAATGAATTGCTTTTGCACCTTTTTCTAAACTCAGCTGAGCCTATTTGCATGGGTCTATTTCTGAGTTCTATATATCTATCCCTTTGCCAATATCATACAGTTTTGATTACTGTAGTTAAATAACAAGTCTTGAAATCAAGTAGACTGATTGTTTCCACATTTTTTTTCTTTAAAATTTTTTTTTGATCTTCTAGTTACTTGACCTTTCCATATGAATTTTAGGAAAACTTTGCATCTACCAAAATCTTTCTGAGATTTTAATAAGAATTGAGTCATACCTGAGTATCAGTTTAGGTAGTACTGACATATTTACTATGTTGGGTCTTCCATTCCATGATCATCATCATCCTTTCCATTTATTTAGATCTTTAAGAAATTCCTTTCATCAGTGTTGTATAGTTTTCAGCATACAAATCCTATGCATATTTTGTTACATTTACACCTATTTCCTTTATTTATTTATTTAGTGATTGTAAATATTTTACAATTTGGTATCCACACATTCATTGCTATATAGAAATACAATTAGATTTTGTGTTTTAGGGCGTGTTCTTTGAACTTGCTAAACTTACTTATCAGTTCTAGGAGCTTTTAAAGATTTCTTTGCATTTTTTACAGAGACAATCGTATCATCCGCAAATAGGGGCAGTTTTCTTTCATCCTTTTAAATCTGTACGTCTTTACTTCCTTTTTTTGCCTGTTTGGGCTGAAACTTATAGCACTATGTTAGAAAAGAGTGATAAGGGCAGACATCCTTGCCTTGTTTCTGACCTTAGTGGAAAGCATTGAATATTTCACCATTAAGTGTAATGTTAGCTGTAGAGTTTTTTTTTTTTTTAAAGATGTACTTTTCAAGTTGAGGAAGTTTCCCTTTATTCCTATTTTTAAGAGTTTTTATCATGAATGGGTATTGTGTTTTGTGAATCGCCTTTTCTTCATCAATTTCTCTGATCATATTATTTTTCTTCTTTAGCCTGTTAAAATGGTAGACTATATTGATTGATATTCAAGTATTAAATCAGACTTGTATCCTTGGAATAAACCCCATTTGGTCATGGTGTATGATTCTTTTTGTCTATCGATGATTTATATTTGCTAATATTTTGTTAAAGATTTTGATGTCAGTATTCAATGAAGCGTATTGGTCTATGATTTTCTTTTTTTTTTTTACATTCCTTGGTTTTGTAACTAACTTCATAAAATGAGTTGGAAAGGGTTCCCTTCTCTTCTATTTCCTGGAAAACATTGTGTTGAATCGATGTTGATTTTTTCCCTCTGGAAAGTGTTGGGAAGTGTTCCATGTGCAATTGCATCATATTATTTCTGTGAATATATTTTGTGAACTATAAGCCAAATTTTCCCTACTTTCTTTTACCCTCCCTCATTATGACAACTAGATATAAGGTCTCCAATAGTTCAAGAAGGATTAGAGCAAGTATAAAACTAAAAGATTTGAAAGAATGTGGATCTAGTTTTGTTCACCCTTATCCACAGAAAACGAGAAGGAAAAAATAAACCTTCTGGGCTGGGGAAAGCAAAAAGAATTCAAAGAGAAGCTTAAATAATGCTGATAAATGTTTAATAATCAGCTTTTGGGGGGGGGAGTTGTAATTTGTAATGTTTTTCTTTAACATCTGTGCTATAAATATTCTTACCATGGCTAATTTCAAGCTACCAATGTGCCATTACTCAGTGTGGAGTTGGGAGGGGATGCTAACAATTGGCCTCACAAGTTGACATATGCCAGCTCCTGCGCACTGTGAGTGATGGTGGCCCATGAAGTTCTTTGAGAAAACACCTCACTGACTCACTCCACTATTTAGCTTCAGGAGGAAATTGTCAGTAGAGCTCCCACTAACTGAATATCTAGGAGTCAAATAGGCCAAGTCTGTTCTACTCCTGAGCAATCAAATTTATTTCAAGACCTTCTGGGGATTCTCTCCTACAATGATAATGACATGGAAGAGGTAAAAACGGGTGTGCGGTTCTGTGTCAGGCAGGCCTGAGGAACTTTCACTAGTCTCTTCGGTGATAGAAATAGAGGAGAGATGCTACACTTTCCTTCTGCTCCTGAGAAGGGCAGAGCATTTGCCTCAGTGTGAGAGCCTGGATATCAAAGCAATCTCACTGTCATGAGAGGAAACATGAGAGCAAAACTCAGCATGATTTGTATATGGCAATCAAGTGTGGTCATGGATATATCAATGAATGTCTGTGTAGATGTCAGCACCAAGAACAAGGTATGGCAGTTAAACATCTCACTGAAAACCAGCTCAGGGTTGATCATAACCAAGGAACAAATTCTAACTGTGCCTTCACTTGCTGTGTGACTTTGGGCAAGTCATTGACCTCAATTGCCTTGGTTTCCCCATCAGTAAAATGTAGATAATAATGTTGCCTACACTAGCATGTAATGATGATTAAATAATATATAATTCCCCCAATATGGTAGACACTTGAAAATACATAGGTTGAACATATTAAAAAAAATACTTATGTATATCCTGTAGTTCATCTCATTTGCTTTTAGGTACATTCTTCTGCCTTCGAAAAGGAAGGAATGTGAGAATTTTCAAGGGCATTTGTATCCTTTCTTCTCTGCAACCCTAGAGATTCAGACTAGGATGAGGGCATCTGGGGAGGCAGGAGGAGAGAAAATGTGACTTAACATTAGATGACATCCAGAAGAGTCAAATACCCAATCATTCCTAACTCAAGCTGGATATAGGGTAATTTTTTTCATTCTTTATTTTTATGTTTATTAAATTTCAGTATCCTTAAGTACATCCATGAATCTGTTTGAGTTAGAAACTATTGTGCTTTTATTGACATTAATGACAATTTATACAATGAATACATTAGACGTGAGACACGTGTCTACAGAAGTGTCAGTACACTTACATTCATAGAGTCAAAGCAAGATGGTGGAGCATGCACTACATATTGGGAATTCTGGGTGAGGGAGGCTAGTTTTGAGGGAGATAGAGTATCTATTCCAAGCCTGTAACCATGGCAGTGGTGTTTTGTGAGAATTTAAGACTAAATTACATTTTCGTAAAAGGAGAGAAATAGATGCCTTGATTCTCTCAGTACTTTCATTGGTGGATTGGTGTCAGAAAAGTCTTTCTGTATGGTACTTTGCATATTTTGGTCATTCTCTACAGTATAATAATGTCTTCTAAGCCAATCATTTCTTTAAACTGTGAGAGAAAATTATTTATTTAAAGAAAAATATATTATTGCTTTAGGGCCTCCAATGATGTGTACAAAATACAAATTCAACAATTAAATTACATTAAATTAAATTAACTCTGGCAGCTGTAATTTCCCATAAAAAGCACTGCAGAGTATTGGGCATGAGAGAATGCCATGTAAAGCCTATTATTTTTTTCTTACGGTTTTAGTTATTTAATCTTTTCATTCCTGAAAGAATTAGAATGCTCAAATATACTTTTTATATAATTTAAATCTTTCATATTAAATGTATCTATTTGATTCATCTACAAAATTTTCTATTTGGCAGTATATCATTAATAACCTGTCTATTTCAAATGAAACATTCAAAAAACTAACAACGCATTAGGAGTACACAACAATAATCTAGTAACTATCAATAGGAACTGATAACTACCGCAAAACAAATTGTCATCGTATAATATTGATTATAGCTTGTTGAAAATATGTATATTTTATATTCATACTTCCATTTGTATCTAATATTAATTTAATGTTATGAGCTCCTTGCAGCCTGGAACTATTTCACTTTGGGTATCTAGCAGTGGTTGACAGATCGTGCTTGTAATCTGAGTTAAAGTGAATGACTGCTTCATACTTGGGATGGTGATTTCTCAATTTTAGATCTTACAGTCTAGCTCGAGTATAATATTCAGACAAAACACCCTTAGGATGACTCACCTCCTCCCCATCCTCCGTCGCCTGCTTCTTCCTCTTTTTCTTCATATGTGTATTGTATTTGTCTGAATTTTTAAATTTGATTTTTGGACTACCAATACAGGATGTAATTGACTTCAAGAATTAAGGATTATCTGGAACTATCAAAGTTACAAGCAGCAATAATTCTGGGTGGTATGTACAGCAGTATATGTACCAAAATTCTTCATTTAATTTGTCAATTTGTTTGGATAATGATGTTGAAAGTGGGAGCCAGGCAATTTGGGTTATAGTCCTGGTTGTGGAATTAGCTTCTTTTCCAAACTCAGAAAATTCACCTGATGCTTCTTTGCTTTAGTTTTACTCATATACAAAGTGCTGATAATATGACCACATGATAATATGATAATATGACTATCCAAAATAACTTGTGAGGTTCAAAATGGAATATGTATAAATATATATATTATACATACAAATATTTTTAAAAGTAGAGACATATAAATGTTAGCTGTTTTGATTGTCAAGGTTGTATATAAATTGGTTAATAAAACACAGTTACAATTTACAGTATGAAGCATTATAGTTATTTTATTACGTAAAGGTTGTCACTTCTTCTAGAAACCTGATAACAATGTAAAACATGATTTTATGCATTCAGTATCTGTGATAGAAAGTCTTGAAAGATATCAATATTCTATTTCAATAAAAAACAAGTTTTGCCAGATATCCAGACCAACAAGGTGTTCTCTGCTGCTATAGGCTTGCAAAATTGAGAATGCATTAGCCCTAAAAGCAATGGCCTCAATAACCAGGAATTTTGCAAGCTTTCACAGATCTCTGAGGAAGGTTTTTCCACCCCTTTCCATTTGCTCAAGACTGCTTGGAATTGAATTTAGACTTGTGAGGAGAAAGTAATAGATAATTTTTCCTTTTAGTAATGTCTCTGTGTGTGTGTTTGAATGTGTGTGAGAGAGAGAGAGAGAAAGAGAGAGAAAAAGAGAGAAAATCATTGATACAAAAGTCTTACAGCTTCTTTCCATGTGTGCTTTGCCTATTATGCATTAGAAGTTTTGGTGGCTTGGTTAAAACAGATTTTTGGTCATCACAGCCACGGGGAGCAAAGAATATTTTAAAGGTAGTTCAGGATAATAGTTGTAATACTGTCTAATGATTTTGGCTTATTTCTGTGCTGGAATTCCCAGGGAATTTCTGCAGAATTCTCCATTGTGTCTGTGCTTACTATGCTATAACGGCAACGGCAAAGGGAGAACAATAGCATTTCATTTTTCTGACATATATTTGCTGGTTGTTGGTACTGAGCCATGGGCAGGTCTTTTCCTAATTGGGAGGAAAAAGGCAATGTGTGCAGGGTAATTTCTAGAAAACTAAGAGATTTTTCTAAAGACAGCCCCAATCGTGCAGGCTCTCAAAAACAAACAAACAAAAAAACAAAACAAACAAAACACCCCCCAAAAGCCCCCCAAACTCACCAGATGTAGTCTGGTTCACAAAATGTACTGATTTTATGAGACGTTTTTAGAAAAAAAAAAAAAAAAAGAGGAAGAATTCAACTTTGGAAGCTATTGTCAAGAATCTTTTCTAAGTAGCATGAAAAGGAATTGGAGTCAGAGCGTTGGTTCCGACCCCAGGTCAGCCACTTAGCAGTTACTTTGTCTCTCTGAGACCTCCGATTAAATCTCACACATATGAAGATGAATCTTTGTTACCTATGAGTGAGTAAACTGTGATTGTCAGATCCCCTGAAAGTAGTTTCGTTTAATAACATTTACCTTGGTGATGGAATTTGGGAAGTTCCGGTCTCCTTTGCCCTCTGTCACAGGACATGAGGGCTGGGAAGAATGCCGTGAGGTCTATTTCGCAGGCCTGTTTTGGGTCTCAGACCTTTTCCTGGCTGAGAAGAAGGAAGTACTCCTCAGGCTTCCATAACCCACAAATCCTGGAGTTGGGCTGGGATCCCGTAGAACAGGGGTTCCTGGTCTTGGATGTACACGAAGAACCTGCTATAACACATTTTCCTAAGCCCCATCTCCGGAAATTCTGATTCAAGGGTCAGGGTAGGGGTCCCAAAATCCTATTTCTGACAAGTTCACGGTGATGCCAACACTGCCGGTGAGTTGCTCCCTGTTTCAGGAGCAGTGAGCACACGGCTTCCATAGGTCCAGAGCATCAGGGAATCATCTTCTCATACAGAGAAAAGCCTTTGCCCCCAAGAAAGGAAAGAATGAACAAAATAAAGAGAAGTACCAAATGTCCTCTCCCAGGCCCTGCATGAGGCACCTTAGTGCCCTCCAGGCAAGGTGGTCTCTGCAGTGCCCTGTGAGGCAGAAAGCCCAGAATAGGGAACAGGGCCCCTGAGAAGGGGAATGAACACCATGCCAGGCACGTGGCTCTGCTACAGGCCTGAGTCCCTAAGGAAGCTCTGACTCTATTTCCAGTGCTTTCCACCATGGAGAGCAGGCTTACAGATGCCTCTCCTAGGCTTCCCGTATTACATTTATAACAAATCAGACAAGTGAGCGTATTGTTGGAATTGTTGGAATTCATCCCAGTTCATTATAGGAGCCTGTATCCAGTGTACTTGGACTGGAGCAGGTTCACAGAAGTTTAGTAATAGCCGCTGGATGAGGGTGACCAGTCCTCACTGGTCATCTTCAGTGAAGAGCTGGTTTCCATTCTGTTACCACCTGTTCTGTCCTTCTTTCTCAGGGGTCAGACCCTCCCTTACTTGACTTCTCCTACATGTTTCACTCTGATGATGGCTCTTAGCTATTCTGACCCGAGGGAAGAGATGTACTATTCACAGACCAGCAGCCTCCTCGTGTCACGTGACAGTTTGTCAGAAACACAGACCCTCAGGCTCCATCCCAGACTTATTATGGAATCAGAAGCTTCATCTTTACAGAGTCCCCAGGTGACTCAGATGTACATGCACGTCTGAGAAAAACTTGTGTAAAGGATAACAAAGCGTTGAGAAAAAACCCTGCACTACCCCTCGGTGGTCTTACCCACTTTTCTGGTTCTGCTATCAGCTACATTTCATGACTACCATGTAAGTTTCTTGAGGGCAGGGATTAGGTCAGTCTCATTCAGCAGCATTTCCAGCCCTTAGTCTAACATAGAGTAAATGACAAATGACTACTTATTGAAGAGCCAAAATCACATCAGGCTCAGATTTCTCCCGAGTCCTAGAATCATGACTTCTATCTGGGTATTTCCAGAACTCCTTTTCTTTTTCTTTTCATTCTTTCTTTCTTTTTTTTCTTTTTTTACAGACACCTCTAATTTGACATGTGAAAATTGATTTCTTGCTTAAATCTGCTACACCAGTGGCATTCCTTCTCTCTGAGAACAGCACCTGTTTCTAGAGTCATAAACTGTCCTTAACTGCACATTCAATTAATTATCATATCTTGACTTCCTAATAATTATGGGATCCACACCATTTTTTCTAAGATCATGGATACCCACTCTCTTCCTTTTTTTTTGTTTAGTCATTGTTTGCCTGATTTATTTTTTATTTAAAAATATGATTTATTTGCTATTCATGTTTCCTATCAGTACATGACCACTACATGTAATTTATTTACCTTTTATTTCTCAGCTTTGAGGTATAATTGACAAAATTGTAAGATATTTAAAGTGTCTATCATAATTTGCTAAATGTACACATGGTGAAAGGATTCCTCCCATGTAGCTAATTAACACATCCATCACCTCCATATTTAACTTTTTAAATTTTTTGGTGAAAATATTTAAGTTCTACTTTCTTAGTAAATTTCAATTACACAATACAGTGTTATCAACTCTAGTCACCATATTATACATTAGATCCTGAGATCTTATTCACCTTTAGGTGAAAGTTTGTACCCTTTTCCAACCTCTCCCTATTTCCACCACCCCAGCTGGTAACCACATTTTTACTCTGTTCCTATGAGTTTGACTTTTTATTTAGATTCCACATATAGGTGGTACCATGTGGTATTTGTCTTTCTCTGCCTGGCTTATTTCACTTACTTTAATGCCCTCAAGGTCCATCCATATTGTTGCCAATGACAAGATTTCCTTCTTTCTCATGACTGACTAATATTCCATTGTCTATATATCACATCTTCTTTATCCCTTCATCCGTTGATATCCGTTGATAGACACGTAGGTTGTTCCCACATCTTGGCCATTGTGAATAATGAGGCAATGAACACGGGAGGGCAGGTATCTCTATGATAATCCTGTTTTCATTTCCTTTGGGTACATACCCAGAAGCCTCGCCTGATTTACTTTAATGCAATCCTTTATTGCCACCTTGTCTATTGTCTTACATTGCTCAAATCTATTTTTTTACACTGCCTCCAAAATGATTGTTCAAAAATCTAAACCTGATTGAGTCACCTTTTTCGCTTAAATAGCTTCTTGTGGCCTTCAAAATAGGATTTAAACTCTTAGAATATTTTCCAAGGTGTTTCATTATCTGGTTCCCACCTGCTTCTATACTCTTATATTTTACCTCTTCCCTCCTGGAACTCTGTAACCAGCCTCCCTCTGTGACTTGCGTTTCTATAATGAATGAGCTTGGGTGCCTCTTGCATCCAGAATTTCCATCCTTTCTACACCTACTTATCTTGAAAACCTTCAACTTTTCCTTCAATGACTCAGGCCAGTGTCTTTGCCGTTAAGAAAACTTCAATGCTTCTGCTCTAAGTTAGGTGCCTTTTCCATTTGTTCTTACAGATCTTGTGTACATTTCCAGTGTACCACTTATCATGTCATATCACAATTGTGTTTAGTTATCAGGTCCACTTATGAGCTCCTTTAGAGCAAGTGTAGAGACTTTCACCTGTATATCACCATAAGGTAGCATCTGCAGGGGTCATTGTAGATCTTTATCCTACACGTGAGCACGCATGCACACACGCACAGCACACACGCAGTTTAATTGGTGAATAAGTGTATCGGAGGAAGCAATTCTCAAACAGGGGCTTAGAGGGAAGCTGAAGATTATAAATACCTCTTGAGAGCAGGGATCATCTCTTGTTTACCCTTGAGCTCTCAGAGCTTAGCACAATGCTTGGAATATAGTATGCACTCCAAAAATATTTACTGAGGAAATAAAGGGATATATAGAACAACGGAAGAATAGATACTTTCAACAAAAGTGTTGCTATAAAACTTTGATTATCTGCTTGATAGGGGCGTCATTGCCGCGTCTGTTTCATTTCTTCTGCCCTTTGTCTTCTAGTCCTTGAAACTTGGTGTGTTGGCAGATATGCCCACAGGCCCAGGCCTACGCCAGTTCTGAGCTATAGGTATAACAGGGACAGGGATTATATCAGTACCCTCAGTCCTATACTCCTGGGATTCAGTTTTCTTGATTACCAAGGCCTGGTGCATCATGAATAAGTTGTGGGACTGTGTCAGCAACTTATTAATAACAGCCTTGGTTGAGCAGGGCACATTTGGCAGGGTTATTTCAGCATCCCTCCTATCAGTTTCAGTTTCCTCTGCTGTATGCCAGTACATTTCACTTCCCTGACTGGACTTCCTCCATAGACAGCTTGTAGGCAATTTTGTGTTTCTTTCCATTATCACACCCTGCTACCTGCTCTGTTCTTGAATTATTAGATTTACCAACTGCTCGATCATTTCCGATACTGAATCTATGCACCTCTGTTTACCTCTCTCCAAGCCTATATTTCATGAGGTGAGATGCAGGAGTGATGATGCTCTTTTATTTTAAGTCCAATGAGGCAAATCTGGTGGTCACTGGGCCATTCCAGGTAAACAGTTTTATCCATCAGACAAGTCTATTCATGCTGAATACCTGTCTAACCATATTTTTTTCCTAGACTTATTTTCTCTATGTAGACATTACCAATGTTTTCACACATAGTTAGCAATATATTTTTATACTGGTAAATTTTTTTTGGACGCACAGGCTCAGCAGCCATGGCTCACGGGCCCAGCCGCTCCGTGGCATGTGGGATCTTCCCGGACCGGGGCACGAACCCGTGTCCCCTGCATTGGCAGGCAGACTCTCAACCACTGTGCCACCAGGGAAGCCCCTATACTGGTAAATATTTGAAGGACCTCTTATACATCATCCTTAAAATGAAATAAATATCCATGGGTTCATACTTTTATAGCTATATAATGAAATAAACAAATAAATAGGGGGAAAAGGAAAGCTCTTTCTTACAGAAGAATTCCAATTAATAAATGTGGAAGAAATGAGGGAAGTTGAAAATCACCAATGGACAGCCAGTAGAGTAATAATTGTCACCGTTAAGCTACACCGATGGATGCTAAAATTCCTGGGCAGTAGTTTGAGGAGAAATATGGTGTTCATGCAATCTCAAAGTATCTCCCACCAAATATTTATTAACTACAAAAAGAATTAACATTACCGTGGAGACATCTGGTAGACACCATCTTATCAGATAGTCAAGGTGAACATTGTACCCTGATATGATTCACCGAGAAGGTCACATTTCTGTGGTAAAATTGCCCAAAATAAGTAATCTTAAAGTAATCACGAGAAAATTTCAGGAAAATAAATCCACCTGGAGGGCATTCTGCAAAATACCTGACCGGTACCCTTCAAAAGTGTCAATTCATGACAGACAAGAAAAGATGTCATAGACCAGACAAGGATAGACAAGGAATTGTCACAGATTGAAGAAGATTAAAGAGACACAACAATTTAGTGCAAAAAGGATGATGGAGGAAAAACTTGTAAAAATTTTACTAGTCTGTAGTTCCGTTAGTAGTACTACACCATGTTAATTTCTAAGTCTTGTTGACCATCCTATGATTATGTAAGATGCTAACACTAGGGCAAAGCTGGGTCAAAGGTACACAGGAATTCTCTGTACCATTTCAACAACTTTTCTGACAGTTCATATCTATGTCAAAATAACGAACTTAGGTTAAAAGAATGTAAAGCGCTTAGAACAGGGCCTGGCATATAGTAAATGCTTGACAGATTCACCTTAGTGATTGCCAATGTCATTCACACACAGAATGTGTGTGAAATCCAGTGCACATACCTGCACTCTGCCCCAAACCCAAGCCCTATGTGACAGCCCCTGTTACCAACACATAGTGCTTTCCAGAAAAGGCATGGAAAAACTGGGCTCTGGAGCTCTGTCCTGAAATATGTAGGAAAATAAAACAAGAAATTCTTATTGCTTGCTTTATCTGTTCATCTACTTTAATAGATTGCTTGAAGTTTTCTGAATGTAAATAGAGAATCTTAGCCAGATAGTTTTGAGATAGTCAAGGTGGACTCATGCACGGGTGGCCATATTTCTCTCATATTCTCTCTGGGACATCACTGCCTCTATAGATAAGAAAAAAAATGTTTGCGAAAAGGCATTTGACAAGGTTTGACATTGAAGATTTATATCTAAAGCAGACCCAGGGAACGGGAGGTAAAATAGCATATCGTAGCAGAAAACTAATTTAAGAGTAGTAGACAAAAGGCGGTCATAGACGACAAACTCGGCTTCGAAGGGGGTTCAAAATAGCATGCTTTCCAGAGCTCTGGGAATCAGGCCTACACATCTGGGGACATGTGCAGAGGAGAAAAGGTCCTCGAATTTGCTGGTGATGCTAACATTGAAGTCTTAGTGAATAATAAGGTGCAATATTATCAGATTGAGAAGGATTTGAATTGAGGGTGATTAAGGCAGAGGATGCCGAACGCTGTTCAGGTATAAAGATACAAACTAATAAGTACGGGATCAAGGAGCCAATTACGCAGAACATACATCCAGAAAAGGATTTGGAGGATATTGTGGGGAAATCTGCTAAACCATCAGCATAGGGCACAACTGCATTAGAAAAAGCAACCCAGATTTACTAGGTTATCTCATCAAAGGGGAAGGAGAGAAGACGAGAGAGTGAAACTGCACCTTTGTTAGGCATTTACTTGATGTCTAGTTTGAATATAGTGTCCACTGCTGGACTGAACAGAAAATGAAAGAGACTAGGCTTGAGGATGGGGAATGCAGTAAAGGGAAACCCTTAAGTGGGAACCTATTTCCATTTTAGTCGCACTGGGAAATGACAGGTTTACTAGCGGAGGTTTTAAAAAGAGGGTATTCTCAAGAAAATTTTTGAAATACGGAAAATGGTGGACACATTATTGTTTAGTTGCATACGAATCTCCTTTAAAGGACTCAACTAGAAAAGCTGACTGTGCTGCCGATGTGCTGGTATATGTGCATACAGAGGCAAAACTCAGCCCCAGGGTTAGTACAGGGGAAGCAGAGCAGAACTGTTTAATGCTACATACAAGAAAAAGCTGTCAGGAAAATCTGGGAAAGTAAAAGTGCAAATGAACTGAAGAGACACTTCAACTTATTTTCGGTGAAGGAGGTGATTAAAAATCATTGCTAAAAAAAAGAAAAAAATCACAAGGAAAAGGAAGTGTGAACAAATTTTAAGTGACCAGTTTTGACAAGCAAAGTTTTCCTAATTGCAACATCTTCCTATATATACTAGCATGTAGTTACATAAACAAGCCCTGAAGTTTTCCATTTACTTATATTTGTGTGCATTGCCTCTCTGATTCTGCCACAGGGAATGTGGATCCATTTTAATATAAGTACAGTGTATGCCAATTCCACGCAGCTCAGTCTAGCATTCTGTTTCACATGGTCCACTAGACTTAGTATATATGAGTGAAGCATGGAGTTCTGGCTGCACTGGCACACAGTAAAGTTAAAGCAGAAGCAATTTTACTGGTGATTTAGGATTAAAAAATAATTTTCCTCTGAAATATGCAGACAAGTAAAGCAAAGTACTAAGTCTTGTTTACCCTTTGATGCAGCTATGTGGTTATCTCAGTTTTGCACTTTACTTTGTATGATAAAGAATCACAGAATTTTCTAGCTGGAAGGGACCTTAAGAATCATCTAGTACAATCCTCTTAAGTTCCCGATAAGGCAAATGAGAAACAGAGGGATTAAGAAATTTACCCAAACTTGCAAAGGTACTTAGAAGCAAGACCAAAACTAGATTCTTGATTCCTAATCCAGCATTCTAACGTTCAAAGTTGTGGTCTGCTAAATGTATAAAGCAAATTTAACAATGTAATCCTGAATTTCTGCCATTTTGTTTAACATACGTCTTATTTTTTCATATTCGTCTGAAGTAGGGCATCTAGAGTTTCTTGCAGCATTACAGTGTAGGAGCCAATTGGAGAGCAACATGTAGGTCAAGAGGGGCATGCCATCTCTAGGACAGCAAGAGTGACCCCTGACTCTTAAGCTGGGAAGGGACACACCAGCCCTTGAGAAGGAACTGTCCTTCATGAAGAACCACATGCCGTAGAGCAAACGGTGACTTGGGGGTCAAAACTACTTTGTATCTAGTGAAGGCTTTACTAAAACAAATGCAGCTTGGGCAAATCAAGTGTTTTTCATCCCCCTTGATCCTCCTTAGGTGACAGAATAGGATTAGATGATCTAAAATTTCCTAAAAATGTAAGATTCTAACATATGATTACAGTAAGGACACTTCTTATATAGAGGATAAGGAGGTAGAGAAGATGAAGTGAAGAGAAAAAGTGTAGACGTGAAATGTAGAACGTAGAGTGGGTAGTAAAGATGACACTGGTGGTGTGTGAGAGGATTTACACTTGGACGTTCTTTAGGAGATCACCATACTGGAAATCAACAAGCAGTTTCTCCATAAATCCAACACTGCAAGTTTGTTCTTCTGAAGCAGACTACACTTTGGCGGGCACGGCGAGTGGGCATTACATAGAAGGTTTAAAGTACAATCAACTTCAGTATAGCAAGATGCTCACATTATGAGAAAAGTCCATGCTCGTGAGACTAACTAAAGGAATATAGCTCATCTCATGGTCTCCAGTACCTAGGAAGGGGAATATGGAATCCAGTGCAACAAGGACAGATGGTGAAATATTTGTACAACTCTCAGTTAGGAAAGGTTTTATTTATTATATTTATCCTTCAAGAATACTGGCTTACCTTAAGCTTTGCTCACTTATTAATTTGCCATTGTCTCCTGCCAAAAAGACTCTATCTTATTAAAATCTCTGAAGATAAAATATTAATATCAACATTACATAATATCACATGTGGATTTACATAATTACTCTTACAGCAGAAGGACTCTACCTATTGGAAACTTTTCATGTATGTATATTCTTTAAATGTTCTGCCAGGAGAATTTTGCTTTTACTAACGCAGATATGTTAAATTATTCAAATAACACACCGGGTAACATGTTCAAAGCAGGGTGAGAGGAGTGGAATCTTGCAAGCGGCATTTCATTATTTGGTACTGAAATGGGAGCAGCCACAGCTATACCTGACTTTGAACTTCACATGTTATGGTAAGGCCTCCATAGTAGTTGAGATTGCCGGCAATACCTGTTTTCTGAGTGTATGGAGCTATAATGTCGCATTATTTTGTACCAGCAATTCATCCACATTTTGGAATATATGTACCACCAGACATGGGACTGTGGGATCCATAATTTATTCTGCAACATTCTGAGCTCTGCTAAAGGATAGTTATAAAGTGTTTGGTTCTTTGTGCTTTTTAAACGATGTAATAAAAAATTAAATAAATGATGTAGTAAGGCTCCAAAGACAGCTTGAATTGTCTTATTCATTAGTTTGAGTTTAGACAGCAAAATTTTTGAACTAGCTGCTATTAATGACCACCAGAGTTCATATATAGACCCCTCTCTATATATTTTCTTGCTATTTTTTTCTTGTAATTTATTCATAAAAGGCAATGTTTTGATATTGCTTAAAGGATATTGTTATTCATTTATATGTGGCCAGATTTGTATTACAAAGCTTATGCTATAGAGTAATTTTGGTGATTAATTAAATATTGAGTATTTAATAATAAGCAAAAATCAGAAAATATTTTGGTGATTACGTAATTATAAGAAATCCTTATTGTGTTTAAATATAATATTTAATATTTTAGCTATGTTTTTGTACTCAAGAAGTAGGTTCACTGATATCTTATGATTAAGTAGATATTTGTAAGATGCTTAAATTTTAATTTTAACTAAATGCAATGAATAGACACCACTGATATTTGAATAATTATACATGGGTGCTTCCTTAGTATATTATCACCTGGGACATTAATATGACAGAGTAAATTTGACTAAATTCAATAATATTTGGCTATTTAATTTTTTTTTATTTTTTTTTTTGCTGTATGCGGGCCTCATCACTGTTGTGGCCTCTCCCATTGTGGAGCACAGGCTCTGGACGCGCAGGCTCAGAGGCCCTGGCTCACGGGCCCAGCCGCTCTGAGGCATGTGGGATCTTCCCGGACTGGGGCACGAACCCGTGTCCCCTACATCGGCAGGCGGACTCTCAACCACTGCGCCACCAGGGAAGCCCAGCTATTTAATATTAACCAGAACACTTTTACCACCTTTAAATGTTAGAAAAAGTACAGACATTTGTGAAATTATCATTAAATTAAAGGTAATGCAGTCTATGTATTTTTCATCACTTTACACATTGAGGTAATAAATTTCCAAGACTACTGGCTGTGGGATTCCACTCAGCCCCAGATTATCTGGTCAGTGTTGAAATTAACTAGATGATGGGCTTTAAATGAAAAGTATAAGTTAAACCTCAGAAATTGTTTTAAAATATGCATTTGGGATATAAAATAGGCATTGAATAATTAATGATATTCAGACTGAAAAGGAAGAGAAGAAACAATGAAAATTCCTGCAGAAGCTTTTCACTTACCTAGGCACCTTCACCCATTTTACTCAATATTATTTTTTACTAGAAAGGACCATACCAAATATAACCCACACACACAAAAATAGTTTTGCTTCACTTGCCTCGCCTACAGTGCCAGGGGGATGGATTTAATGATCTTATAGGCCTTTTCAATCTCTCTAATATTTGTGAAATGGCAACTGTCAATGTTAAACAAGAAATTGCTGAAATAGCACAACTTTTTGAAATGGATAATACCTCATAGGACAAGAGCCCGGAAATGGAAAGAACAACCATAAACCTCACTGAAACTCATCTCAACAGGATGCCAACTTTACTCTTCAGCTAATAAAAACAGCCAGCTTTAAAAATGCTATCTCCGCTATACAGTAAGGCCTTGTTGTTGATCCATTCTAAATGTAATAGCTTGGATCTACCAACCCCAAATTCCCAGCCCATCTCTCTCCCTCCCCCGCTACCCCTTGGCAAACACAAGTCTGATCTCTATGTCTGTGAGTCTATGTAGCACAGGGAACTGTATCCAGTCTCCTGGGATATATCAAAATGGAAAAGAATATTAAAAAAGAATGTCTCTATGGGTATAACTGAGTCACTTTGCTGTACAGCAGAGATGGGCACAGCACTGTAAATCAACTACACTTCAATAAAAACAAAAACAGAAACAAAAACTAAAAGGAAGTTAAAAAAAAGTGCTATCTGTCAGTGAGTCTAAATCAGCCACTTTGAAAATCTCAGAACCAGCTGTGTATGCCAAGGTACAGTGACTTTCTTTTTTTTTTAATTGAATTATAATTGACGTACAATATTATATGTTACAAGTGTACAATATGGTGGTTCACAATTTTTAAAGGTTATATTCCATTTATAGTTATTATCAGTGACTCTTAGTGTACATATTTTTCTTTCTTTCTTTCTTTCTTTTTAAGGCTGAGCTGAGCAGCATGTAGGATCTTAGTTCCCCGGCCAGGGACTGAACAGGGAACCACTGGACTGCCAGGGAAGTCCCAAGTGTTCGTATTTTTCATTTTGAGTTTGCGGTTGCTTGACCATTTGGTTTCTATTTATGTCTGATTAAGGAGTATGATCGATTATGTATATCCTAGATGTAATTAAGTTTAGTACTATATATTAAACTCTGTCTATTTGTTGATAAATGCAAATATGTATTCTTGGGACCACATTTAAAGATTTCTATAGAAAGAAAACATTTAAGCAAAAGCATTTTCAAGTTATTCTGGTATGTTAGGCAATTAAAAGCTCTCTTTCTATTTTCCAACATAGAGTCTGAATTTCTAAATATTATCAATATTTGACAATTTTCTCTTCTTTTTTTAGTGGCAGTTCTGAGCAGTGATCCTTGAGAGAAAGAATGCACAGAGAAAGGAGTCCAAGATACTTTTTATTTTCCTGCTAGAGGCACTTGACAAATTCTAATGTTGTGCAAAGTGATAGACAAGGAAACCAAGCAGAAGTTGCTGCACAGGAGCTGAGTTTTCAGTAGAGTCTTCTAGTGCTGAGGGTGTGTGAACTAGCTTTCAGGACTTGCCAGAAAGAAGCCTAGACAATCAGTTAAGACACAGAATAGTTAAGCCTGGGAACAGGGGAGAACTAGAGGTAGAAAGTGACTTAAAAAACCTCAGTTCGGGGCTTCCCTGGTGGCGCAGTGGTTGAGAGTCCGCCTGCCGATGCAGGGGACGCGGGTTCGTGCCCCGGTCCGGGAAGATCCCACATGCCGCGGAGCGGCTGGGCCCGTGAGCCATGGCCGCTGAGCCTGCGCGTCCGGAGCCTGTGCTCCGCAACCGGAGAGGCCACAACAGTGAGAGGCCCGCGTACCGCAAAAAAAAAAAAACAAACTTCAGTTCGGTTGAGTCATTCTTTCAGTAAATTAAGGTGATCTGCTCCAACTCAGGCTGCCTACCAGAAGATGAAATATATATCCTCCAGAGCCTTCTCAGTTTTTCTTGTACAATATCTGTCATTCAGTCAAAAAACAATTATAGGCATCCCAAAGGGTCAAGAGAAAGAAAACTGATACAAAATTTCCAGATGACCCAATCATTGAAGTTATCAAACACAAACTGTAAAACAACTGTACATGTTCAAGAAAATAAATGACAGAATGAAATATTTCACTGGAAGCCTGATGTCCGGAAAAAGAGTGAAATGGAAATTATAGAATCACAAAATGCAGTAATGAAAATTAAAAACTAGTCAATGGGTTTGAACTGGACACAGAAGAAGGGTGGTTTTGTAAACTTGGAGACAGGATAGTAGAAGACATCCAGACTCAAGCATGAAGATCAAAAAGGTTGGAGAATTTGTAAAAGGGCATAAGAAATATAATAGAAATGTGAAAAGGTCTAATATGTGTTCAACTGCCTTAGAAAGGCAGGAAAGAGAAAGTATGACAGAAGCAATATTTGAAAAGGTAATGCAAAACCATATTTCCAAACCTGAGAAAAGAAATCAACTCATAAATTCACAAAGAAATATGAACCCCAAGTAGAATAAAGACAAGCAAACCACTCCTGGACAAGTCATAATAAAATTTCTGAAAGGGAAAGGCAAAGTAAGAAGTTAAAAGAAGCCAGTGGAGAATAAAATGCATTACCTTCAAGGAGGAAACAATATGAAAAATAGTTTTTTATAAGAAACGGTAGATGCCAGTTGCAATAGAATGACAATTTTAAAGAGCAGAAAAATAGATGACAACCTAAAAATTGTATACTCTAGAAAATTATCTTTCAACAGTGCCAGTAAAATATAGAAATTTCCAGACAAGAAAACACTAACATAATTTAAATCATTGCCAGTGCATCTGAATTAAAGGAAAAAAATGAAAGGACTTTTCAGGCAGAAGAAAAATTACTCTAGACAGAAACACAAGGCAACTATGTGGGTAAAAATAAATGAATATTAACTAAACAAAATGTAAGGGTAGTGTTCTGAGACCTCAAATGAATATAGAATTCAAAGGCATGGTAGCAATAAAAAAAAAAAGTGGTAGTTTGGGGAGAGGAAAATGTGTATTTAAACTATTTATCAAAACTGACCATATATTGGCCATAAAACCAATCCCCAAATCTTTCAGAGAATGAAAATCACTCAGAGTATATTTTCCAATCATAGAATTAATCTTGAAAGCAACAGCAAAATGTTAACTTAAAAGCCCTCCCAGTATTGGAGATTAGGGAAATTAGAGACAGCAATTAACAAAAATATTAAGAATTCTCAGTGGGTAACAGAAAACATTTTTATTGTATAATAATAAATATATCAATAAATATGACTTTAAGAGGCTGCTAAACAGGTAATTAGAATGAAATTTGTAGTTTTAAATGCATTATATTTGAAGATTAAAAAGGGTGGAAATTCAGTCATCTAAATATTGCCTCAAAAAGTTATTAAAAGGGCAGCCAAAAAAAAAAAAAAACCCAAATAAAATAGAAGGAAGGAAATAAAGGTAGTACAGAAAGCAATGAAATAGAAAGCAAACAAATGGAGAGAATTAATCATACCGCAAATCAGTCACTTGAAAGAATAGCATAATTGATGAATATCTGGCAAGATTTATCAAGAAATAAAAGACAGTACAAATTCCTGATCTCAGGAATAAAACTAAAAGAACCACTATAGATTCTTCAGATCATAAGTATATACTGATATTATTAAAATTTTTAATTTGAAAATTTAAATAAAAGAAAAATTTGCTAGAAAAATGGCATTTACCAAAGTTGATAGAAGACAAAATAAAACAAACTGAAAGCTCTTTATCTAATAAATTGAATCCCTAGTTAAAAGCCTCTATAGGAAGAGCATTCCAGGCCTAGATGATTTATTTCACCATTAAATTCTTTCAAATATTTGTGGAAGAAATAAAATCATTCTTATACAACTTCTTCCAGGGGATAAAAATAGAGGGTACATTCCAAAATTGAATTAATTATGAGATCAATGTGATCATAATACCATAACCTGACAGGTATATTGAAAGAAATGAAAATTACATTCCAACCTCAATTATGAACATAGACATAAAAGTCTCAAACAACATATTAGCAAATTGAATCCAGCAATAAATAAGTAGAATAATATTTCATGACCTAGTTGAGCTGATTTCAGGAATGCAAGACTGATTAACTTTTGAAAATCAATCAATGTAATTCAGTACATTAACAGAATACTTCAGAAAAAACATATGATGATTTCATTAAAAGTGAAATAATTTTATAAAATTCAGTACTTGTTAGTAATTTTAACAAATAAAGTAGAAGCAAAATTTTCGTAATCTGATACATGATATCTGCAAAAACAGATAAAACCTCTAGCACACCTCAGACAGAGTTGAAATGTTAAGTGCTTATGAAGAATCAGACAAGGCTATTCACTACATCTTTGCTAATTGAAGTAAGGTTTGTAGATTGACATCATATGTATCACTAGGGAGCTTGTTAAAAATATAGAATCCTAAGCCCCACTCCAGACTTACTCCCTTAGAATTTGCATTTTAAGAAGATCTCCAGGAGTTTTATATGCATATTGAATTATGAGGATTTCTTTAAACCACTTCGATTCCTTATGGTCCCGTGGACTATGTTAAGACAGGAGGTCTTAACAATTGCAATAAGATAACACAAATAAATAACATGTATAAGGGCTAAAAAGAGGAAATGAGGTGTCATGATTCAGGACAACAGGATAGTGTATGTAGAAAATCTGAAGACTCTACAGAGACGTTATTAGAATCAATAAGTGAAGTTAGCAAAGCTGCTAGATGCACATTTAATATGCAAAAATTAAAAGTATTTCTTTGTACTAGTAAGAAGTGTTAATAAACTTGGACTTTTAAAATGGTACTTAGGGAAAAAATTAAGAAAAATATTTTATGTGCTGAAACCTACAGAACATTATTGAAAGAAATTACAAAAACCTAAACAAATACAAAGATATACCATATTTTTGTGTTGGAATATTTGATACTGTAAAAATGCTAATTTTCTACAAAGTGACCTAAACAATGCATTGCAATTCCAATAAAAATTCTGAAAGATTTTTCTGTGGTGGGAAATAATAAGCTTCAAAAAATAAGATTCCGAATTAGAATGAAAACGAAAAGTTTCAAGAATATTCAAAAAACATTTGAATAAAAAGAAAGAATTTGGAAGGCTTACTCTACTAAATATTGAGACTTACTAAAAAAACTATTGTAATTAAGACAGTATGGTAAGCACATTGGGCAGGCGGATGGACCAACAGAACAGAATACAGTCCAAAAATATATATAAAGTCATCTGAATTTTGATGAAGTTGCTACTATAATGCAGTGAAGAAAGGATCGTTATTTTAATAAATGATGCTGGGTAAACTGGCTATCCACAAGGGAATTGAACTTTGATGTTACCTTACTCCATTGGAAAAAGAAATTCCAGATGAACTATAGACCTAAATATAAAATGTACAATAACAAAGCTGCTAGAAAATAACTTAGAAGGATATGTTCATGACCTGGGGTGGGTAAAATTTCTTAAACTGGACAAAAAACACACTTGCCCATAAAGAAAAGATTGGAGAATTCTACTTCAATAAAATTAAGAATTGTGTTCATCAAAAGAACACTATTAGGAAACTGCAAATGCAAACCACAGAGTGAGAAATATGTCTGGAATGCATATGTCCACCAAAGAGCTCCTGTCCAGAAGAAACCCTTACAAATTAATAAGAAATAAACCACAATCTAATAAATAAAATAAAAAAAGCATTCACTTCACAAAAGTCGACATCAAAATGGCCAAATATGAAAAGGTGCTCAACCACAATTAGTCATCAAGAAAATGCTGATTAATACCAAAATATGGTACTGGTATAAATCTACCCAAATGGCTGTCAGTAGCAATATCTTATCAGGATATGGGACCAACAAGAATTATCGTACATTGCTAGGGGGAGTAAAATTAATTTAACAACGTTAAAATCATGGCAGTATCTGCTAAAACTGTAGATATACATACTCTCCTTGATGCAGCAATTTCTTTCCTAAGTGTATATTCCTAAGTGTATCCTAAGTGTAAAAGACAGGCAGACGGATGTCCGTAACATTATTTTCAATAGCCCCAAACAAAAAATAACTCCAATGCTCTTCAATACATGACTTAATAAATTGTAGTATGTTTATAAAATGGACTATTATCCAGTATTGAAAAATAACAAGCTCTTTGTACATGCCACAACATGAATAAATTCAAGCACTATTTCATTTCATTAATTTCAATTTCACAAGTGGAAAAAACCCATTACAGTGTCATCGGATCTTTTCAAATGCAGGAAAGAGACCAGTTTGTCAAGTAACCTATGTGCAATCATAATCAAATGGGAGGGGCACATAGGGAGCCAGCTAAGAAAGTAATTTGAGAGATCAGACTCAAAGCAGTCCTGTGTTTTTTGTTTTTTGGGTTTTTTTGCGGTACGTGGGCCTCTCACTGCTGTGGCCTCTCCCGTTGCGGAGCACAGGCTCCGGACGCGCAGGCTCAGCGGCCATGGCTCACGGGCCCAGCCGCTCCGCGGCATGTGGGATCTTCCCGGACCGGGGCACGAACCCGTGTCCCCTGCATCGGCAGGCAGGCTCTCAACTACTGCGCCACCAGGGAAGCCCAGTCCTGTGTTCTTTAACTGCTGGGAGAGAGTGGAAAGGGGCTGAGACAAGAGAAACAGATCACCTCCCCTCTGGGAGTAGTTTCATTGCTGTTATCATTCAAGTGCAGTAGAAGTAAGTTAGACAAAAGAGAACTCAGGAATATGTGTTTCCATTTCCATTTAACTAATTAACTAACTAATGTGTGTGCTTGTATTTTCAGACTGGTAATTGTATTAGTCACCTATTGTTGCTTAACAAGTTACTCTAAGATTTAGCAGTTTACACAACAAACATTTATTATCTCAAATCTTCTCAAGGTTTCTCAAGGTCAGAAAACTGGGAGGGATTAGCTGGATGGTTCTCATTTAAGGTTTCTTACGAGCTTACAGTCATGTCGTTGACCCTGGGCTGAGGGTACCTGAAGGGGCTGGGAAATCTACTTGTAAGCTGTCTCCAGTGGCTGTCAAGAGAGGAGGCTTCAGGTGACTCTGTGTGGGCCTCTTAGCCTGCTGACACCTCACAGCATTTGGAGAACTCTACAGTGAGTGATTCCCAGGAGGAAACAAAAAGAATGCTCAAGACAGGAGCTGCAGGCTTTTATAATCTAATATTATAAGTGACGTTCCCATTCTTCTGGCATCTTTTAATTGATAAAAGCAAATCACAAAGTCCAGCCCACACTCATGGAGAAGTGAGTTAAGTACCATCTCTTGAGGAGAGGAATATCAAAGAATCTGTAGATGTATATTTAAGGTCATATTGGCCAGACATTCACATGTGATGAAATTCAAGATGTATTGAAATCTCCCCAGGACACCAGTTCTGTTTCTTGGGGTTACCAGTTTCTTGTGTGTCCTAGAGACAGTCTATGAAATTACAAATACTGCTAACAGTTTAACTCCTTTGAAAGCTCTATTTCCAGTATGATAGACCAATCAGTCTCTCTGGCTTTTATCAGTTCAAATAAGCACTGTTTTCTGTGAGGGTGTGAGGAAAGGGATGGAGAATGACCTTCTGCATGCCTTCTCCTCTAAACTCTTGCCAACTTCGGCCCACTTATAACTGTAGTATATGCCTTTTAAAACATTGGCTTAACAAAAGCTATTTAACTGTAGCTCTTTTTCCGCCTTTGGGACGTTCTCTGTGACTTTCTCTCACCATTAGCCAGGGCCTTAGGCAGTTGCTAGAAAGGACTAAATTGAGTTGCTTTTGTTATTAGCTGTGGTTTGTGAGTCAGCTTACTGCTTTTAAAATAATTACAGAAGGAAGCCATCATTTTGAATAGAAATTTGAGTATATTTAGAAGAAAACGAACTATGTATTTTCTTCTGGCTGCCTCTGCTTCCCAATCTCATTTCAAAGAAGAAAAGGCTTAAAAAGATCGCAAAGAGGGAGGGAGAAAGAAAGGGATGGATCAAAAGTAAGAGAAAGTGAGAGCTACAGACTCAGAGATATGAAGACAAGGACTTGAAAGGAGCATGACAGTGCTCAAAGATTGGGAAAATGACACTTGAAATTTTATAGAACATGCAGTTAAATTATTGTATTACCTTAAGGTTTCCCCAAATGACAGGATTTGTGCCGACATACTATGCCAATCCATATTAGCCTAAAGAGATCAATTCTGAATAGCTTCATTCTTTTAAAGGTATGTAATATGTTCTGTGACTCTTCCTGGGGAAATGATGCAGGATAATAAAATCATTGTTTGTGTATGTGTGTTCGTCCTAGATATGTCACACATGGTTTTGAATCCCAGTTTTTAAAAAAATGAAATCTAAGCTGAAACTAAAACATAAAGCATGCTTCCTTTGACCTAATTTATATCTGGCTAATAAGAGATTGATTTTTCCCCTATTGTTCTAGTATTTGAACATTGTGGATGTGTCCCTTGCATCACAGATAGTTCAGAAAGTTTTCATGTAAGTAATACTTATGAAGAAACCATGTCTTGTTGTTTTGCTAAACTCCATTCCAATTTAAGCCATCTTACATCCTTTTTGGAAGTAGGTAGAGTATATTTAAATTGGTAAGTATTTACTTTAGAATTTCACAGATTTCAGCAGACAAGCTATGAAAATTGTCATCTGTGACATGTTTACGATAGAGTTTCAGAAAGAATTTTATATCTCCCCAAAGTTCTAAGGCAAAGGAGTATAGGTGAGATTATTTTTGTTTAAGAGAAGATTTGAAAGCAACTCTTTCTGAGTCTTTCAATCCCATTTTTACGCTGGTTCATTCTGGAATAATTTTGAGGGTTAAAATATAACTCTCTACAGTTAAGTATAATTTAAAAACAGTCAAAATGCAAACATTTAAACAATTCTGATAATTTTATCAACGTGAAAGGCCAGTCTATCACTAACATCCATTTTAGATTAATTGTTTTTTTCTATAGCACATCTTTAGTCATGAATACTTTAAGTTCAAAAACTCCCAGTAGCTCACGGTTTCCTTAGCCTGGCGTTCTTAGGGCTTCAGATTCTAATCTTGATCTATTTCTCCAGCCTCAGTTCCCATATATCTCCCCACACTACCCTAGACCTCCCACAGTCCAGTCAAAGTGCGTTTTTCTGGGGTCCCCTGGCACTGGTACCAACAACAGCAAGTGTTCTGCTGACCCCTTATATATCACTGGTCTTTCAGGTGGTCTAACCATGGATCCAGGGTAAAAATGGCTTGTTGATGCTTTATTCTTTTGTTTCCTGGACTTCTCTTAGGACCTAAGCCTAACACAGAGGTGAGGATGCCTAGGATATTCCTAAGTGAATATTTGGCTTGAATTCAGATGCTGGATATCAGAGAGAGCTAAGTGTGATCTAACTGTGGCGACAGCATATTGAATGTTCCCAGATGCAACTAGAGATCTTCCTAGTGTTAGTAGGTGAGTGATAAATGCCGTAGTTACCTAGAGTTCACCAAAAGATGATAAGATTACCTGATGAGGGCTCTTGGGAAACATCTCCAAATTAGAAACTGAAGGTCAAATTTTCAGGTTCACTCTTCCTGTGTCTTATTAAAATTTATTCTTATTATTACAGGATGCATTTCAGCTGAAAAGATATTATAACACTTTTAGGATGACAGGCTTAGCCTCCATAAGGTGTCATTGTAACTTATTTCTTAGGATGAAATATTGGAAAATAACACTATCTACTTCCGCACTGCTACCTCCATATTCCATAAATTTTCCTACGAGTCTGAAATCTGGAAATGACTTCGCCCTTATTCCAGCAACCCAGTGTTTCCATGAGGCATAACTACAAAAAGGTTTTCCTGGGTGCACTCAGAGCCTGAAGACCTTTTTATGTTAGGCTTAGACTCCTTGTCTTCCGGTCATCATTCAGCCAAAGCATCGTCTTGGTTCTCCAATTTCATAATCTTTTAGTATTAACAGGAATCGTATTTGGTCTTTCTACCTACCACACTCAGCCCTATGAATTACCTACAAGGTTATCTTCATTAATAAAACATAAAAATAAAAATCAAATGACAACAAATGGACAAGTTAATCTCTCTCATTTAAAAATCTGTTGGTAACCTGTTGCCTCAACAGAAAATATATTACATCCCTTATAATGTACTATTAGCCTTTTTGGATTTCTTCTCTCTTTTTCTTTCACATTCCTCCCATGCTCCTAGACTTACATTTTTTTCATCCTGATGCTTTGAGTACACTCTTCTCTCTGCCTGACGTATCCCTGCCCACTTGGGGGTTTTCCCTTGTTGAGGACCATGGTCTTTGGACAGTGCTGTTCTGCCCCAATCCTCTGTTTTTCCTTGCTAGAGTTCCCAGTCCCAGAAACTGAGACTTGTGGGTTTTTTCTTCTTCGTCCTCAAACCTTTCATCTCACAATCCATGTGATAAAGTCAGTCTTCTTACTCACTCCCTTCCCCTAACTATGGAGTCATCCACTGGCCTTCTGTTTTCACAATACCTCTGAACCCTAAAACACATTTATTTATTTATTTATTTATTTGGCCACGCCGCAGGACTTGCGGGATCTTAGTTCCCTGACCAGGGATTGAACCCAGGCCCACGGCAGTGAAAGAGCCGTCTTAACCACTGGACCTCCAGGGAATTCCCCCTAAAACACATTTAAAACGCATTACTAGCAACCATAAAGTTTCTACAGTCTCTAACTGTATTTGGTATGACGATAAAGGAAGGGTTTGAGACAAGAATGCCCTCTTGGTTTACAGCACGGATGGCTGGATAGATGGCCATGGAAACCAACTGATAGAATATTGAGAAAAAGCTAACAGTTAGTTTTGGACATGATGAGCTTAAAGTGCTTTCAGGATGCTCGTAGCAGTTGCTCAGCAGGAGCTGCTCAGGAGGGCTATGCTCAGAAGAAAGTGCTGTCCCAGGGACCAGACTGGGAGTTGGCCTTCAATCTGTCTCTCCATGCTGCTAGAGTGATGTGTTTCGAAAACACAAATGCGAATAATGTCTAAAATTTGTCAACAACTACCCATAGTTATCAGGATAAAATCACACTACCGTTCCTTAAATGAACATTATCAAGGAAAACATCATGTCGTTGGGTTTTGTCATCAAAATATATGTAATATATTTTCTGTTGAGGCAACAGGTTTTTGTTTTTGTTAGAGTTCAGCTTTCGGTAATGACAGATTGTCAGCTCTCCAACAGGACATCACAATTAGAAACTCTAGACAAAATATTTAAAAACAGCTATTTGAAGGCACTGGAAAATGAGCAAAATAGAGGATACACTACGATTCCACTTATATGAAACTCTTAAACATGCAAACCAATCTATACTAACAGAAAGCAGATCAGTGGAGGAAGGTAGGCAGGTAGGAGAGGAGGGTAGGGTTACAGAAGGGCACTCGGAAACTTCTGGGTGTGATGGATACGTTCAGTAGCTTGATTATAGTGATGGTTTCCTGGATGTGTGTGTGTGTGTGTGTGTGTGTGTGTGTGTGTGTACATCTACGTACAGAACTTGATGAATTCACATAGCAGTGTGTTTTATTAATTACTAGAGTAATTCTTGCCTGTTAATCTAAATACACACTGAAATACTACAGGCTTGGGGAAGACGGCTGGGGGTGTCAAAACTTTCTCCTTAAACCACAACAGTTACTACCAGTAACCATTGTGATCAGTCCCTGAGGTCAGCTAGAATACACAGAAAGAAATAAAAACAGATTTATGGGGTTCATCCCCGGTCTCTCTTATCACGGGAGAGGGAAGAGTGGAGGCCGGGAAGGTAACTGATGGCCCCGTGACCATCCTAGACTAAAATAGTTCCCATCTACTCTTGGAGATGTAATCCAAGGGGCTGAGTGCAGGTCTGAAGGAGGTGGGGAAGCAGAATTTTTGTCGCTCAATCTCCTCTACTGCCTCAGGGAGTTTACCTTCCTCTTTATTTTCTACCTTGTCCCTTGGGTCTTAGCTGATGCCCCTTGAGTTTTTCTTTGTCCTGAGATTGGTCACGGGACTTTTCATAGCACAGGGGAGGGATCTCATTTTCCCCTATACCCAGCCAGTCACACACTCGAGGCTGCATTACTCACAATGCACACACCCACAGGGGCTACCTTCAGTCCCAGCAACTGGGTGTCTGGGACTCAGAGGACTCAACATGGGCTCCAGCAGAGCAAAACATTATCCCAGTATTCCCTTCTTGTCCTAGAAATCTAAAAAAAAAAAAAGTTCACCTTATATAAGTTATGATAAGTCATGTAATTTATACAAATCTCATATACCTAGAATCTCATATACCTAGAACCTATAATAATAAGTTTAAGATCAAGCATTTACCAAAATTTATTGAGCATTTTATTGAATTGCATCCTTTCAGGATATTTTAGCTTCAGAGCTGGCTGCTCACCTGGAATTGTCACCTGCTGAAAGGCTTTAATATTGTTTCTTAAATTATAAGAAATAATGACCATGGTGCCATGATTAGAACTCAAGGGGAAAAAATCAGGCTAATGTTCTGAGAGCAGTAGATGGAAAGGGAGTACACTAATAATTCCAGGAAAAAAAGTCACAGCATTAGGCTACTCCGGAAACACCTCCCTGATTCTTTCTTCCATGGAAAGATCAAGACTGTGTTATTCTTTTCCTTCAGGCCGCTTTAGGAAACAGAATCTCCAGTCTTTTGAGTCCTGAGGCCTAAAACCCCTTAAAGAGTTTTGGGAGGATGCACGAGGAGATTTTACCCAATATATGTCTTCCAACTGTAGAAATCTTGGTCCTACAATGAGTGCTACCTATGACTGCTCTAACCAATAAAGAAAACCCAATTATTCTAGAGCAAAACTAGCCGTCTAGATTTTTCAGATTTTGATTTCTTAATATGAATTCCTCTTGAAATGTTTATTGCTTTCAATTTGAGTTGAAATTATTTCCAATCTGCCTAATAATCCACACACTAAATTATGCCTGTTGCTTATTTCTTTCCTGGAGTCCAATTTTGAGCCTTTGAGAAAAATTTGGGAGGCTAAGGAGAAAGAAATCAGATTGGCTGAAACAGCCGTGGATAAAACAGTCAGCTTTTTTGTTGGTCAAGAGACTGAAAGTTAGTTAACTGACACATGACTTTGGGGTTAGGTAAGAGAGCAATCCTATCACATCAGACCAAATCCTTAGAGATGGGCTGTGTGATGCTGTAAAATGGGAGATCGCTCCTCTCCACCAGGTGAATTATGGGAGATGTTTTCCTTATTGATTTGCAATATCTCTTGGTATGTGAAGACAACTTTTTTTGTAATCAATTTAATTGAAGAATTATTGGCATACCGTAAATAGCACATAAAGTGTGCCATGTGGCAAGTTTTTCTTATTGTTTGTAGGGGGGAAGAATTCATTGCTTTCCTTATTGTTTGTAGGGGGAAAGAAAGATAGAGAATTTTGTCATCTGTAAAGTAAGATTACATATACCTACCTAGCATGATGGAAGAGAGGATTAAATGAGGTTATATATGACAAATTCCAGACCCTGCTGGTACATGTATATACTCAAAATATGACAGCTGTTATTGTAATGTTTATTAACAAATAAGAGAAAGTTAGAGCCAGGAAGTGTTGCTGACTGTTCTTTAAGGCTGTTATTTCATGTTCTGCTTTTTTTTTTTTAAGTTTTAAATTCATAGTGTTGGTTTAACCTAAATTATGAATGTCTTTGTTTTGGCTTTTTTTCTGGGTGACTCGTTTGGGAAGAAATGAAGAGAAATCATTCAACAAGGCTGGGAGTGGGAGTTTAGGGTTGACTTAGCAGGTCCATCTCCACAGTCAAAGCAGGCAAATGGAAAATCCAAGTTCATTCATCAAGCGGGGAAAGATCGGACAGTGTCTGATGATCTGAGAGTTAGTTGACCCCTAAGAGTTAAGCCAGCCTTGAGCACCATGCTTATCTCAAAGGCAAGCAAGACCTGGAGGACAGGGGACTATGGGATTTTGAGGCATTAGCAAAACCAAAGAGAAATACAGAAAGAATCTGATCTTAGAGCAGAGGGTTGTTTGCCTTTTGCCAGATTATCAATTTTCATGAATACTTGATACACAGGTTAGAGGTGGAGTTTGAAGAGATGGTGGCCTGATTCTGGCAGAGCAGAAATAGAGGGTGCAGAAGATAAGGAGGCACTTGTACAGGTACAGATGCATTAACATTCACCACCTCTCAAATACATCAGGTACTGTGGGAAATTGAACTGTAGTTCTCAGCTCTCTTACGTACCACTTAATGAGTCAAGAAATAGTTACTTGATGTACTGGGAGGAATGAACCCTTCACATGGCATGTTAATTTCAAGGTGGCAGCTCTTATTATCATAGGAACTAGGCAACATAAGGGACCTTTTGTAGCATCTTTAATTTTCCTTGTGAATCATTTGTGATAGGAGAACAAAATCAGGTCACCTAAAGGAAATGATTTAATCCCAAAAAAGAGCCACTTAACAGGCATATATTATCACCATTCAATGGAAATTAATAAAGTGTTAGTGTTTACAGTGTTTCTCTCAGCATAATGCAAATGGAAATAGCATTCCTTTACACTGGAATTTGCATTGCATTAGGAATTTCATCCACATTTGAAAGGTATTATTAGAGGGAATATTATATTAATTATATTATATTATACATATTTAAAGAAAAAGAGAGAAGAGGGAACATCCCCAGACATCCCATTCCTAGCTTGAGTATCATATCAGTGGGTCATAATAACATAATTACCAAATTTGGCTTGCTTGTGGCCCCTACCTACATGACTATAGCACATCAGCTCTCCTACTAAATCACACCAGTAATTTCTGAGAGTACCCTGGGGCTATGTCACATGTATTCGGAAATGCCTGCTCTTTTTCTTTCATTTGATGTCCTCACTGAAGCCCATTGACTAGAAGTCCTTTGATGAAACCCCTCCATACTGGCCTTGCTGTGGTACTGGGAGGGGGTCCTTCAGACTCTCCTCGGATACTATTGAATTCCATGTGTAAATGCAGAGAATTTCATCCCCCACTTCTGACACTTCACTAGTCACTGGGGCTCTGAAACTGCATCACTTACATCCTAAATCTCATGACATTCCTCCTTCAAATGGCCCTTTTATCATCTGTTTGCAGCTAGTCCTTTTCACTCTAGATGGGGCCTTAGAGATAGTCTATCAGACTGGTTGAGAACCATCTCTTCAAATAAAAGCTTCTCCATGTTTTCTTAATGTCCTTAAATCTTCCCTAAGTACGATGCACTAACTGCTTCTTTTTCCTTTAGCCCAGAAGGAATCTAGTACATTGTCTAAGAATATACATGAGGTCAGGAATTATGTCTGGGCTCTGTTGCTTACTTGCTAAGTTTTATTTTCCTTAGCTGTAAAATGATACATACCTTACAGAATTGTTTTGAGAATAAAATGAGAAAAACCGGTACCTGGAGTAAACACTGAACAAGCTATTATAAGATTGGAAAATGCTCATTTCATAGGGAAGAATGGAGGACCTTGGTAACAGTAAATGTCAGACTTAGATCTTAGAGCAGCGCTTTCTTTACCCCCATCATCCTCTGCTATATATATATACATATATATATATATATATATTTATCTTCTGTCATGTATTTTTTCATACATGATAGTTATGAGCAGCAATATCTAAGTATCATATAAAATCATAGATATAGCCACCATAACCCTTCCCATTGCCTTGAAAAGAGGCACAAATTCTTCAAGTCTGTCCATGCTAGGTTGTGGGTACCACAAGCTAGCTGGCATCTATGGCAGGATGGGGGTGTTCCATTCAATCTTGAGTGCAAAAGTTGTGTGATTTTTATGATACCCAATGGGGGAGTTCAGGTCAGAAATGGAAGCTGGGGTCAAACAAATAGACATGTGACATGTTTGAGAACAGGGATGTGTTTGGGTGTGGAAGTCCAGGCAGCACAGAATGGTAGGTCTGTGAAGAGCCAGTCCAGGCTCCCAGGCGATGGTGAAGCTCATGCCTCAAGGCGAGCATGTGGAAATAATTAAAAGATAGAGACCAAACCAGAATGAACTAATGATCACAAACAAAACACTTTATGGCCACACACTTTAATTACAAATCACTGAACAGTAGTGAGAATAAACTTGTCTTTTAAGTCAATCTGTATGTGTTCACTTTTTTGAAGATGATGAGGAATTGCATGGCTTTTCTAAAATCAGACGTTGCAACAATGTGACAGATTCTATATTCTAACTGAAACCCACTGAACTAAAACTGGTGTTCTAAACCTATCTTAGGAGGAAAAAAAACCCCCAAAACCATTGCTTAAAATGGCTAATTTTTCTTTCATTCTAAGATTCCTTTCTCACTCCCAATCTTTTAAAATATCAGTAATTCATCACAAAGAAAATAACCCTCTAAACCAAAATTCTTCTTACATGTCTCAAAGGCTGTCTGGACCCCACCTCCCCCAAACCCCATTAATTTTGAGTCCTAGGAAAAATGAGAGTGTGCTGATCCAAAAAAAAAAGCCCATTTATTTCTATAGGATCTCTTTTAAGATGTCTCCAAATTATATTGCTTGCTTACAAGCAACACGAGAGAATGTGCAGCTGAAAACCCCATATATAGCCCCATCCAAAACCAGCAACACTCTCAAAGGAAAACATGCTTTAGACTCGGGGAGGCTTTTAATTGCTTATGTGCCTCATCCCCTCCTTAGTGCTTACATGCTGGGGAAGCTGCTAATTTATAACAGTTGTTTAGCCACTCTTGCTTGTCCCTCATGCAGGTAGACTCTTAATGGCCTTCCAGGTAAAGATAATTAGCTACTTTCATGCTTCTGAATGTATCAGTTAAAAAGGTACTTCAAGAAATAAACCCAGTGTATTTTAGACTATGTTATGAAAGCAGATAAACTATCGTGTAGACCAATGCGTTAGTGAAACCAGGAATG
>NW_006782397.1:740635-741835 GCF_000442215.2 Lipotes vexillifer
AATGCCTTGACCTATGAATATACCTAGTGAATATACTATTACCTCAAAGTTGAAAGAAAGAAAGAAAGAAAGAAGAAAGAAGAAAGAAAGAAAGAAAGAAAGAAAGAGAGAGAAAGAGAGAAAGAAAGAAAAAGAAAAAATACAAGTCAGGCAGACCTAATTCAGCCAACCAGTTTAAAAAGTTGGAAAAGAGGTAAAAGGGAGCCTGACACCTATATTTCCTTGCATTGAAGAATGAGAACTTCCAATAAACTTTGGACAATGATTTAGAAGCGGGGAAACACAAAGGAATTGAATTCGTTATCTCTACATATTGATTAACAGCTTTTAAGCCCATCAGTTATACTTTAATTCTATGTGTGGTGTTTTTAACATGAACTCCCAATCCACCTGATTGGATTACCTCACTACCCATAAAAGAATCAGCAGCTAGTAGTTAAAATTATAATTAGAATCAGGCAATAATTTGTCATGGGGGGCGGGGATGAAACCCTCTTGCCCCTTCTGTTTAAACTTTTCAGCATAGATGATGAATAATAATTATATTTCAGCCAATTACCTCTGAGATGATAGAAAGTGAATATGCGAAGGAATAATCAAAGAATTTAGATATTTGAACTCTATTTTTTCCTTTTTCATAAAGTGGTCAGTAAAATACAGAAAGTAAGTTTATTATTCACACAGTCTCTAATTTCAATAAAATTGGAGAGTCGTCAGAGGTGGGTCCTGTCTTGAACATCCAATACATATCTCATCATATTTCTGTTCTGTGAACCAAGAGTCTTAGAGAAAGAAACAAGTAGTGTCTGTTTTAGGATATAAATGAACACAAAATTCTATTTTTAAAACCATTTTAAAATAGATTTTCTTTTTTGTATGATATTGCTGAAATAGATGTTTTCTTTGGGGGTTTTATAACCATGGTTTTTTTGATTAGTTTTACTGTAAAATTTACTCCCAGGAAATGGACACTGTTGGGATCCTTGTTGAAAGCATATTTATAGGTACAAATCTTTTAATTATTTTCTGGTTAAAAGTGTAGCGTCAGTTCCAAGACACAGAGGTCTTGAAAAACTTTAATGCTTTTGGATTAACTATCCTGTTATAAAAGATACAGTGATACTGGTTTTAAGATGTGACTTGGGGCTTCCCTGGTGGCGCAGTGCTTGAGAGTCCGCCTGCCGATGCAGGAGACGCGGG
>NW_006782397.1:742023-754957 GCF_000442215.2 Lipotes vexillifer
GAATAAACCAAAAAAAAAAAAAAAAAAAAAAAAAAGATGTGACTTGAAAAAAATTAGTTTGAAAGTCCAGAAATTAAATCTAAGATGTATAAAGAAAATTTCAGTGTTATATGAAATAGAACTGGAAAACCATACAACTGAGTGGAATAGGAGATTTGGTAATTTAGCATATGGTGCTACGAGTTGAATTCGTTCCCACAAAATTCACACATGGATGCACCGAAATGGGAAAAGCTAATGTGATATTGTGATTTATAATAAGAAATATATATTTGGTCTTTCTCCCCATTTCTGGCACAGAGTTTCTCAAATCCTTGGAACTTCCTAAGTTATGAGAACAATGAAGGTGTCTTTTGTTATGTTAATGAGGTGGCTTTTGGAAAGCACCTAGGGATGGGGACTGATTGCCAAGAGAACCTACCATGTGATTAGAGGATTGGAACTTTCAGTCCCATCCCCACACCAACCTCCAGGGAGGGAGAGGGGTTGGAAGTGGAATCAATCACCAATGGCCAAAGAGTTAATCATTCATGCATATGTAATGAAGACTCCATAAAACCTGAAAAGGATGGGGTTTAGAGAGTTTCTGCATTGGTGAATGCATGGAGATGTGGAGACAGTGGCATGCCTGGGAAAGGCATGGAAGCTCCAAGCCCCTTACCATGTGCCTTGCCCTATGCATCTCCTTTATCTGGCTGTTCCTGAGCTATATCCTTTTGTAGTAAACTGGTCATCTAGGAAGTAAAATGTCTCTCTGACTTCTATGAGCCACTCTAGAAAATTAATTGAACCCAAGGAGGGAGTCATTGGAACCTCTGATCTATGGCTGGTCAATCAGAAGCACAGGTGACAACCTGGGCCTGTGACCAGCATCTTAAGTGGGAGCAGGGGGGAGTCTTGTGAGCCTGAACCCTTGACATGTGGGATCTGATCTCAGTGTCAATAGTGTCTGAACTGAGTTGAATTTTAAGACACCCAGCTGGTATTCCAAGAATTGCTTGTTGACGGAGGAACACCCCACACTGAAATTGTGTGCAGAACCCAAAAGAGCTACATATCTTTCCCTTTCACAACTTTAGACAATTTCACTGAATCCACCCTTACTGCATGCACACACATGTGAATGCACAGACTAAAACCAAACCAAAGCAAGAGGCATGCGTGATGATGTTGATAGCCTCTGGCCATAAAGCAGATAAATGATGCGTCATAATTGTTTCACCCGCTGTCTCTGAGCCAACATGGGCTTCATCTCTCTTTGAGCAGGTTTCTGTACTAAATCTTCCCTCTCTTCTTTTCTCCTTCAATACATTTGTTCATCCCAATCCATACTTACTCTTACTTCCAGTCATTGCTAAAAGCTACTGCCCCTTTAACTGTGTATTCTTACATCTTTGCTCATCTCTATGGATCACCTGTTCCTAAAACTTCAGTTCATTTCTCTTCTCATTTTTCTGCCCATATTAGTATCTTGGTTCTTTAACTCCTGTGCAGTGATTAGTACCTATCTTGGTGTAGTAGAAATAGCCTTGGCTTGGACTTTCATATTTGTCAATTACTAAAGTAAACTTCTTAATATCTCTGGGCTCCAGGTGCCTGATATGTAAAATGAGGAGAAGCTTGACAGGACCTTCAAGCTCTAAATCTTGTACAATCCTTCCTACACAAATAGCTTAGCATTTTCATAATGTCCCTTGCTCAGCAGCAATTTCACGAATGGATGCTCTGTCTCTCTAATTAGACTGTAAGATTTCCAGGAGCGTACACGGGGACTTCTTTTTCTGTTCTACCTTCTAGCTTCTAGCTGGTTCTAAGTATATTATAGATATTCAATAAATGTTCATTGATTAGTTTACTGAAGCCCTTTTGGGCAGATTTTCTTTTCATATCATTACTACCAACAACATAGTGCAGAAGTGAAGACGTAAAGCAGTTACCAAGAAATAGAAAACATTAAAACAACAATGCAATAAAAATGACTCTCCTGTGTTACCTGATACTTATCTATATTCGTAGTTTGTTCCATGCCTCTTGATAATTATACCAATAATTTAAAGTATAACTGGGGTAAAAAATTGTGGGGATAAACTTAAAGACTGCTTTAAAGAAATGATTCTTAATTTGGGGAGGGGAGGAGACATGGAGAACTTTGAGAATCTGATGTCAGCTGTGGGCTTTCTCCAACGTGGATTACAGGTTCCCTACAGCCTGTTACGTAAACGCCATGCTTTCCTAAATGCCGTACATGGATCCCATGTTTCATGTTTAAAGGGTCTACTTTAAAAGGAGTGTGCTGGGGAGGACAGCCATTGCTGCTCCACTTAAAGCCCTTTTGAAATGAGAAAGTCTCTTTTAACATGTGTGATTGAAACAGAGGTGGCCATATCTTAATTACCGATGTAAGACCTGGTTTAAACAAAGATATAAAGGCCAATCAGACTCCTTCTTTGGGAGTTTGAAATTGAGGCAAAATTTTTAAGTCAAGTCAGTTGGTAGGGTATTCTAGAATTAGAAATCCATTTGGTCTTGGGAGATGGAGTAGACAATTCTGAACCATGCATAAACTAAAGGGGAAATAGAGGAATTTTGGTAAACACCAGAAATAAATGATGAATAACATATGCAGAGAAGCAAAATCAAGGGCTCACATAGCCTGTAAGTAAAAGAGAATATGACCTGGGTTCCTGGTAGCTTTCCAATTCTCATGAGACCCATTTGTACTGCATTTACTATTCTTGGATGCTGTCCAAACTCTGACTCTTTGACAACCCTTTCCTATCTCCCTCATTTCCACCACACACACACACACACACACACACACACGCATGCACTCACCATTTTCTTGAACTAATTTGAAATTGGTCTGTTTCTCATAACCAAAACCTCTCTGACTAGAATAAGCAGTAATCTAAGATGTTTTCTGTGCAGTTTATGGTAGAAAATAGGATGCTTTCTCAGGGTGGAAATGTTGATGATGCAGTTAATTCTCATAAGAGAATTAGAAGATGAAGGTTCTATGTAACTGTTAAAGTTTTTTGTATTCCTGAATGTTTAATATTTAGATTATTCCCTCTGAATAATTTTTAATTTATTTTATAGAAATAAGGAAAATGATACGGTAGCTAAAAGTTTATTAGTGTGGCAAAGAATTAAATTAAAAAAATAAACTTTTTATGCTCCAAAAATAAAATGTTTGATGTAATTAAAAAAAACGTTTGGGAATTCCGTTTTGGTCCAGTGGTTAAGACTCTGTGCTTTCACTGCCCAGGGCCTAGTTTCAATCCCCGGTTTGGGAACTAAGATCCCACAAGCTGCGTAGCATGGCTTAAAAAAAAAAAAAAAAAAAAAAAAACCACTGTAAGTATAAAGAAGCAAAATAATTTTCTAATGAATGTTTTACCAAATAAAACATTTATGTAGTAGCAATTGTGATTTCGATTTAGAGATAGAGATAAATCTTTAATAAAAATATTTTATATGTGAAGGCATTTACTTTTTTATTATTGTTCATATATCATGTTTATAATATCTTTTCTTTTGAACATATTTTCAGCTATTTGATTATGTCTTGAAATTTTATCTCTACTAGTCTCAGATAGTCTTGAGTTTAATTAATTCCATGGTATATATTCAAATGGCATATAGTAAATATTAACACAAATTCTGTTAACTTTTACAGGGCTTTTTATGGGCTGCTCCAGTGCTCTGCCAGGGATTACACTCAGAAACGTATACTTTCTTCTTGAAAAATAATATTTTGCACAATGCTTTTTTTTTAAACATCTTTATTGGAGTATAATTGCTTTACAATGTTGTGTTAGTTTCTGCTGCATAACAAAGTGAGTCAGCTATACGTATACAGATATCCCCATATCCCCTCCCTCTTGCATCTCCCTCCCACCCTCCCTATCCCACCCCTCTAGGTGGTCACAAAGCACTGAGCTGATCTCCCTGTACTATGCGGCTGCTTCCCATTAGCTAACTATTTTACATTTGGTAGTGTATATATGTCCGTGCCACTCTCTCACTTCATCCCAGCTCACCCTTCCCCCTGCCCATTTCCTCAAGTCCATTCTCTATGTCTGCATGTTTATTCCTGTCCTGCCCTGAGGTTCATCAGAACCTTTTTTTTTTTTTTCTAGATTCCACATATATGTGTTAGCATACGGTATTTGTTTTTCCCTTTCTGACTTACTTCACTCTCTGTGACAGACTCTAGGTCCATCCACCTCACTACAAATAACTCAATTTCATTTCTTTTTATGGCTGAGTAATATTCCATTGTATATATGTGCCACAGCTTCTTTATCCATTTATCTGTCGATGGACACTTAGGTTGCTTCCATGTCCTGACTATTGTAAATAGAGCTGCAATGAATATTGTGGTACATGACTCTTTTTGAATTATGGTTTTCTCAGGGTATATGCCCAGTAATGGGGTTGCTGGGTCATATGGTAGTTCGATTTTCAGCTTTTTAAGGAACCTCCATACTGTTCTCCATAGTGGCTGTATCAATTTACATTCCCACCAACAGTGCAAGAGGGTTCCCTTTTCTCCACACCCTCTCCAGCATTTATTGTTTGTAAACTTTTTGATGATGGCCATTCTGACCGATGTGAGGTGATATCTCATTGTAGTTTTGATTTGCATTTCTCTAATGATTAGTGATGTTGAGCATCCTTTCATGTGTTTGTTGGCAATCTGTATATCTTCTTTGGAGAAATGTCTATTTAGGTCTTCTGCCCATTTATGGATTGGGTTGTTTGTTTCTTTGATATTGAGCTGCATGAGCTGCTTGTAAATTTTGGAGATTAATCCTTTGTCAGTTGCTTTGTTTGCCAATATTTTCTCCCACTCTGAGGGTTGTCTTTTTGTCTAGTTTATGGTTTCCTTTGCTGTAAAAAAGCTTTTAAGTTTCATTAGGTCCCATTTGTTTATTTTTGTTTTTATTTCCATTTCTCTAGGAGGTGGGTCAAAAAGGATCTTGCTGTGATGTATGTCATAGAGTGTTCTGCTTATGTTTTCCTCTAAGAGTTTTTCAGTATCTGGCCTTACATTTAGGTCTCTAATCCATTTTGAGTTTATTTTTGTGTATGGTGTTAGGGAGTGTTCTAATTTCATTCTTTTACATGTAGCTGTCCATTTTTCCCAGCAGCACTTATTGAAGAGGCTGTGCTTTCTCCATTGTATATTCTTGCCTCCTTTATCAAAGATAAGGTGACCATATGTGTGTGGGTTTATCTCTGGGCTTTCTATGCTGGCCCAATGCTTTTTTTTTTTTTTTTTTTCTTGCGTTATGCGGGCCTCTCACTGTTGTGGCCTCTCCCATTTGCGGAGCACAGGCTCCGGACGCGCAGGCTCAGCGGCCACGGCTCACGGGCCCAGCCGCTCCGCGGCACGCGGGATCCTCCCGAAACGGGGCACGAACCCGCGTCCCCTGCAACGGCAGGCGGACTCTCAAGCACTGCGCCACCAGGGAAGCCCCTGGCACAATGCTTTTTAAATCCTTAGATAATTCACAGATGTTTCTACTTGCTGTGGGAAATACCATGGAACGTATGGAAAAAAGGAGGGAGGCTATGAATGGAGTAAGAGCCACACACTGTCAGTGACTCTACAGCTCATGTATTCAGTAGACTTGCCAGAATAAAAGAAAATTTTTTTGATTTGCCAGGAAATAGACATAGAAGGGATTCTCCATCTACTAATCCATGGGTTTTGTGACTATCAAGATGATGAAGGATGATTTTCTTCCACTCATGCGTGTTTGCTTTTTGTGAATTTCTGATCATAGGAAGATGAAATGACCTCATCTGGAACCAAAAAAAACACAAAACAAACCCCCAAAACTACCCACTTCCTATTTACCTGTTGTAGTGGTAAATATTTTGAGGTATTTGACTAAAAGAAACCTTATTAATTTGTCCAACTTTTTATTGTAAGAAATGTTCTTAAATGTGTGCAAGACAAAAATACTGCATCTCCTTTTCAAAAATTAATCATTGATTAAAACAGGCAATAGTGTAATATTTAGAAAACAGAAATCTATGAGAAGACATATGGGGTGAATTTTTGACTCAACCCCACCAGGAAATCACCCAGTGTCTTTGAGCAAGTTCTTGGCCTTCATTATGCCTCTGCATTCATACCGAAACAGGAAGGATAATCCTCTCCCAATTTCATGGGAGAGTTGGGACAATCACAAGAGATTATGGAACAGATTGTTGGAAATGGAGGGAACCTTAATGGTCATTCCAGGCCCTTTCATATTGCGTGTATGATAACTAAAGCCCAGAGGTATTAAGTAACCAATTGTTTTCTCACTCTGCATACATAGTCTCCTCTATATACTTCTATTAGAATGTTTAAGTCACGTGTGTTAATTCTCTACTGTATATCTCCTGACTAATCCAAATGAACCTTGAGAACAGAGACCATGTTGTATTCATATTTGCCTTTTTACACCCATTTTTCTCCTAATTTACTCTTGTTCAACATTCCTTGGGGAAGACTGTCCTGATCCCAAATCCCTGTTATACCTTTACATCACATCTTATACTTTCTTGGTAGCACTATATCACAATTGTAATTTTACATATATAGTCATAAATTTATACATAATCATACATGTATTTGTATAATTTATGTATATGTATTATATATGTGTAATGATTTGTTTAAAGTTTTTCTCCCCAACTTGGTATGTTGCAGTTTCCTCATCTGTAAAATGTCAATAATAATGGCATCCAGCTTATAGAATTATTTTGAAGGACATTTGATTTATTAACAGTGTACAGAACATAGAAGAGAGCTCAATGAATTTTATAATTATTATTACTGTTACTATTAATTTCCAGGCAATGTGTTTGTCACTGGGGATGATGGTAGAGATTAAATATCTCTTCAAATCAGGCTGGACACAAAGTAACTTCAGGTCTAATAGGTTGTAAAGTTATCTCTGTGCTGCACCATAGGTGCATCACCCACAGGATAGCTCTTCATCTCTTCATTCTAGGGGCAGATAATTCTATTCAGGTATAGTAACAGCAAGGCAGACCAAAGAAAAAACATAGAGGGGATCAGAGCCATTTATTGAGAGCCATTTTGCTTCTCCAGTAGCTTAAAAGTGTGTATGATTGTAGTCTAGAGGTATCCTACTGATTACATGGCTTCTAGAAGGCAGTCAGTCATTTCTCTCTCATATATACTTGAATTTCTGCTAGACACTGGAAGTTCACAGAGAAAAAGACAGACAAAGAGACTTTCCATTGAGGGGAAGACTTCACTGTAGCACTGACGCAAGTTAAGCCAAAATGTAGAAGACTGAGGCTACTACAGGACAACAGAATATTTCTGAGAAACCAACCATTCATATCTGCTAGCAAAGGAATGCAGTAAAGAATTTATAGTCTACGATAATCTGAAAAAAAAAAAAAGAAAACATGCAGTTCTCAGTATTACATGTAAAAAGGTGAGCATTTTAGAGGTGAAAGGATCAGTATTATTTTTGTTCTGCCATCACACTCGTGAAATTGGGTAGCCTGATTCAAAATAAGCACTCAATAAATTGGTAACATCTTCAGAGCTGATAAACAATGACAGGTTAAGTACCTTGCAAATTTAAAGCCAATTAAAATTACTGACTATTTTGTTTCATGAATATGCCTAAATTTGAAAATTGAAACTGCATTCTGTACAGTTCTCTTTCAAATGAAGAGATAAAAGTATTTCTTTTTCAGTGCTTAACAAAGTTAAGCAGATTTTATAAATGAATACAGTTGACAGATATGCGAGAATTTATGGAAGGTAGCTTTGAACTACTGAAGGGAGACAACATTATAAGGTTTGATAAAGGAAGGGGGAAAAGTTACTATCATGCTGCAAAAGAATGTTGTGACTTTTTCTGGGAAGTAATTTCTGAGTACAGTTTGCTCCCTGAATTATTTTGCAATGGCTCTAACCCTGCTATATAAAGGTGATGCTTGACAACTGTGACCAATCCAGTAAATACTGGTGAATAAAATATTTCCAGTTTTAGGACATGCATCTGCTAAAACTAAAGGCACTCATAGAATAAAGATCTTTTAACTGGATATTCCACTTTTCCTAGAGTGTTCAAAAGTATCATATATTTCCTTCCTGCTTATAAAGAATCAGCTAATTTATTCCTGATAAATTGTTTGCTTCCTGAAGTTTGGTGATTTTTGAACTTCTGCAGTACACTACGTACTGTTTTTTTTTTTTTTTTTTGCGATATGTGGGCCCCTCACTGTCGTGGCCTCTCCCGTTGCCGGACGCGCAAGCTCAGCGGCCATGGCTCACAGGCCCAGCCGCTACGCGGCTCACGGGCCCAGCCGCTACGCGGCATGTGGGATCCCCCCAGACCGGGGCACGAACCCGTATCCCCTGCATCGGCAGGCGGACTCTCAACCACTGCGCCACCAGGGAGGCCCCGTACTGTTTTTTAATGAGGATATTGAGGCATAAATAAAAGTTAAAAGTAACAGGGAGTTTTATCCATCCCTACAGATGAGAGAACAAATAACTATTTTTAGGGATATTGTCAACTGGGAAGCATTAGAATTCTCTGGACTTACTTATTTGACTAGATAATTATGAACATTTGTTTATTTAACTAGTATTTATTGCAATTATCTTCTAGGCAGGACACTGTATTAGGCACTATAAGGAAACAAAAGTTGAGTGAGTATATTTTCTGTCCTCTAGCTACTTCAAGTCTACTTATGGAAATATATGCACACAAATAATTTTAATAAAAGATAATATTTGGTACATGATGATAGAAGTGTAATGAAAATAGAGGTGAATTGAGACAAATATGAGTTTAGTTTAGGAAGCGACAAATATTAGGTAAAACTTCATGGGAAGAGTGACATTCAAGGTTTACCTTGAAAACTGAGTAGAATTTTAAGATAAGTAACATGAGGGCAGGCTTCTCAGTGGAAGGAGTAGAGAGGACCATCGTGGAATTGCGAAAGTTCGATGCATATTAAAGGACCAGCAGAAAACAAGTTAATTATGTGTTTCTTTGGTGTCTTATCCTGCTCTCTACATGACGTAGCTGCTTATTGGACTAAACTGAAGTGAGCTAGAATTCAACCTCCATAAACCAAGAAACATTTCCCAACACAAGCATTCTTTGGGGGCAAGCGTAGTTCTATAAATACAAGGTGGTTAGCACTTCCAGAAATCAACTATTCCATTTTCCTGTCTTTAGGCCGGAAGGTACCTAACGTTTACTCTGCTTCAATGATGTACAGAGGAAGAACTTTCTACAAGTTTCTTGTGGAGAAAAAAATTAACTAATTTTGATGGAATATCAGTTATGGAAGGTCCTTCCCCATATGCCATCTAGGTATCCTTCAAATTCAGCACAGAATGACTAAAGACATGACAATGTAGAATTAATTTCGTCAGAATCTGTGATATCTTACTAGCATTAATATGTTGAGAAAACCATAAAAGAGTGTAGTCTGGCTATGTACTTTTGGACAAAGGCCCTAACTCTGTACCTTGATTACTATAAAATAGTCCCTTAGGTCCTTTCCAACTTTTTTGTAATAATATCTTTTTAAAACAACAAAATGAACATTAATTTTATTTTTTCTTTTCAGTTTGAAACTCCTCCAGATTGTCAAGATTAAAACAAAGGAGCAGAGCCATAAATCTGAATGAAGGCTTAAAAGTGAAAGGAATGTGTCAAAACAATATTGTTCTCCTAAATCCCTTTCTAAAGGTGTAAATTGCAATCTGACATAACTGCCATTCGGAGTTGCCATACTGAGTTGTTTTGTTTAACAATGGGTTTAATCAGACAAATAGCTCTTTAAAACAAGAAAACAGATGGGCCATCAACTTTAAAATGTGGAAGCCCAGTAAAATAATCTGTTGGCCTCAGGCCAGGAAACTGTGACCCAATAGCAGGAGAAAACATGGGGGAGAAATGTTTAGGAAGTTGCTTGTTAATATGGTATAAACACCATGAACAGAAATAGATGTTACAACCCCTGAATAGTTAGTATCATCTAATTTATAACAAAAATCAACTATTTGGACATTGTTGATAAATGTTTGGTAGAATTCCTTCAATTTATAATAGACATTTACTGAATGTAACAGGAACTTCTAAAACTATCCATTAATATCCATGGACCTGTGGTGGTACTGGGACTCATCAATTTGTCCCAATTGTTCCATTTCTGAAGCCCAGTAGTTGTAGTTAAGTAGTTTTTGATTTGAGTCATTTGATTGCGTGGGATAAAACAGGATAGCAGGTGAAAATTTGAGATTTAAAATGTTTGTCCACCTTAAAAGTTAACTTCTTTTGAAATAATGTGCTTTCTCATTTAAGCAGAAATTTTCCATTCATATTGCATTCTTTCTTTTTTTTACCTAAAAGTAATGCTTTATGCTATCCTACTCTCAAATTTTCCATATTGAGACAAAAACTTACAATTGTTATATATGTGGACCTATTACTTTGAACCATACAAAATTTTAATTTGTTAGGTAAAAACGCAGTTTAATATTACCAATTACATATGTAATTTTTTGTAATTGGAACACACAGCCCATGAATTACTGACAGTAACTTCCTTATTAGACAGAAGCTTTGTATTTTACTTTGCATCTCTTTATTTTTCCCCTAGCTGTCTAGTGCTGTTGACAGTTTAGTAAGTGTTTGATGAATATTTGGTGATGAATTGTTGTCATGTTGATTCAATAGACGGTGGGGCTGACTTCTAAGTGGCTCAGTCAAACATGGAGATATGAGAAGCATTTAGCTATCAGAGACAGAAAATACACAGACAAAGAGGAGCCTGTGTCAGAAACAGAGAAATGTATGTATATATATATATATATATATATATATAGTGAATGGAAACGTGTGATGGTTCTGGGCTACCTAAAATCAAGAAATAAAAAAGTGCAAAATTTCTATTCAAAGCCAACCTGGAAGAAACATGATAAAATACTTGTTGTCTTCAGCATGATTGTTGTTTTAGTGCACACCCCTAATTAGTTCTTTCTGAGCTGAAAAAGCTAATTAAAAAATGCCTACACACTGCACGGGACCGATGCGGATGTGTGCTCCTTGATGAATGGACTCACCACCCAGGATTGTCATCACATCCAGACCCCTAAGGAGGGAAGATTCAAGACTCTGTGTGCTAGTTGCAATCCCAAAATGGCAAAAAATGGGTACATTAATATGCATACGTATGTGCGAATCAAGATGAAGATGTCAGTTTCAGGTAGTAGAAAGAATTTACCAGCACTGACTTCTGTTAGGCAGAAGCCATCAGGGAAGAGGAAGCAGATTTTAAATTTAGACATTCATTTAGATTTTTTTTTTTTAGTAGGGTTGCCAGGCTAAGTCCCATGTAAAATCAAGCCTTTTCAAGTCAATGAAATGTGCAAAGAGAAAGTGGTCCAGGCTCCCTCATCTTGTCCAGGGAATGTGGAGTTTCTGAAAGCCTAGGAAAGAAAAACCTCTTCCTCCTCTGGTTCTTTTCAAGGGCTAAGACAGAATTTTGCTTAGGGAATACATTGCTCTGTCCTTAGCCAGTATTTTACTTTTTTGTTCCTTGCTGAACATTAATCTGTTCGTACATTTGGGGGAAAAGGTATAGAGTCAGTAGGTATCAGTGTGCCCCAGCAGAATGACCCCAAGGTGGAGGCGAGGTATCAGAGGACAAAGAGCACAGACTTCAGAGTCAAGTGGACCTGAGTTTGAATCCTGACTTCTCTACTTTCTACCTGTGTGACCTTGGACAACTTACTTAACTTCTCTGAGAATTAGTTTTCTCATCTGTAAAATGGGAATAATAACCCTTACCTGTTGTGCGCATTAGGTGAAGCAATGTATGTAAAGCATCTAACACAGTGACACATACTAAGTGCCCAATAAATGGTAACTATTTAAAAAAAAAAAGGGATTTCAGACAGTGGCTTCATTCCCCAGCTGCAGGGTGATCTTGGGTGGTCTCGGCCTGCAGCGGCTTGAAGCAGGGTTTTGGTTCCTGGCCAGTGATTGAGGTCAGTTCTCGGTGGTGAGAGCACCAAATCCTAGCCACTAGACAAGTGGTCGGTGAAAAGGCCCTGGCCCTGCAGCTTTGCAGGAAAAGAATTCCCACAAAGATGGAAAGTAGTGAAACAACTAAAGTATTTATTAGGAGAAAAGAGTACAGTATGTGTGGATAGACACACGGGCGGGCTCAGAGAGAGTCGAGCCCTCGTGGCAGTTTAAATCACTTATATGGGGCATTTCTTCCATGTTTCCTTTAACCAATCATTTTGATTTGCCTGGTTCAGAGTCCATATTTGGTGTATCTCAGGATCTTCCCACGTATGTGCGTGCATCTCTTAGCCATGATTATTCTACCGAAGATGCCTATGGGTAGTGAGCATCAGTTGGCATCAGTTAGCATCACTTCCCTTTTGGCCTCCAAGGAGCCTTTCTGCACATGTGTAGTCGGGGAGATCTCCTGACTTGGAGAATGAGAAATATGTGGTCTCCTGTCTTCTATCTGGGCAGGACCCAGTCTCCTCTCTCAATTGTCCTGTTATTCTCGTCTTGGAGTATCGGTCCACAGGGAATGAACTCAAACCGTTTGCCCCGGGGCTCATCTGTCTCCTGACTCAAGGGAAGCCAGCAACCCACAAACATCAAGTACCGAGGTAGACATATTCTGCAGTGAAGCCATCAGGGAAGGTTAGATAAAAGGAATGCTCTTGGACAGGAGGGGTGGGAGCACAATGGAGAGGAAGCTAAGCCCCAGACAGACGCCCAATATTTCCTCTTAGCTTCTCTTGTGGGACCTACAGCAGAGCCCATCCCCTGCATCTGAAGCCAGTTCCCACCCTTAAGTTCACAAGCACTATTGCTCCTATTTTCAATTCAGACTCTTT
>NW_006782397.1:754967-756349 GCF_000442215.2 Lipotes vexillifer
GCTCTTTCCCCCCAAATTACTCCTAGGTCCTCTCCAGTCCTGCACTGGGCACCAACATTCAACTGTTGCTACCCCAGGACTGACATGCGTGCCTTCCTTCTACATAGTTTGGGAACTTGCCTCATATTTGACAACAATTATGTCCTTTTCTCCTTTCAACATTAGCCTTAGGTCCTCACTGAATTGACTAGATATCATTCTACATCTGCTACTTTCAAGATATTATTGTCATGAACACTATTTAAGCAGACGAATTCTCCTTTGAGGGAAAGGCAGAAAATAGTTTCCTTCCTTGACTAATCCTCTGTTTAGAACTAGAAGATTAGGTGATCTTTCACTTTAATTTTATGTTTTCCATAAAACATCCATCCACCCATTTATTTATTTAACAAATATTTATTGATCACCAATTCTGTTCTAGGTATTGTCCCTAGGCCCTGAAGCTAGATTGGAGGGTCACGATGACACAGTTTCTGTTTTCATGGAAATTGTAAGAGATTGGCTACAAAAACTGATCTCACTAAATGTGTAGACAGATATTTTCTGACCACACCATGTCTACTTGTAGTTTATGCTTCCTTGATTTTTCATTACATTTCTTTCCTTATATTATGGAGGAAGCCAAGTGTGTGTCAGTACTGAATCTATCACGACATAAAATTAAACTTTTAGAAAAATTCATTTTGCTTAAATTTTCTGAGGCATGAATTTGGTAAGCAGTATCTCTGTGATATAAGCTAAACTGCATGAAACCTGTAAAATCTCTCTCTTCATCACTTTGCAAATGTATCTTTTTGAGAATGTAAGTTCCTTGAGGGGAGGGACTTGTCTCTTTTGTTCCCAGTTATGTTCCCAGGACATTAACAGTGTCTGATACATTGTCACCCCATATATTTTTGTATGAACAAATGAATGAACACACATCCATTGCAAAAACAAAATAGCTACTTTCTAAATTTTCATTCTGAATTATAAAAAACAATATATCTTATACTATATTTTCTCTTCTAAGGATAGCTATCCAGAATATCATTTGCGTTGGTAATGTGTATTCACCATATACTTCCTCATAGTTTTCTCCTGCCTGACAGAGAATATATGGCACCTGTACTCTTGGGAAAGGAATTTTCGAATCTACTGAATTTTTTTTCTTTGCCAAGATGATACCAACTAACTGGTAGACTGAATGCATCAAACATCGTGTGCTATCCTGTCTCCCTAAAAAAGCTGTTCACGAAAGCAGAGAATACTGCTGACTCCATCAGCATCTTCAGTATCTGAATTTACTTTTGTCCAGGCTAAAAAGCATTTCCAGTCTCTTGTACTCATTTTTCCCCATGACACAGTTTTGCATCTCTTCAACACTCTTGTCATTTTCCTGC
>NW_006782397.1:756508-767767 GCF_000442215.2 Lipotes vexillifer
TCAACACTCTTGTCATTTTCCTGCTGATTATAATCCTCATGGTTCCTGCTAAAGGTCACTTTTACAGAAGGTCATTTTCGGGTAATGAGAGTTCAGTATTTTAACCTGAAAAGGAATCAGAGTGGTCTGAGTTGGTGGTGTGAGTGGTGTGTGTGTCAGGGGGTAACTTCCAGGCAAAATCCAAGATGGAAGATGCTCTGCGGGGAGATCTTGAAGTTCAGGTTCCTGACTTACCACTAGTTTGATACGGTGGCAAAGAATGTTCATCTCGACGTGACTTGCAGGCCTCGGTCATGACCTGAGAAAATGTTTATGTTTGGGAATGCAGTGATGCCGGTGCTTTATTTCTCCTCCTCTCTCGTTCTTGGTATTTCAGGATGGTTGAAGTCAAGACACTGAGGAACGAGTGACAGCCGAGGCTGCTGCTTCAGGCACCGGGAGCCTCATGGGCAATATTTTCCAGGGGTTGGGCGTCACTGAGGTATTGTCACTAATGTATCCTGAAAGTGTAAGGATCAAAGATGCGGAGTTGTTTTTTCATCGTCTATTTACCCTTTAATTTCAAAGGTGATGATCTAGTCTTAAAACCAATAAATGTGACAACCTGAGTCCTTACATGCAGACCTGAAGCCAGGTATCTGGAAAGTGTTACGGGGGTACATATGAGAATATAGAATTTCTCTGTGGAAACTGCAGGAAGATATTCTGAGTACTTTTCACTTCTTCCCACAAAACTTGATCAAAAGCGTAGAGAAAATAAAACTTTTGTGATTCAGTTCCAAGTGTTTCTTTAAAGGAGCTTCTGAAGATGGTCTAAGAGGCAGATATATGAGCTCACTTTCAAGCTAATGTTCTCAACTTGTGATGTGATCTCACTGTGGTTAAAAAAAAAATAGGTTTCAAGGTACAGAAAAGAAGAATAACTATTGAATAGGTTATTTAGAATGAAAAACTGGACACAAACTGTGCTGTCCACTTTGAAATCGTATAAAAAGCAGTAATGCGGGTGGCACTATGTAGCCAAAAGCTGACTGATATGTCTTTCCATTGAAGATAACAGAAATCCCACTGTGAGTGCTTGTTGGGGCTTCTTTGAAAATTCTGCATCTCCTCTGCACACCCTCAAACACACTTGTGTCTCATGGCCTTCTCTGACATTGTCCCAGTCTTACAGGAAACACTGGAGACTCATCATTTGTTTGACAGGACGAACTCTCCCGGGCACCAGCGTGTAGCTCAGCAAGGTATAACTGGGAGTTTTTTCTTATTGTTGCTGTTGAAACTATATTGCCAAAGTTCAATTTAGGTAATCCCTTCTGTAGGATTAACTCGCTGAACGGCTCCCCTGGTATATTTGTTTTAGGAAAGAAAAAGAAAAAAAAAACAGATTTCAAATCCCTAAATCTGGAGGTAACATTTTATTTATTGCACAGATAACATCATTGATAACTTGTGAGTGTGTCTGTATGTGTGTGCTTTTTCCATGTTCACAGCTTATCCCATGAGAAATCTAAATGAAAATTAAAAAAAAAACACCTCTACTTTTTCACAAACTATAATTATTTTAATTACAGGATAATTATATAAATAATGTATTTGAATGTAAGTTTCAGTTTTCTTTGTTTTCTAAATATTATCATCTTTCAGTGTTTTCACACGTGTAAACAGGAAACATTTAAGTTTAGATGAAGAGCAGGTGAAATGCCTATGATACAAGTACAGACAATCAAAAGATGATTAGGCTATTGAAAACTGCCTAACTAGGTGCTAATTTTTAAGTGAGCAGGTGTACTTAGTCATTATAACTTTAAAATGAAAATATATTTGAATTAAACCCAGCCCCCCCCTTCCCAACATTAAAATAACATTAGAGGTCTGGCTGGTACCAACTAAATCCAGCAAAGGCAAAAGAGGTGGAAATTCCACAGTGAGGTAGCCAGCCAGTCCAGAATTAGAGGAGGCATTAAAGATAAAAAAAAACTACAGGCTTCTAAAGAAATGCTGAAATGATTTCACAACACTTTATTGACTCTCTTAAAATACGGCCCAAACATCATTAACGTGTTAAAAAGATTAATACTTTGGTTATTGTGAAAGGATGATTAACTTTCACAGGAATTGTACAAAGTAAGAAAGATCTTATAATTACCATGGGTGGAAATCAATTGGTGTTTCTTTTTCTTTTTCTTTCTCGATTCAGTTGTTTTTCTGGTTGCCGCTGAAATGCATCAATGCACTCTCAGCTGCTCATGTGGAATGCACAAAAACCTGATTCTGAGTCAAAAGGAGATGGTAAACTTGTGACTAAAGCATGAACATTAAATTTGAAGGTGGTGTGACATAACATAATACTCATTTAATTCACATACGGCTGCACCTGAAATTGAAAGCCCAGTTTTCATCAAAAGTTACTGCAACTAAATAAGATAAACTTATCCAGCATTTCATACGGGGCCAATTTAGATCTGTTAAACCCTGTAGAAGAAGGTAAACTGTTTCTAAGTATCCAGAGCATTTTTCAGTTGAATGAATTTGTCTTCGGTGCGCAAAATTATACTTCAGTAATCTGAAAGTCTAAGAGCTTGTGAAAAGAGAAAATACACCGCTACCAATTCAAACATATATGAAAATAATCTGGATGAACTCCATGTAAACTATTTGGGTGGATGTATCCTGTGATGTAATCGACTTCCAGCTCTGTCTGCTGAGCCTTCAAATGTCTCTAATGGTCTCATCCTCTGACCCACAATCCCATCTGTTCTTCCATCATTGTTACGCGTATTTTCTTCCAGTGTCAAATTACTGGTAGGCTCTAATCTGCATGTACTGCAATGGGTTTGCTCTACTGAGTGTCTCGTTATTTGCTTCAGATTTTTGTTCTATAACAGTTTAGTCAGTTTCACGCAACTTCCTGGTGCCCTATTCTATTTTTTTGTCTTACCGCAAGAGGAGTAAGGCAGAGCTGCTTTCAATTCCATCTTTTATGCGTTGGCATGCTGCATTTGTAGAAAAGTGTTATCGGGAAATATTTCAAAAGCCTAGGCAATTGTGTCCATCAGAAGTCATAGATGGCTTTCCTGTAGCTGCGGAACAGAGGTTGCTGGAACAGTGAATGCTGGCATTATAAACCTCAAATTTGAAGAAACTCAGGAGAGAGAACTCGGAGGCTGAGGAAGATGAAGGTAGTGTACGAGCTTACACTAGGCTAGGAGAATCCTTACTGCGGTCCAAGACTGGTGTCATCAGTACAGCAAAGGAAACCATTACAGAGTTCAGCGGGTCTTGATATTAACCGCGGGTCTTGTTAATGATTCTCCAAGGGGCATGAACTGATCCCTTTGTTTATTCAAATACCACATCATGTACAGGTAGAAAAATCTAAGCTTTAATATGAATTGACATAACAGCAGTTCCTGACCTCAATCAATGCTTGTGTGTTTCTGACACATCCAGGACTAACCTGTACTACACAACCTCAACAAACATGTGTAGTTTGAAATAATAAACAAATTGACATCCAACTCAAATGCGTTTGACTTTCCTTCATTGCTTTTACTGTTTTCCTCCTACAGTCCTGATGCTGTCTCCCTCTTCCCCTTCTCCTCAGACGGGTTCAGTGTAAGGTCTGTGGGACTCTCCTAATACTCATAGATTCCCAGGATATTCCTCGAATTAGAGTCTTCTTTAACATAGTCACGAACCTTACTTTAATCCCTCGGGTACTCAAACACATTCCCGACGTCGTCTTTGCCGATGGAAAGGGAAGGTGGATACAGAAGGGAACACTGGCTTATTTCTTAACACTTACAAATTAGACATTTATTCAATATTTAATAGGGAAATAAACCAGACATTCATGCTGTTCCTAATGAAAGCCAATAAAAGTTAAGCTCAGAGGGTTGAATGATCTGGCAAGAATAGGCATCCAGTAAGCACTGAATTTGGACCCCAAATGAAACCTAGAACCAGGCTGTTTCTATGTGTCATGCAATCTTCCCACTGCCGTTTTCTTAAAAATAGAAAACTTCAAAAACAATTACTGAATACATTAGAGACAGTAAAATAAGGAAAACAAACCATAAACAAAAAATTAAGAAGATTGAAAAATGGGCCAGAGACAAAGGTGTGCATACCGTATAACTGATTTTTGCAATCCCATTACTAATTTTTGAAGTAGATCAGATCAGATCACCAGAAAGCTATGAACTTAGGGGGCTTCTCTTGTTGCGGAGCATGGGCTCTAGGCGCACAGGCTCAGTAGTTGCGGCACGTGGGCTCAGTAGCTGTGGCTCGTGGGCTCTAGAGCACAGGCTCAGTAGTTGTGGCACGTGGGCTCAGTATCTGTGGCTTGTGGGCTCTAGGCACGCAGGCTCAGTAGTTGTGGCACGTGGGCTCAGTAGCTGTGGCTCGTGGGCTCTAGAGCACAGGCTCAGTAGTTGTGGTGCACGGGCTTAGCTGCTCCGCGGCATGTGGGATCTTCCCGGACCAGGGCTCGAACCCGTGTCCCCTGCGCTGGCAGGCGGATTCTTAACCACTGCTCCACCAGGGAAGCCCAGGGGCTCTTTTCTTCACAAGTAAATCTCCACCACAATGCAGCTGACTTTGTTTGAATTTCATTTTCTATGTTGCAAGGGGCAAACGGTCTGGTCCGTGTAGCTATGTGTTATGGCTGCCTTCCTACCCAAGGGAAAAGAAATGGGCAGTGGGTACTTTTTATTGTTGGACAAAAAGGAAAAGCTTTAGCAATTCCTCGTTGGTGGCTTTCACAAATATGTCAGCAATCCCCTACATTTTTAGACGTTTGTGCTCATAATTTGTATTCATGCATATCTTTTCAAGCACACAATCTGCATCTAAGCTCTTTTTCATAGCCAGGCTTCTCAAAGGGTTTTATACACACTTTCTCCACTTCCTCATTCTGGAATCATGATTTCATCTGGTCTCAGGCACCCTTTTTGAACTGTGTATCAGTGGCTAAGATAAATGATGGAGTCCATGTGCCCAGGAATAAAGCACACACCCTCCCCGCTGTCGCCGTAGCATGGCCCACGTGTGAAGCTTTCTCTTTGTGCGACTTCTCATTTCCTGCCTTCTACACCACCTGACTTTTCTGGGTTTTCTTCTCTTACTTTCTGGTCATTCCTTTTTCATTTTCTTTCCCATTCGCTTCTCCTCTAACTTAGTTCTAAATCTCCTGAGTCCAAAATGGAAGGCATCAGCCTCGTATGACTACTGAGCACCTGAAATGTGGCCAGTTTGAATTAAGATGTGATGAGTGTAGTATACACACCTGAATTTGAACACTTAGCAGGAAAAAAGCATGTTCATTACCTTATTAGTAAACAGTCAGCTCTCATCATGTGTGTGTGTGATGTTCTAAAAAGTCTCCAGGAACACAAAGTAGTGAACACTGAACCATCTCCCCTAGGAGGAATACAGGAATAGGGGCCTGCGATCCTCTGGTCCCAACCCGAAGTCAATACACAACCTTGTGTTGTGTGTGTTTCTGTTTGAAGACAGCTTATTTCATATGTATTGTTGACTCATTAGCATTGAACTCATGGTCAACAGCACTGAACTCATAGCTGAAGAGAGCTTATCTAAAACGTGTATTTTCTCCACAGGGCACATCACAGTCCTCCTGTGCTTAGGAAGCTATAGGCAGAACTGCAGCGCTATGCCTGGGGTCCATTTTAAACAGTGAAATTGCCAACAAAAGGCACAGACATATAGATAATGTGGCACTGAATAAACCGTGAAAAGTGTGCTTGTTTTAGGGTATGAGGGCGAAACAGGAAGCCAGAGCATTCGACCTCAGCCGGGAAAGCGCACATCCGGTGACCATCCTCCCTCTGCGCATGTCTGCAAATGATTGCAAAAGTGCTGCATGTATTCACATTGGAGTTACAACTAGATTTCAGCTAGCAGGTACACTGACAAATACAGAATCCACAAATAGGGAAGACCAACTGTATTTTATATTGATTAAATAAGAGTTTAAGAGTTTGGATGTATTGGGATAAGCAAACTACATGCTAAAAGCATTTAGTTTGTTTCTTTGCCTTTATTTCATGTGGCTACAAGAAAGTTTAAGAATATGTATGTGGCTGACATTGACTCACTTGGGATTTCTCTTGGTTATAAATGTAGGAGTTTATAAATGCTGTGGTGAATGTAGGCATTTCACAGGACTGGTTGCTCACCACAAGTTCCCTCTCGCATTCTTGGGACTTGAGATACCATGTAGGGGCCAAAGACCCCCCAGATCTTAGTGTCGCCCTTCCCTCAGCCTTTTCTCCCACTCCTACCTCCACAGCATGTCCTCCTGGATGCAGCTTTAGTACATGTACAAAAGCCCGTTAATTCCTCCCAACTCCTCCGTGCGGCTGGGTCCACCATTACTATTGGCCCCCACTATCTGCATGCCTCCTGCATCCTCTCACACTCCCAGGCACAGCAGTCTGAATGACCTTTTAAAATGTAAGTCAGGGGCTTCCCTGGTGGCGCAGTGGTTGAGAGTCCGCCTGCCGATGCAGGGGACGCGGGTTCGTGCCCTGGTCCGGGAGGATCCCACATGCCGCGGAGCGGCTGGGCCTGTGAGCCATGGCCGCTGAGCCTGCGCGTCCGGAGCCTGTGCTCCGCAACGGGAGAGGCCACGACAGTGAGAGGCCCGCGTACCGCCAAAAAAAAAACAAAAAAACAAAAAAACGTAAGTCAGATCATAATCACACCTCTGCTCAGAAACCTCCAACTGACCTCCTATCTCACTCACAGTGAAATCCAATTATATTCACCAGAGCTGACAAGACCTATGGGATGTTCCCCGACCACTCCCTCTGGGATGCATCTCCTATGCTCTCTCCACTGACTGTTCCATTCCATTCGCACTGGCCTCCTTGTTGCCCTTGGCTTCCTGATGCCCTGAGACCTTTCCACGTGCTGCTCTTTGCCCAGAATGGTCTCCCCCAGTGCATTATGGCTGTTTCCTTCATTCAGATCTTGGCTCACATGGTACCTGATCAGAGAGAACCTTGCTGATAACCCTCTAAAAAAGGATTTCTGCATCATCCTGTGTCTCCTTGCTCTGATTCATTTTCTCCTCCTGAGCTTTATTTGTTCCCCTCTCTCCCACTAAGATATAAATTGTGTCAGAGCAGGAACTTGGCCTTATTTATTCACAGCTATTTTCCTGCTGCTAGATTAATACCTGGCACATAGTAGGTAATACCCAAATGTTATTTGAATAAAGTTTCTATCTACTATTCAGATTTTTTTTTTTTTTTTTTTGCAGTACGCGGGCCTCTCACTGCTGTGGCCTCTCCCGTTGTGGAGCACAGGATCCGGACACGCAGGCTCAGCGGTCATGGCTCACGGGCCCAGCCACTCCGCGGCATGTGGGATCTTCCCGGACCGGGGCACGAACCCGTGTCCCCTGCATCGGCAGGCGGACTCTCAACCACTGCGCCACCAGGGAAGCCCTATTCAGATTTTTATAGTATCAAAAACCTAGTTGACCAACCTCAGTATCTCAACACGTGTCTAATAATAATGTTTAGATGATGAATATCTTTAGCTGAAATCAGCACCAGCTTAAGTTGGATAAACCTTGGTTCAAATACTAATTTTGCCAATTATTTTTTCTATGGCCTTGCAAAAACTACTTACTACACTAAGTCTTAATTTTTCTTTTTTAAAGTGGGCCTAATAATACTCACCTTACCGTCTTCTTGTGAAGAATACAAAAAATATTATCTCATGTGTAAATTCCCTGCATGATGACTAGTTTATACCAGGTACTCAGTCACCAATGTTATTCATCAATCTTTTACTAAAAGCCTACCATATGCCAAGTGCCATATCAGACTCTGGACAAGTAAATCCTATGAGATGTAAATTAAAAAAAAAAAAAAGCCTAGCGAGTGTGAAAAAGGGGGATAGAGGATGAGAGGGAGAAGACACTATTAGAAATGAGCTTCAAAATGTTAATGTAATAAAAGTACATGTGATTACAATAATGTCACACAGAAGGAGAGCTCGGTAATAATGGAGAGTGGGGTGGGCTCAGGACCATTTCATAACGGAAGTAATGCCTGAACTTGAAGATGCATTGCGTTTCATAGCCAGGGAAATAGGGCAGACGATGCTCGGCAGATAAAGCAGTGGGCAAAGGCCCTGAGGGGTGAATAGGAAGAGGTATTCAGGAGATGGCAAGCAGTTTAGCACGGCTGAGCATAATATCCAAGGGATTCAGTGGAGTCCAGATTTAGATAAAAGGGCTTTTGATGCTACATAAAGGAGTTTGAATTTTTTTCTTATAGGCTGGTATAGTGGGTTAAATGGCACCCCACCCAAAGTTCTATCCATATCCTAGTTCCTAGAACATCTGACTATTTGGACAAAGGATCTTTGCAGATATAACTAAGGAGGTTGGCATGAACAGATCATCCTGGATTTTCCAGATGGGCTCTCAATCCCAGGACAAGTGTCCTTAAAAAAGACACACAGGATATTTTTATTTATTTTTTTATTTTTGCCTGCAGCAGGTCTTCGATGCTGCGGGCGGGCTTTCTCTAGTTGCGGTGAGCAGTGGCTACTCTTCGTTGCAGTGCGCGGGCTTCTTATTGCGGTGGCTTCTCTTGTTGTGGAGCACGGGCTCTAGGCGCATGGCCTTCAGTAGTTGTGGCTCACAGGCTCTAGAGGGCAGGCTCAGTAGTTGTGGCGCACAGGCTCAGTAGTTTTGGCGCAGGGGCTTAGTTGCTCCGCTGCATGTGGGATCTTCCAGGACCAGGGCTAGAATCCGTGTCCCCTGCGTTGGCAGGCGGATTCTTAACCACTGGACCAACAGGGAAGCCCCACACAGAAAATCTGAGAGACAGAAGAGAAGACTGTGTAAACTTAGGGGCAGAGATTAGAGTGATGAAGACACAAAGCAAGCATTTGGAGCCGCCAAAAGCTGGAGGAGGCAAGGGATGATTCCGCCCTAGAGCCACTGGAGAAAGCAGGGCCTTGCTGACACTTGACTTTCAGACTTGACAACACTGAGAGAATAAATGTCTGCTGGTTTAAGTCACTAAATTTGTAGTAATTTGTCACACAGCCTCAGGAAACTAATTCAGCAGGGATTTTAGACTAATCCTTTTTTTTATAAGCAAGATCCTTAAGCAGGACGATCCTAAGGAGATCTCTGAAGGTATGTGGTAAATGGATCCAAAGGTGACTTGAGGGGCACAGCATTTAGGTCAAGAATCCAGACCAAAAATGATGGGATTTTAAACTAAAAGCATAACCACTGGTGTGGACTAGAGGCTGAGGGTTGAAACTTGGCAGATACTCAAGATGCTAGAAGCATAGAAGCTGCAGGGTGTGTTCATGGCTTGAGACAATGAAGGAAAAAATATTAAAAATGATTCCCTAGATCCAGCTAAGCTGTCTCAGCAAAACGGATGCCGTTTCCTGAGAGAGGGATTCAGGAGGAAGCGGCATTCTGCTTCTCAAGGGCCTCTGGACACGAGGTGGAGTCAGGAGACACTTACAATAAAGGTCTGGCGCTCAAGAGAGATGGAGGCTGTAGATGCTTGTTTGGGACTTACCGGGACAGGAGTGGTAGCTGAATGTCAGGGGGGACACGAACTTGTTCTGAGAAAGTGTGTCGAGTGAGACGGACAGCACGTAAAGACAAGACACGAGAGGGCCTTTAGACCTAAGCAGGCATGGGAATGAGTGAGGAAGGCTGAGGAGAAGCAACGGAGAAAGAATGAGTAGCTGAGAGACAATGGAGATGCGCGAAGAGGGAGGTGGTCAGAGGGGTTTTGGACACCCAGTCATCGAGGGCAGGGGAAGAGTGGCTTTTGCATTTGCCCAGTTGGTGTGCATTAGAGACTTTTTTCCAGAGCAGTGTTTACGGTGTGGTGAATAATGGGGCTGGGCTGTTCCTGGGGTAACATGTGGAGGAAATACAGAGATCTGCAGAAGAATATTCTTTAAAGAGCATCACAATGAAATGAAGAGAAATCGCACATTGAGAGAAAATCCATGGGCAATGGAGGGACTCTTTTATTTATATATAAGGAGAGGGATGCTGAGGCATGTTTATAAATAGCAGAGAAGAGCTCAGAAGGATCCAGGAAAGGAGACGCTAAAAAAAGAGGGGGGAGGGGAAAGAAATGACACAGCTGTAACAAATATGGAAGAGATGAGAGGGGATGGATTTGACCAAGGAGGAGTCATGAACGAAAGGAGAGGCAGATCTTTCTAGGAGACGGGGGAGAAGATAAGTCTGAGTATATATAGATCACAGGATATCTACAGAGTTAGGGAGTAGACAATTTTCCTTCTTATGGCCTGCTTGCGTCTTTCTAAAATAAGAGCTAGTCCTTTACATTGGGATGGGGGCAAAGACAACATCTTGAGAAATTTGGTAAACATTTAGAAATGTTCGTAAGAGAACCTGAGTGAAGACTAACACAAATTTATTTCTCTCATCCTTCACTGAAGTTCACTCATCAAAAAACTCTCTCTCTGCCAATTCATGGCCACTCTTCCCTCAAGAGTTGACTCAAGGATTACTTCCTACCTTCTCTGATGGACCTAGACTCTTTGCTGTCCAACTACATATGCCTATAGATTAGACTGTATCATATTTCAGTATACAGTTTTTACTCTGTCATATTTTGTAAACTGTACCAGGATTAAACTCTGCTTTATACCCTTTTGAATTCTTCCTGTGGCTCACAAACAGTGCTGAAAGATAATCTAGCTCATCTATCAGGACCCATGGCCTCTATCAGTTTGCTGGGTGTACTTCTGACTTATGTGTTTGGTATTGGGGTAATTATTAATAGCATCCCCATTCACTCTCAAAAGTGTCCTAGCTTGAATGATAATTTATATGAGAGACCCAGGGGAATTCACTTCCAAGAGAGGACATAAGAACTAGGACAGTAGAGGCTGGGAAAGGGTACTCTTACTAAACCAAGTGACTGATAGCCAAAGGAGATGAGATGAAGATGGCACTGAGCTGCTTTTGAAGCCTACAGAATAATAGAATCCAAGTTCTACTCATAACCCAGTCAATTCCAGAGCTGTTAGAGAGCTATGGATACTTTTACAACAGTACCCAGCGCTATAGATTCTTTCACAAACGGGCATCTGAACTTGTTCCAAAATCCAGCACAGAAAAACCAGCAGAAGATACAGCTCTCCTACTGTGCTGTCTCCGCCCCCCCCCCCCCCCCCCCCCCCCCCCCCCCCCCCCCCCCA
>NW_006782397.1:767826-778396 GCF_000442215.2 Lipotes vexillifer
CCCCCCCCCCCCCCGCACTCCTCCCTCTAGCTGAGTCAAGTTCACGTCCTCATGTTCTCTTAATGGAATTTTCTTCTCCTGGAGGAAGAGTAGAAAATTTCTGATTTTGTCACTAAAGTCAATAAAGACAGTAAAAAAAAAAAAGGCATTATTATCTTTAGGAATAATTAGCCTTAGGAACCATGGATGAGAAGATGAACTATAATTTATTGATACTCTATGTATTATATATGTAGGTAGGTAGGTATTCTAATCAATCTAATGAAAACCTCTGACCTGAGTAACATAATCTGCATTATATAAAAGAGGAGACTGAGATTCAGAGAGGTTGAGTCAACGTGCAAAGCCACACAGCTTGTTAGTAATAGAACAAGATTCAGGCCAATGTTCATAGACTCTCCAGCCCCCTCTTTCAAATTACAAAGGAGTTAGGGAACTCAACTGGATCAATCAAAGATCTCTGATATCAAAATAAATGGTCACCATTCAAGAGCTCCAGGCAGCGGCTTCCTTTTACTTGAAGTTCTCCTTCAGTATAAGTTAACAGTGATTTACTTTGCTTTCTTGCCTCTCACCTCACCTCCTTTGGCACATGACCTGACACCCTTCTTTTTGGCCAGCTGTAATGTCATGAGATTATAGGATTGAGACTCGATCTCGGGTCAGGGTGTTTGAATGTCTGCAGGAAAGGAATTTGTATTGGGGAAATCATTTTCATTTGAGAAACTGTATGATATTTATTGATCATGTCTACTGTCAATGTTTATATCCAATTCTAAGGTTTCTGAAAAAAAATTCTTGTTCCTTGCTGCTCAGAAAAAGTTTACTGAAAACACCAGTTCACTAAAAGCCCTGAAATCTGCAAAGTCTGTCTTCCGCTAAAACAACTTTTGCAAGTACAAAGGGGTTCTTGCTGACATGCGATCATGAGGATAGTGAATGGTACCCTTGCTGGCATTTGCCTAGTTGACAGTGGGCAAAGCTGAGCGAGTTACAGCCTGCGTTCATTACGTTTGGGATAGTGCTGTAATGATTTGTTCATTTTAATAAAGACAGATTTTGGTAAAGTAGGAAAAAAACTTATCCATATTTGAGCTTACCCATATTTGAATTTTGCCACTGCCGTTTGCAGACACCCTGTGCTTTAACAGACTTTGGTGAAGAAGTAATTTCAAGGCAGTTAAGGTAACTGGGTCTGAACGAGGACTGTGCAGTGGTTTCTGTTCATTTGTTTTGTTCTGTTTTATTATGGACACTATGAGTTATGGGCACTCTAAGGAGGATGACGTGTTTCTGGCACAGCCTGTCTGTTCCTTTTCACACAGGGCTCATCTTAGACTCCAAGTCACACTGTAATTAACAACACCAAGTAGCTCTCTAGAACCCTAACACAACTCATTTGTGATAAATGAAGTTACTCAAAATCTCCCGAGTATAAAAGTAAATGGGATACATCTTAGACATACTTACATTAGGCACTTTTATGCATTATTGACAAATACAATTCATTTAGGAGTGACACGAATTCACTGATGAACATTATGTTTTCCACTAAGCACTTTTTTTTAGCTTAAGGTACTCAGAAAGAGTCCATTTCCTATAGTGTTAATGTTGAAAGCTACGGCAATGACACCACAATAATGCCCATCATTGTGATGTATAATATAGATGTTATTGCACATAATAGAAAGCGTTCTTTGGGTGTAATGCATTTTTGTTGCCTACATGCTGACACCAAGTAGATATAAATGTGCTTTAATGTGTTTCCTTTTAAAGGGCTAGTGTAGACACACCCTCGCGTATGCAATTTTGTGTAAGGTTTGGTGAGCAGCTCACTTTTACTAGATGCTTTCTAGATTCACTTTAGTACTCCTAATAGCGCTAATTATAAGCTGCACAGTCTTCTATTCCTTCCTTGTGTTCTTTGTCATTGCACTGCTCATAGACATTTAAACAGTGGAAGCTGTTTATAGATCATTAAGCGCTTTAAGCTGTTGTTCTAAAGTTCTATACTTTTCTTGTATTTTCCAAGTCATTTCCCTCTGCTGTCATATGAAACCATGTATCGCAATTCAATAGAAGACATCAAATATGCACATTTTGTGGATAGTCAGCAGGGCTAACAGCCATAAATGCATCAAAGACTTTGGCTCTCTATTTTATATTGTGTTTGGTATGGCGTTTGACATAGAATGTTTTAGCCTTTCTGTTTTAAATGATCCTCTCTAATTCTTTTTAAAGTAGAAATTTTGCTTCTTAAATAAAAACACTAGCCAAAAGGGAGTATTAACTCATAGTAGGATACGATACAGCATAGAAAACGCGACTATTGGAAAGCTAAGTATTTTCCTATAATATCACAGTGGGAAGAGATGGGGTAATTACTGCAATAAATAACCCACTAGGATGGTATTACAATTTGAAGAAAGAGAGATTTAGAGGCATTAAGACTGCCGTGGGGGCTTCCCTGGTGGCGCAGTGGTTGAGAATCTGCCTGCCAATGCAGACGACACAGGTTCGAGCCCTGGTCTGGGAAGATCCCACATGTCATGGAGCAACTGGGCCCGTGAGCCACAATTACTGAGCCTGCGCGTCTGGAGCCTGTGCTCCGCAGCAATAGAGGCCGCGATAGTGAGAGGCCTGCGCACCGCGATGAAGAGTGACCCCCACTTGCCACAACTAGAGAAAGCCCATGCACAGAAATGAAGACCCAACACAGCCATAAATAAATAAATAAATAAATACATTGTGTATTAAAAAAAAAAAAAAAAAAAAAAAAAGACTGCCGTGGGATGTGCAGGAAACCATAGTGGTATCAGAAGGAGGCTGTGTCTTTGATTTCTGTTGGATAGGTCACACTATGCCTTTCACTTCTCGATGTTCTCCTGGGCAGGCCCCGTATCAACCATGTTGTTGGAAGGTAATGTAGAATGGCTAATTTAGAATTCCTTCCCCAGAGCACGTCATGATCTTCCTGTGAAAAAATGGAAGTGAGAAGTTAGGGATTTAGTCTTTGCTGTTCAAACCATATGAAACATTGTTCCCCATTGTATTATTTATTAAGCAAAGACTCACTTTCATCCTCACACTGAGTGTTTTTAAGACACATGGTTCTGTAGTAGAGACAAGAGCAGCTTACCAACAACCAGGTTTAAAATGCTAGAGCAAAATAGGAGGAATGGTGCAGAGAAAAGGAGGCTGTGGGTTAAGATTGCATTTCCCAACAATGATTGATTTGAGAACCCAGAGGGTGTCTTCTTCTCTAGGAAGAGGCTAGCCTGCTTTCTGTGGTAAGGGGGCTAAGATGCAATTGTGCAGGTGCCCTACTGTAAGCAGGCAGGCTCCTGTCAAGGTCAAGTGTATGAAGATGGAGTCTATTTCCTTCTCATTCCTGTCCATGCCATATTCTTCCTTCCTGACCTTTTCTTTCACATTTCCCCTTATTATTATGAGATCAAATGATATCAGATGATCTCATGAGACCAAAATTATCATAAAATCAGTCAATAAATAGACTTACAGTGGAAAATTTTATGTACATATAACATAAAAATAGAAAATTTCTTTTAACAAATTGGACTCTGTAAACCCTAAGATTTGTGATCCAATATGTATAGTTGGTAACAAATAATCAACTCTTTGTGAGTGTTGCTTCCCTTGATTTTAATTCCTGTTAATAAGTACTTAACTACACCATTTGCCGACACTATGTGGCACTGTCTGCATCAATGGAATGAGGACTCAGAGCCCCCCACCAATCATTTATATTACATACTACCATAGGGTATAATTTTCAAGAATATATTTTTTCTCAGGAAGCTGGGCTATATTTCTGCATCTGTCACTTTCATTTTTGTATAAAACCTTGTGAATTTATCTCAATATCTCTATTTATAAAATGGGGAAATGGTATCAAATATAACAATGATATGAGGTCAAATGAGTATTTTTTTAAGTCCAAAGGCACTTTGTAAACTATATAAAATGCTACATAAATGTATGTTGTTATGATTCTTCAAACTAGTAAACACATTTTCCCCTTGCGTTAGAAAGTTGAGACAAACTGGGACCTGCAACCGGGGACCCTTTGCTGCAGGGCCTGCACCTGGACAAACGTCTCCTCTAGCAACAGATACAAAGAAACTATGAAACTGTAAGGGACTAAAAATAACTGCGTACATGTGCAGTTGAGGTAAATTATGAACAAGATACAAAAACACCTGTACCGTTTTTCTAGATGAACCTATTTGCAGGGCAGGAATTGAGACGCAGACATACAGAACAGACATGTGGACACAGCAGGGGAAGGGGAGGGTGGGATGAATTGGGAGATTAAGATGGACATATCTACACGACCATGTGTAAAATAGACAGCTAGTGGGAAGCAGCTATAAAGCACAGGAAGCTCAGCTCAGTGCTCTGTGATGACTTAGATGGGTGGGATGGGGGGAGAGGGTGGGAGGGAGGTCCAAGATGGAGCGGATATATGTATACATAGAACTGATTCATTTCATCGTGCAGCAGAAACTAACACAACATTGTAAAGCAATTATACTCCAAAAAAAAAAAAAAAAAAAAAGGCCCAAAACCCAGCTGCCACATCCGAGGTGTCGGGAGCAAAAGCAGGGTACTGCACATGGCACCACCAAGGGGATGGGCAGGCCACCTAAGCCACCGTTCCAGCCCAACCCACAGGTCCACTCCTACCCTCACCCCATTTAAAGGACCAGCTCCCCTCCCCCCAGGGAGGGAGCAAGGGAACCTGTTATTGTTTTCACTCCCTCGTCCTAATAAAGTCTTGCCTGAATTTCTCGTCTGGACTCTTAATAATTTCTATTGATTAAAGAGTCCAAGAACCTGGTCGGTAGCAATATCAGGCATACGTTTGAAGAAATGAATTGAAAAGAAACAGTGAGAAGAAATACAGAGCTGTTTGAAGGAAAGTAGCTCAAATTGGGAACAATGGTTATCTCTGATTGGCATGATTCTAAAGGAGCTTTATTTTATTTCCTTTCCTTCTACGCATTTAATAAACATATTTCAATGACCACGTCTTTAATAATAAAACAACCTTTTCTAAATCAGTTAAATTACAAAGAAAAAATATATGAATTTTTGTGTCTGAAAATAGAATAAAAACTGAAATGCATGTAACTAAGAACACTTTATTACATAAAGACCTCATAAAGTAGGAAAAGTACCCAAAGACCTCAATAGATAAATAGTCAAAGACGGCAAAAAGACAATCTCCTCTGAGGACAAATAGCTAGGGATAACATACGGAAATAAATATTCATCATTAATCAACAAAATGCAAATTAAAACGAGGTAACTCTTTATAGATTAAATTAGCAAAAAATGTAAATTATCAGACCCAGTACTTTTGAAGGAACAGTAAAACTGCAATCCTCATGCATTTCTGGAGGCGCTCACCTATGGGGTGTTTATGCAGCACCCAAGCTCTGGAGACAGAATCGTTTGGTGCAAATCATGTCCCACCACTTTCTTCCTTTTCTCTTTTTTTAAACACTTTTAAAAATTTATTATTTTTTTAACTTCTTTATTGGAGTATAATTTCTTTACAATGGTGTGTTAGTTTCTGCTTTATAGCAAAGTGAATCAGCTATACGTATACATATCTCCCCATATCTCCTGCCTCTTGCGTTTCCCTCCCACCCTCCCTATCCCACCCCTCTAGGTGGTCACAAAGCACCAAGCTGATCTCCCTGTGCTATGCGGCTGCTTCCCACTAGCTATCTATTTTACATTTGCTAGTGTGTATATGTCCGTGCCACTCTCTCACTTCGTCCCAGGTTACCCTTCCCCCTCCCTGTGTCCTCAAGTCCATTCTCTACATCTGCATCTTTATTCCTGTCCTGACCCTAGGTTCTTCAGAACCATTTTTTGTTTTTTTAGATTCCATATATATGTGTTAGCATACGGTATTTGTTTTTCTCTTTCTGACTTACTTCACTCTGTATGACAGACACTAGGTCCATCCACTTCACTACAAATAGCTCAATTTCGTTTCTTTTTATGGCTGAGTAATATTCCATTGTATATATGTGCCACATCTTCTTTATCCATTCATCTGCCGATGGACACTTAGGTGGCTTCCATGTCCTGACTATTGTAAATAGAGCTGCAGTGAACATTGCGGTACATGACTCTTTTTGAATTATGGTTTTCTCAGGGTATATACCCAGTAGTGGGATTGCTGTGTCGTATGGTAGTTCTATTTGGAGTTCTTTAAGGAACCTCCGTACTGTTCTCCATAGTGGCTGTATCAATTTACATTCCCACCAACAGTGCAAGAGGGTTCCCTTTTCTCCACACCCTCTCAGCAATTATTGTTTGTAGATATTTTTCCAAAAGACTATTCACTCGGTGTGTGCAGAATGTAGGGACACCAAAGGGAGGAGGGAATCCTGGTTGAAGAAACTGGGACTAACAGCAGTCCGCTCTTCTTACACCTAGTCCAGAGGAATCACGAATGAAAGGAATTCTTGAAACACAGAAGAATAGTTAGGTATGTATGAAAAGAGTCCTGGAGAGGAGAATTGACATTCCGTCAAGGGACACCATCAGCCTGAGGCAACCTCTTAAGGAGGGAGCCAGGGGAATAGGGGCCCTAACCCAGGGTTCCTAACAGGTCCCAACCCCTGTTAGGAACCGGGCTGTACAGCCAGAGGTGAGAGGCAGGCAAGCGAGCAAAGCTTCATCTGCCACTCCCCATTGCTCCCCAGCGCTCACATTACTGCCTGAACCATCCCCTAATCTCCCCCTACCCTCCAGTCCATGGAAAAATTGTCTTCCACGAAACCAGTTCCTGGTGCCAAAGAGGTTGGGGACCTCTGCCCTAACCTCATTTTTCTGTCTTTGTCCCTTGCCAAGTTTCCCCATTGGCTGAACCCAGCTATTTGTCTGTGTGGAGTCAGTTGGTGCAGCCCACGTGGTTCAACCTCGTGGCACAGAGAGCAGGGTGCAAAAGGAAGAGGAACGGGTCTAGAGAATGCCTGTCCCAGTCCCTCTTTGAAAGAGAGGCAAAAAGCAGATTTTGCGGTGTTGTAAATCCCCACCAGACCTTCCTGTCTTCTCCAAGGACTCTTTGGGGGAAACAAATACATTTCTTGTCTTTTCCCTGCAGAGTACCTCTACCAGTTTCCTTCAGTCCTAGGGGTCAGTGGAGCACAGGCTCTGGATATCCAGCCTCTGTAAAGCATCATCAAAGAACTTAAATAGAGTCACTTTTTAGGGGTTAGTCTCACACTCACTAATACTGCTGGCTAATAATCACTGGGCTGGGACTGGCTTGTTTGGAGCAAGTGGTTGAGGGCAGTCCACAGAGCATCAGAGGAAATTCAATGAGATTCTAAGATTATATAAGGCAGAAATGACTGTGATGGGGTTTAAGACCCCAGCATCAAGGACAAATCATTCCATGGCTGATCCATGGTTATGGACCAATGGTTAACTTCTACTAGATTGAGGAACACTCTTGTCAGAAGCAAACTTCAGGCCCCAAAAGTAAAAAAAAGGAGTCCAGAAAGCTCAAAAGAAAAACTGGTAAATTAGGCAGGTTAGTGAATATTGAATTAAAGACTATGTATTTAACAAAAAGATGGATACAAATATATAGCTATCCCATGGCTGTAATAACTGAATAAACTTGAAAAATAATTAGAATTCGCTATTGCACTTATAGAGAGTTTTGTTTTGTTTTGTTTTGCCTATGAATCTTTTCAGCGCTAAGGAATAAATGGATGAAAAAGTCCAATGAGGAACAGGTGCATTAAACTAAAGATAAATTTCCTCTAAGCCATTATATGAAAAGTGTGTATACTTCCTCCATAAAAGCTCTCAGATTTAAAATACAACAGAAAATGATAACAGTGAAAATGACAAATCTCCAGCTTCTTCTCATGTTCATCCCAGGATGCTTTTGGTGCCCGTTCTCCTCATCTCCTCACTTTCTTTCTCCCATTGTCTGGTTTTGGCAGCTCCACTACTCCCGTTCCTCTCTAAGTCTTCATTCAGATTGGCTCCAGGAAATGAAAGGAAAGAAACGGTCTTGTAGTATGTCTCCTTCACCCCTGCCACGTTTCATATCCCTTCTCACTGGGAAACTATTATGCAGCAAAAGCAGAGGAGACTCACTAACATTGTGATGCCGGGAATGCTTTGCCTCGTGAGTGAAGTAAAAGGAGAGGGAATATAGATAGCTTAATACCCAGAACAATTTCAAGGGTAAACAATGGCTATAATCATCCTTAGTCCAAGTTCTTTTCTCTGGACTTCCTCAGAAATGATTTTCTTTTCTCCTTAATTCTAAATGACCAACAATCTAGAATAAAAAGATCAAAAAAAATCATTTTCATCTTAACAATAAGTGAGAAAATATTACTGGCCCCAACTTTGTAAATAATGGCTTCATTTAGATTGACTGGGGGTGCTTATATTTCTAAATAATCATCATTATGCGCTTATGTTTATTGAAGTAGATTATCAAAATGCATAACACAGTCTTTCCATTAACTCTTTCACATTAATGAGTTGCTATTTAGTAAATTACTGTTTCCCGTCACTAAAACGAAGGAAGCCAGTGGCCTGAATGATTTTCCAAAGTGCCTATTAATAAACACCCAAGGCATAGATTAAAATACTGGAATGCAAAGGTCCTTGGGAAGTAGATAAGCATGTGAACTAGGGTTTTTAAAGATGTGCAGTAAAGCTTTCATGGCCATAGCATATTGTCCAAAAAATTCCTCTTCCTAGGTTTGCTTATCACTGATTTTCACTACCTTTCAATGTGTGGCAATTTTGCAGTGACTTTGACTGAACTAAGGCTATTTTTATTTCATTGTTTTGTGGGGAAATACTAAATGATTATTTTTAGATCAAGGATTTTCTGATCACATTACTCCATTTTTCACTTCATTATGTTAGAAGCACTTGAAGACAGAAAGAACCTATACCAAACGTAGGTGTAAGGTTTTACCTTTCAAAATTCTTGAGGTATTAATGAAGCTAATTGTTGAAAAGCATAAACTATTTAGTGGAGTGGCTATCATTCTTCCTTCCTTCCTTCCTTCTTTTCTTTTTAATTTTTATTTTATATTGCAGTATAGTTGATTAACAATGTTGTGTTAGTTTTAGATGTACAGCAAAGTGATTCTGTTATACATATACATGTTCCTATTCTTTTTCGAATTCTTTTCCCATTTAGCTTATTACAGAGTATTGAGCAGAGTTCCCTGTACTATACAGCAGGTCCTTGTTGGTTATCTATTTTAAACAGCAGTGTGTACATGTCAATCACAAACTCCCAATCTATCGCTTCCTAGATGTTGATAAATCTAAGATTTAATATTTTTAGTTTTTTAAGTTAGACATTTTATGTAGAGATAATTGAAGATTCACAAGCAGTTATAAGAAATAATACAGAGAGATCCGTTACCCCATTTCCCCCAATGATAACATTGTGCAAAACTATAGCACAATATCACAACCAGAATATGGACATCAACACAATCAAGATGCAGGACAAATGAACTTATTTACAAAATAGAAATAGAGTCACAGATGTAGAAAACTAACTTACGGTTACCTAGGGGGAAAGGGGGGGAGGAATAAATTGGGAGATTGGGATATATATATATATATATATATATATATATATATATATATTAGAGAGAGAAATATACAAGCAAACCACAGGAATCAAAGAAAGTGTGTGGAATCAGTCTGATTTCAAGACTCACTATTTAACTACAATAATATATATATATATTTTTCTAGGTTTTAAGTTATATTTACATAACTTATGGTCTACTGATGTCATCATTTTACCAGTTCAAGTGAACTATAGAAACTTTACCTCCTTTTATCCTGTTCTGTTTATGATATACTTGTATTTATATTTCCTGTACATACATTTAGAACCACATCAGGTAACATGACAATTTTTACTTCAACCATCAAACATAATTTTAAAATCTCAAGAGAAGAAGGAAACCAAATCGAGCTGACCCATATTTTTTTTTTTTTTTTTTTGCGGTACACGGGCCTCTCACCGCTGTGGCCTCTCCCATTGCGGAGCACAGGCTCCGGACGCGCAGGCTCAGCGGCCATGGCTCACGGGCCCAGCCGCTCCGCGACATGTGGGATCTTCCCGGACCGGGTCACGAACCCGCGTCCCCTGCATCGGCAGGCGGACTCTCAACCACTGCGCCACCAGGGAAGCCCAAGCTGACCCATATTTTTGCTTATCAGGTTCTTACTTCTTTCCTGAATTTCCAGATTTCCTTCTTTAATCATTTCCTTTCTGTTTAGAGAACTTCCTTTAGGCAGTCTTTTAGAGTAGATCTGCTGGCAATAAATTCTCTCAGTTTCCCTTCATCTGAGAATGTCTTGATTTCTCATTTATTGCTAAAGGTTTTTTCACTCAGCATATGATTCTAGCTTGAGTTTTTATTTTATTATTATTTTTTTTAGCCCTTGAAATATACTATACCATTATATTCTGGTCTCCATGGTTTCTGATGAGTAATGCAGTCATTCAAACTCTTTC
>NW_006782397.1:778406-789315 GCF_000442215.2 Lipotes vexillifer
TTTCCCCCCCTATTTGTAAGGTGCTCTTTTTTCTCTAGCTGTTTTCAATGTTTTTCCCTTGCTTTTAGTTCTCAGAAGCACAAGCACGATATGTCTTGCCATGAATACATTTGGGTTTATCCCATCTAAGTTTTCTTCAGTTTCTTGAATCTGTAGGTTTATATCTCTTACCAAATTTGGGATTTTTCAGCCATTATTTCTTTGGGTACTTTTTGTCCCAGTCTGATTCTTCTCTCCTTATGAGGCTCTGATGGTATGAATGTTTACCTCTTGTTATAATCCCTAAATTTCTGGGGCTCTGTTTATTATTTTTTTCTACTCTGTTTCCTTAGACTGAGTAATTTGTGCTATTCTATCTTCCATTTCATTGATTCTTTCCTCTGTCCTCTCCATTCTGTTCCTGGCTCACCCACTGGTCTTTTTATTTTGGTGTTATTATATTCTTCAGCTCTAAAATATCTATTTGTGTTCTTTTTAATGCCGTCTACTTCTTGGCTGAAGTTTTCTATATCTTTGCTGAGTCTATTTTTTCATTTGTTTCGAGCATGTTCTTCATTCTTCACTGAAACATTTTTATCAGAGCTGCTCTAAAATCATGATGAGCTCATTCTAAGATGTCTGGCACCTCAGTGCTGGCATCCATTCATTGCCTCTTCGCATGCACTTTGAGATCTTCCTGGTTCTTACTTCGGCAAATAAATTTCTATTGAAAATTGGACCTTTGTGTATCATGAAGTGAGACCCTGGATCTTATTTAAACTTTTTGTTTCAGCTGGTTTTCTATGATCCTGTTCTGGCAGGGGAAGAGGGTGCCACCTCATTACTGCCATGTGGCCTCTGTAGACCTCCTAGGTAGGGAGCTCATTACTGTTGGACACGAGTGGGATTTCCAGCTCCCCACATGGTTTCCACTGATAGCTTATTACTGCTTCGTGGTGGTGAAGGTGTTGAGTCTCCATTGGGGCTTCTTCTGATACCACCCCAGTGTTGAGAGGGATGGCCATCTCATTCATGCTGGGTGGAGTGAAACTTCAGGAGTCCCCTTTTGTCTTCAGTGACATGGGAGGGGAAGTGGGGTATCATTACCAGATAGACCAAAGTCCCAGCTCCCTATTTGGTCTTTTCTGATACTATCCAGGCAGAAGTTTGGAGCACCTCCATATAGTCTCATGAGCATGGAAGTCTAGGATCCCCACTTAGCCTTAGTTGGCATGGATGGGGGTGGATTCATTTTTTTTTTTTTCTTTCTGTAGTATTTGGCTACAGTAGAGAGTTACTGTCTAAAAGGTTTCTTTCTTGGTTGGCTGTCCCTTTCCTGGTTCTTTGGGTAGAGAAAGCAGGTTTTTCTTGAAACTTTTTTGTGTCTGTACCTGTTGGATTTCTGGGTTGTCAGCTTCTTCAGTTTCTAGTCTGAGGCAAGAAGGAAATCCAGAGAACTTGCCCCTGTGTCATTCCTCGGGTCCCGAAGACACTGCCTGGTCTTCTGTTATTTCTCCATCTTTCAGATACTTCTTACGTCTGTTTTATACATAATGCCCATTGCACTTAGTGGAAGGAATAGAGAAAATGGTGCACATTTCATCTTCCCCAAAGTGGAAGTCTCCAGATTTTTATTTTTTAAAGATGGCTCTTCTGGTAGAAATTTCTTTCCAAGTCTTATACAAAAGTCAAGTTTAGAATGAGACAGAAAACTGGAATTATTTGAAGAAAAAATGATTTGAGCTCCATAAGTTGGGTTCCTTAATATTCTTGCAATGAAGCAAGAGTAAAAGGTGCTGAATTTAGGCATAATATGATCCCGGATCTTGGCCTTTTTAATGGCTAATACAGGACAAGAACAAGAACTCTATCAAGTTTTCAAATCAGCCAAAAACGTGACACTAGCTACTATTACTCTTCTCACCTTGTACTTAAAAGGACACATTCTCCTTGATGCAGAAATAAAGTAATTTCTCGCTATGTGATAAATGAAATTGTCCACATTGACAATGGCAGTCTCTTTCATGAAAATTACATTCGCCAACCACTGAAGGAATGCATTGACTACCTATTGTGTGTCTTGCACAGTAGGAGCTAGGCAGGGATGGTTCCATAATTTGTGAGTGCAAGTGAGAAATAAAACTGTGGCGCTGCTTATTCAAACAGCAGGAACAAAATGTCATTCAAGGTATAATATAGACAATTCTTTTCTTCCACTCTCTTTCTGAGTTGTCCTGGTGTATTTTATTTGCTGCTCGATGTTGTGCTCCCTCAGGCAACAGGCTACTCCGCCTCCTGAGCTACTTCTCTTCCCACGGGCTCACTGTCACAGCCCACAGTGGACAGGCCACTCCAGGGGATTTTTTTTTTAAACAGTTTAGAAGAGGAAGTTTATTTACGGATGTGCAGAAAACATGGTGAGGGCCCTTGGACTGGCCAGCAAAGGGGCAATGGGTGGGGATTGAAAACAGATGCCCCAAGTCAGTCCTAGGGAGGAAGGGCTCAGGAACCTGGTGTGTGTGTGTGTGTGTTTGTGTTTGTGTATGTTGGGGGTGGAGGGACAGTGCTGGTGTTGACCCCAACCCAGTAAAGAGAAAGCATATGGTGCCTGATTCCCCAAGTGGCAACAGGCCAAGAATACTCAGGTTAGAAGAAAACAGGGAGGAATCCGAAGGTAGTGTGTGTGTGAGCCCAAGGGAGCCCCAAAGACACAGTGGCAGTGAGGACTGCTCAGGCCTTGGCCTCCAGCAAATTCCATCACTGCTTTTGGCCTGGCACCATTTTGGCTGTTCTGAGAGCAGCTTGCCCAGGCCCAGCATGCTGGGCCACGAGCCCTCGACCTTGACTGTTTCTGCTCCAGGGCCCAGCTGTCCCCTCCTCGCCAAGCCCCCTCAGCACAGCCACTGGCTCACTCTGTTCTCTGCGTAGAGCCTGCCAGGCCTGGCCCCGCAGCTGTAGCTCTGCCACATGCCTGTTCTTGGCCTCCTGTTTCTGCACATAGCGCCACAGGGCATCCCATTTCTGCAGGAAGCAGAGCAGCTTGAAGCTAGGCAGGTCTTTCTCCAGGATCCCACTAGGGTGCCAGGCTGACTTCTTGTGGTCTTTGCTAGCGCTCACAATTGTATCCAAGGCATCAAGACAGCTTCCAGCTTCCCCTCACCTTTTGTACCAGGGCACTCTTGGTACGTCTTCAGGTGTGCACGCGAGGTTTGGTAGTCACCTGTGAACGGGCCTTGGGGCTCCCAGCATCAGACTGGGACAGCTGCCACCATGTGCCCCATCCTAAGACACGGGAAGCCATACATCTCACCCTAGCTCTCCATGCACACAGATGCCCACCAGGGTTGGAGGGCAGCAAAGATTGTTGGGAAGGGGCATCAAGGGAGAGATTAAATAGCCCCCAGGGTGCAGGGATGGGTAGGGGAGAACCCACACCAGGGAGGGTGGTAGCAGGCATGGTCATCTGAGCTGAGTCCAGATCTATGGCATGTGCTCTACTGCCCCAGAGGACTTCACTTACAAGGCACAAATAAATTCAAAGATAAAATTGTTAAGAATTTTAAGATGGCAACCACAAAGCATTAAGCCTAAACATGGGACCTTTCTCAGCCTAGTGCCCTATGTGACTGCACTAGTCTCATGCCGTGAAGCTGGCCCCGGCACTAGGGACCCAGTGGTGCAATGCCTTGAAATTCTTTTTAAGACTTCCAAAGATACTGGTTGAAAACATAAAACTTTAGTCTTTTCAGCATATATGTTGTGTGTCTTGTTAACACACACTTCAGGAATTTGACTGTTTTCTAACTAAATTGTCGCATTGTTTTGACATTTGGAAGACATTAACACTTTCAAGTGGCTTTGATGAGAAGGGGCTGTTGACTTTCTTTACTCCATCAAATCTTGGTATTATGGTAAAGACATTTATTTTACACTCATAAATTTCTTAGTGATCCCATTATTATTATGTAATTATTCCTTCAAGGCACAAACTAAGTTCCATGACTCAATAGGGACTATTTTTTTCATCAAGAACAAAGAAGCTGCAATGTATTTACTGTCTGGTGAAACCGAAAATCCTCAAATGACTCTCATGAACATCCCCATTCCTTTTTTCCCCCCACTTTGTTTAAATAGGTGTGTTTTGTTTTGTTTTGTTTTTTACCTTCTGTAATACTCAGCATCAATTCTTTGGGTGGAATCAGTATGTCTACCTATGTGGCTGTCTAATAGAATTGTATAAATTGGATTGACTTCAAATTTCTTTCTTATTTTCTTGCAAAAGTTTTTTTTTTAATGTTCAGATAAAATAATAAAGATTAAAAAGTAGGTTGTATAGTTGATTTGGGGATTTGGGCATAAATTCTAATAATAGTGTTACTAGTGTCAATGGTAACATAATATTTTTTTATTGAAGGTTGCTTCTGTGTCAAACAATATGTTACAGGATTTATGTATCCTTAATACATTTAATGTGTACATTTATTCTTTCAGTGTTGCAGGGTAGGTATTATTGCTTCTAATTCACAGATGGGGGAACTGAGGCACAACAGTGTTAATTTGCCCTAAGAAAGTAAAAAAGGTACAGTTTCTTTAACACTTAAGTTCTTTCCACTCTGCTCTGTAGTCTCCAAAAATTGTCTTCTCTTGCACAGAAAGAAATATCCTTATTGGTATGAATTTGTTAAAAAGTCTTTTTTTAAAGATAGATGAGATGATTCTCATGGATGACTGTGTAATCTAAGGTTCATTGTTGTGTTGTTTGGTGTATTTGTTTGTTTATAGTTTGTACATTTAGCCATTACAATATATAAAAACACTTCATATCAAGAATAAAGTTAAAGGACCATTTAAAAGAACTGGCTTAATATATTCATCCTCTTGTTTGAAAAATAATGAAATTTGACTATAACTTGCTTGGAAAATAGGCATATCCATCTGGGAACTCATGCATGGAGAGTTACTTGCTGAGGACAAAAGGGTTCTATAATAAGTGGATTCTCTAAAGATGTCGTTTGGAACAGTCCCCAAAGACAGAGTAGCAAAGAGGCTATAGGGTAGGTGATTTTTTTTTTTTTTGCGATACGCGGGCCTCTCACTGCTATGGCCTCTTCCGCTGCGGAGCACAGGCTCCAGACGCGCAAGCTCAGCAGCCATGGCTCACGGGCCCAGCCGCTTTGCGGCATGTGGGATCTTCGCGGGCCGGGGCCCGAACCCGTGTCTCCTGCATCGGCAGGCGGACTCGCAACCACTGCGCCACCAGGGAAGCCCCAGTCTGGTACTCTTAAGATGCACACTTAAGCCTCTTTTGGCAGTTTCTCTTCCTCAGTAGAGTCTGCCCGTATTTTTATTTATTTATTTATTTATATTTTTGGATGCGTTGGGTCTTCGTTGCTGTGCGCAGGCCTTTCTCTAGTTGTGGCGAGCGGGGGCTACTCTTCCTTGCGGTGCTCAGGCTTCTCATTGCAGTGGCTTCTCTTGTTGCAGAGCATGGGCTCTAGGAGCACGGGCTCCATTAGTTGTGGCACATGGGCTTCAGTAGTTGTGGCTCACAGCCTCTAGAGCACAGGCTCAGTAGTTGTGGCGCATGGGCTTAGTTGCTTCGCAGCATGTGGGATCTTCCTGGACCAGGGTTCGAACCTGTGTCCCCTGCATCGGCAGGTGGACTCTCAACCGCTGCGCCACCAGAGAAGCCCAGGGTAGGTGATTTTTAACATTTACGTGCAAAGTTAATTTGGGATTTGCTTATTGTTCTCTGTCTTTGTTCCAGTGCTTCTATCAATTCTAACCAATTCACTTTTATGTGGAACTTATCTGGAATGTTAGCTTGAATCTCTAGAAATAAGAAAACTAGAATTAACACATGGTGTCATTTTCCCCGAGAGAGTAGAACGTATTTAAGATGTTCACTTACCTATGTATTTGGTACTATCTAACCTCATAGTTCTTCAGTATTTGGAAGATGTTTTGAACCAAATACGGTGTATTTGACAGAGTTTACTTATGTTGTTTCCTTCTCTTACAAAGGTATGATTTACATGATTTGAAGCATAAGGAAGATGATAATAAAAATCTGATAATTTTTAATATTACCTATGCTTTCAGTATTGAGCAGCAATTTAGTCTAGGGTTAAGAGTGCAGACTCTGAAATCAGCTTGCCTCGTTTTCATCCCAGTTCTGTCTCACTAGTTGTGAAACCTTGAGAAAGTCACTTAGATCCCCTGGGTCTCAGTGTCCTTCATCACTACCATACTCAGTGTTAACAACCGTGCCTGGTAAACTTTATTAAGCATAAACTATGAATATTGTTTGAGTTCATATTTTTGTTAAAGCTGCAAACAGCTTCCTAGAGCATATAGTCTTATAGTTAACCTTTAATATAGACCAACTAGGAAGCTAGGGTTCCACCTGTTTTCATGACCTGAGTCTCAGTGTCTGCCAGCAGATACTTTAGGACTAAATTATATTTAAAATAGATAACCAACAAGGACCTACTGTATAGCACAAGGAATGCTGCGCGATATTCTGTAACAACCTAAATGGGAAAAGAATTTGAAAAAGAATAGATACATGTATAACTGAACCATTTTGCTGTACACCTGAAAGTAATATAACATTGCGAATAAACAATGCTTCAATATAAAATAAAAATTTTTTTAATTAGTTCAGAAAAAAATAAATTGTATTTTTGCCTAATTCTTAGACAAGATCTTTTACTTTACTCAACACATGCGGATAATGACTGTTTTTCCATTTACCTGAGTACAAAGTTCTCAGTAATTTTAGGTCCTTCTTGAGTTGTCTATACTTTCATGTGTGATTATTTAAACCCTCTCTATAAAGTATCCTCCTTCCGCAAATTGTTCTGGCTGCTTCATTCTCATCCTTCAGGACTCAGCTTACCCTGTGACACCATACTTGCAAAGCTTTCCTTGAATAAAGTCTCAGCTCCTACCTGTTCCAAGATTTGGTTATACCTCCTTCCAATTGCTTCCTTAAAACCCTGTGTTTAGCCAAATTATCCTACTAGATTATTTGCTGAATGTCTTATATTCCTCACTAAATAGATTAATAGGACAGGAACTTCTGCATTAGAGTATCTTTCATTTAAAAGAGATACTGTTTGATGGGCTAGGAGTTGAGGACCAGCATAGGCTATTTGTCTCCCAGCCTTGATCACACCTTCTCTAATTCTTACCCCACTTCTCTTCTTCCCTCTCAGTCCTCACTTTTTCTACTTGCTCACACAGAACGGTTAGGTCACTGCACACACAGGCAGAAAAATATATTTTTTCTTAATTTTCCAATATTTGAGCCAAATCCTTAACTTATAGCAGAGTAAACTCCAGGACCACTTGGTTGGTGCATAATTTATCTAATGCTTCTTTTGCTGTTGATCAAAGTGTTTCCACACTATAACTTCCCCAGAGTATTTTCCATGAAAGATTATGAGGCATTTTGTGAAACAAAAATAGTACCATAGAAAACTAATGACAGGTCTATAAATAAAGAGTTTTGTGTTTAGATAGAGGGTCAGGAAATGCTGCCTGGCATTGTGCCTTCTTAGACCTCATGACGTGCTATAATGATCTGTGGTTAACAAAAAACAAGCGAAATCATTTATATTACGTTATGTTTAACCAGATTTACCTCTAATTATTTGACCATGAATTCTTAGCTGCAGTGTCTCGTGGTTCTTGCAATCTTTGGTTCACACCTGGGAAATCCCATTCTTTCCTGAAGCCCCAATTGAAATATGTCAGCAACTGCCGTTCTCCACACAGAAGATAACCTGCACTGATCTTCCAACATGTGGGGTGTGTTTAGGCTCTCCTTTGCTAATTTGTCCTCTAATTCCCAATGACTTGGAACATCATTTTGACTGACCCTCAACACAATTTTTAAGGAATATTTTTTATGCAAGTGACACTAAAGAAATATATGGGGGTTTCCCTGGTGGCTCAGTGGTTGAGAGTCCGCCTGCCGATGCAGGGGACGTGGGTTCGTGCCCCGGTCCGGGAGGATCCCACATGCCACGGAGCGGCTGGGCCCGTGAGCCACGGCCACTGAGCCTGCGCGTCCAGAGCCTGTGCTCTGCAACGGGAGAGGCCACAGCAGTGAGAGGCCCGCGTACCGCAGAAAAAAAAGAAAAGAAAAGAAAAGAAATATATGATACTGTAAAGCATAGCAATTATTAAGAATATTACAGCTGATATTTCTGAAACTTGGCCTACCTTCTGGTGAGTTTCTTATTGATTGTTTTAAATGAACTAATTAATTACACTTCATTTGAATGTTAACAGAGTTTGTAGTCAATTTTTATTATTAATTTTTCTTTGTTTAATAATTCTTAATATGTTCTTTATATGTAGCCAGAACTACTGGGGAGACATACTCCAGGTCATGTAGCCCTTGGACATTTGATTGTGGTGGTCAAGGAACAGTATATTTTTCGCAATGTGTTTGCAGTGCAGGGGACTTTAATATATCTGTAATTTTTCCTTTGTATTTGTATTAAACTCTCTACTTGTTTTCCTATTCTTCTCTGACTGACAGATGGGCTTATTTCTCCTGTTTCTTTTGCTAATATCTGTAATTCAATAGTCAGAGAAACTAGACATTAGTTTGTACCACATTTTCAAAGGAAAATATTTTCTTCTAGCTGCAATTTATTTCTGAGCTAAAAGAAAACATAATGCTTTTTAGGTGACTTATTTACAAGGGGACAAATAAGAACCCAAGTTTCCAAGATAAAAATGATTATGGTATTTTCCTAATAATCGCAGGAGCCCAGATCAACACGAGGTTACTTCCAGATCCGTCTGATGGCAGTCATTATTCCCATATTCAAAGGCAGCTCAATTCACTCAAATAGAGAGTTTATCCAATTGTATTTTTCTTAGCTTTTTGCTGATTTGACAGTGCTTATGTTTTATAAAGACATCACAGAAGTTCAAAATTAAAATTTGATGGTGGTCATTGTATAAAGAATTAAGTATGTGCTGTAATATTGATGCCTTCAGGAAAAACTATCTTTCTGCGCAGTCCCCAGTCCAATAATCCTCCAACCCAGAGAGACTATCTTGAATCTGGAGCCTATCATGTCCTGAACACTTTGATGAAATCTCACCAAGCCAGATCTTTATCTTTCTATAATACGTGTGTCCTCTGTATGTATTTGCTGATGCTCCAAAGGCTCTGGCTGGCTTGGTACTTTCCTGGGTAGAGTGAGCTCTTTCCTGATTGGCTCACCATGAGCCTGATTCACTCATTCTTGTCCCCCCTCCCCCCCGGAAAATATGGGGTTGCCATATCTTCTCATCTTTATTCTTAGAGAAGCCCAGTATTGCCCTCAGACCTGAGGAAGGAAATTAGATGGACCAAAGTCATATACATCTATAGGGAGGCACAGGGAAGTCAAAAGGCTTATTTAATCGACACGACAGTTACTGATGGTACCATGGACAGAACATTCTATTGGTCTATCCTAAATTCTGGGCCTGAGATGTAAATGCTCCAGCTCATGAATGAACTCTTCGTGTCTTGGTTCCACTGCTGCGCATTCCCAGTCCTATAAAGAAAATCTGCTTGGATGTTCAAAATAGTGTTCTTGTTTCTGCCTGCACATTCAAGCATGCCTTGTTTTCTCGCCAGGGATAACCTCTCTTAGGATTCACATTTTTTTCCTCTTCTTCAGGTGCTATCCCAGATTTCCTTCCCCCTTAAAACCTTCCTAGTTGGACTATGCCAATATCTGATTGTTACTTTTCTTCTCAGGTGGCTTTTTGTACATTAATTTACTTATGCTACAATTTTGTTGTGAGTTTTATATTTTCATTTCCCCACCCAAACTTCCCATCTCATCAGGTTATAAAATCTCAAAGATCATACCTTCCATTTTCCTTGAAATTCTTTAAAGTGCTGCATAGGGCCTGGGCTCTGTTTTCTTTTCTTTTTTTTCCCCCTCTCTTTCTTGGCTGCATCAAAAGAACAGAATGCAAATATTTTCCCTCCAGGGAGGCTTTGGGAAAAAGAATGAGTTTTTCAGTGGCTAATGATTTGTACTCTGCATTTAATGGTCCCTCCAAGTCTATTAAGTAATAACAGAAGGAAAAGAGGGTTCTAAAGGAAGGTAGAAGGGGATACACCAGGGTGAGGAAAGAATTTCCCTGAGACTACAGGGAGCGTGTCAGAAAGTGGAGGAGGGAAGGATAAGGTTTATAGAAGGGGAGCCTGGGAGACTCATGGCAAGTGGGAGCGAGGGACCAACCAGGGAAAGCTCAGGCACAGCCGAGAGGCTGGATTTGGTAAAGGACCCAAGGAGAGGCCTTGTTCCAGGGCCCGGAAGGCACTAGAGCTGAACTAGAGCTCACAGGCCAGTTCTCATGCTGGCCCTCACTGGAGCTGGCATCTCTCCTTTCTTCTGCTCAGGGACTAGGAATGTGGCACTTTAGGCACCTGGCAAGTTTGCCTTGCATCACTCAGCACCTCACCAGCTCTCCTTTTCTCTGTGCCGGCCGCCCAGTTGGGCCACTGACATCCTCCTGTATAAGACAGGGCTCTGGCATAGGGCAGCTCTATGTCATCTCTGAAGTTTTCGCCTTCCGTACAGATTTCTCTTCTGATGCGAGTTTCCCATTTGCGTATCTGTTCAAGTATCACGGACATTACAAATTTAATACATCCCAGAGTCAACCCCTGATCTTCCTCATCTTAGTAAATGATACCTCTATTCCTCCAGCTGCTTTTGCCATAAACCCAGAAGTCATCCTCAAATTATGTCGTTTAAAGAGGGTTTCATAAAAACCTATTTATAAAGGTGAAGGTGGCGTTTAAAGAAACCAGCAACTAATATTGCAGTAGCTCTGAAATAGTGACAATGAGAACCCAGAATCCATTCCTAGGCCTGAAGGGGCAACAGAAAAGAGCGGT
>NW_006782397.1:789402-795545 GCF_000442215.2 Lipotes vexillifer
GGACTCAACAGGATCTGTGTCTCCCAGTCAATGTGGGTGGCCGTCAGCACAGCGTCGGTGCAGGCTGGAAACGATAGCTCTAAGTCACTCTACTTGGCACCTCAGAACTCCTGTACTTTTTCTGAATCCATAAAGAAAAAAAAGAAAGGAAACAAACTCTGTTCATGATGTTGAGATGATCCTGGAGGTGAGCCGCCTAGGATACAGGGCAGAGCAGAGAGTGGGGAGAGTAAATCAGGACAGACAAGGAGAAGGAATAAAGCACAATCACAGACAATTTTTTGACTCACATCTGACTATTTCATGTCAATAACCTCCTCATGGTTCTCTAGCGTGTCCTTGAAATCAAATCAAATCAGACCAACCAACCAACAAACAAAAAGGCCGGCAGTGGGGTGCTAGGGCTAAGTGAAAGTTGGGGAAGAGACCAGCCCCAGGCGCCTGGGCTGGGACGGTGAGTGGTCAATGATTTTTCATCCTCTTTGTCCGTGCTCTTTGCCTGCACACGGGGCCGGGTGGGAGAGGTCCTGTTAAGCGTTGGTTGACAACCTCCAACTCTCCCCGCCGCCCCACCCCCCCCGGAAGCTGACGTTCATTCTTTCTGGCTTGTGCACTTCAGTGGGAGCATGGAGCAGCTCTGGAAGACCGGCTCTGCTGTGCTCACTCATTCAACTGATGTATAATCAAATGTTTTACTTTGATTCCATTATCTTTTCATCAAAATGCTTTGAAAAACTATGATTGATACCACGAAGTTGATTCAGTTGAGGACAAACCATCTTCAAAGCAGAGTTGTCTCTCCCTCCCTGATCTGGCTCAATAGCTTTACCATGTTACATTCATAAATTGAATTGCTTCTGACTGACCGACTTTTCTTGAAAACAAAAGTTATTCTCTTTTTTACATAATCAATCATGGAATAAAGTAGGTAAGACAGGTCAATTGCCACAGATCGATTACCCTATAAAACAACAAAGGAAGGTCAGAAAGAAGAGTGTGAAGACTTTCTAAATTGCCAAAAGAGAAATTTTGCAAAGAAAATCTTAAACCACTTTTCCTTTGGCTCCCAGAAAACTGCATTCTCCTGTCTTTCTAAGTTATGGTAGGGGTTTTAAACCTTATCTACAACTACTTGGACAATCTTCTCTTCAACAGACAAATCTAAATACCCTCTCTTTAAATACGGGCCAGGCTTAGTGACTCACTTCTAATGCTAGAATAAGGCAAAAGTGAAACTAGCTATGTGACTTTTAAGTCCGGCCGTAAAAGCCTGGCTTTCTCTTTCTCAGGGCACATGCTTTCGGAGCCCTGAGCTGCAGTGGAAAAAGTCTGCCTACTCTGAAGTTGCCATGCTGGAATGACCACCCCAACATAGAGACAAGCCCGGGGAGCCTCAGCTCTTCCAGCCACTGGCTACTCAAGTACCACACCAGGGAGGGAGGAGCCTCCAAGATGATTCTAGCCTCATCACTCTCTGACTGCAACCACGTGAGAGAACCCGATTAAGAAACATCTATGGAGTCCAGGCAACCCCCAGAACCATGAGACACAGTACTCGGAAATGATTGCTATTATTTTATTCCACTAATTTGGGGTAGTTTGTTATACAGCCACAGGACCCACAGCACCGGTCTTTCCCTTCATTAAACTCTGAATGGTGGACATCTTTTATCCAAGTCCTGGGCTTTCTTCTCTTATCTATTATTCTCTCTCCCTCAGTAATGTCATTCTCCCCATGGCTTTAAATGGAGTTTATATGTTTTGAAGGTTAATTTTATGTGTCAACTTGACTGGGCAATGGGGTGCCCAGAGATTTGGCCAAACATTATTCTGGGTGTATCTGTGAGAGTGTTTTTGGATGAGATTAATGTTTCAATCAGTAGATTCAGTAGACCAAACTGTCCTCCCTAATGTAGGTGGGCCTCATTCAATCAATTGAAGACCTAAATAGAACAAAAAGGCTGAGTAAAAGGGAACTTCTCCTGCCTAATTGATTAAACTGGGACATTGGTCTTTTCTGACCTTCAGCCTTGGACTTAAACATTTACTCTTCTTGGGTCTTGAAACTGCCAGCTTTTGGACTAGAACTTACACCACTGGCTCTCCTGGATCTCCAGCTTGCCAACTGCAGGTCTTTGGCCTTCTCAACCTCCATAATCACATGATCCAGTTCCGTATAATAAATCTCCTTCTGTCTCACTCTCTCTCTCTATATATATATCCTATTGCTTCTGTTTCTCTTGAGAACCCTAATATATGTGTCATCTCTGAAAATTTTATCTTCATCACAGATTCCTTTTCTGGGTTTCAATGGCACATTTGCATATCTACTGAAGTGTCATGGACATTCCAAAACTAAAACATTCCCAAAATGACCCTGACCTTCCTCATCTTGGTAAACGGCAGCAGGTCTATCCATCCAGTTGCTTAAGCCATCAACCCAGAAGTTATTCTATACAAATCCCTGTCCCTTATGTTCCCAAACTAATGCATCACCAAGTCTTAGCAATTCTTTTTCTGCATAATGGCAAATATAAACTATTTTGGTCCCGACTGCTGCCACTCTAGTCCAAGCAACAGTTGTCTATCACGTAGGCTAACACAGTAATTTTTCAATATTGTCTTTGCTTCTAATCTTGCCATCTCCACTGCTACCACTCTATAATATAGTCTTCACACAATAGCAGACTAATGTTCTTTTAAACATAAATTATACAAATTTATCCCCCTGTTTAAGAGCTTTCAATCAGGGCTAAAATTCCACAGCCTCTCACTTGGTCTATGAGACCCTGCGAGATTTGATTCTGCTTTTCCTCTTTAACTTCATCTTGACTTTATCTCTCCCTTGCTTGCTAGGTATAGTCACAATGGCTTTCTCTTCATCCTTAAGAAATCCCACACCCTTTCTTTTTACCTGTGCTGTTCCTTCTGTGTGGAATATTATTCCTTCCTCCTCTGGCCACACGCTTATTCTTATCATCTCTTGTCTTAATTCACTCCTATTCATCCTTCTGGTTGCAGCTTAAATGTCACTTTCTCAAGTAGCATCTCTAACATCCGTCTCCAATCTGATTTTAGCCTCTTATGTTAGTCCCTTTTAAAAAACTGCACTTACTTTTAATTATAGGTATTATCACAATTTGAGATCATATGCATACTTTTGTTTATTTGGTATACAACTTATTTCTATCACTACTCTGTAAGTGAGTTCTTCTGCTCTGTCACTACTTATGACAACAGAGATCAAGTCTTATTTGTTCACCACTGAACACCCAGAAGTTAAGAGTTTCCAGAGCACAGTAGGTGCTCAATACATATTTGTTAAATGAATAAAGTGTGTTCTTTCAGTCAACATTTTTAGATACTTAGCACTTTTAAGAAAACTACTCTACTTTGTGACCATGTGATTATGTAAATAGACATCTCAGAGGGAGAACTCTCCACTAGGGGATAACATTTCAAGAACTTCATTCAGAGGCAAAGCCACAGCACAAGTCCAGTCTTCAGAAAAGTCCTAAGACCTTAGATTACTTCCACTTAAGAAAGCTGTAAATTGGTCTCTCCACTTTGTTTTTTTATGCAGCAGATTTCTTATGATTTCTAAACTTCCCACTTTAAAGAGTCAACTGGAGCCAAGACCAAAAAAAATTGCAGCATTATTAAAAGGGATGTTTTTCCTCAGTTCTACTGAGAAGCAAATAATTACCTTTTAAGAATAAAAATGGAATCTTATTTCCAGATATTTTTACCCTTGGCTTTAAAAACATCAAGAGCAACAAAGTAAAAACAAAACAAAAAGTTTTTGTCACCTACATGTTGTATTGTTCCCTCTTTGGATATCTCCATGGCCAGAGGATCAAGAATTCTGAAAGCTAAATAAAATAATAAAATAAATAAACATCTAAAATAGAACAGACAACAAGAAAAACCCTTCAAAGCCTAGACAACGTGAAATGACCATTCTCTCTCTATAAAATATTGTTACAATTCTGGCTTCTGATTTGCTGCAATCACAACACTAACAAAAATGCTACGGTGGAGTGTGGGTAAAGAAATCATGTCTGTGATTACACACAGTGCAGGAAAATCCTTTGGTGAATACCTGTCACATGCATGAAGCTCTCTACTACTATTGCTGCATCCATAACAATTCAGAGTAAAATAGGTCAGATAAACATCACTCAATCACATTTTTCTTTCCTCCTGGGATCAGAAACATCCCAGCTTTCTCCTGCTGCCCTGAGCCTGATATCAGCATTTTTTTTGTAAACCTGCAAGATTGTGATTAAATATTTTCCCCCTCTGTCAATACTTTTAGCAAAAAATGAACTAAATAAATTAAACCAACAGATAAAAGAACATATGAATGAATTAGGCATTGGTCCCTCTCATCACTGTCCCTTCTGTAAATGACAGATTAGCTGCTCATCTAAAATCTGTCAAGCAAATGCTTTGAAAATTGAGATAAATTAAAAGAATTGTAAGACAGTCCTGTTAAGCAGAAGTAGATGACAGCATTATGTCCTGTAGCTGTATTTCTTGAACTAAAGTATACAGGCAACAATCCTGAATTGCTGAGTGAGTATTTTTCAAATTACTGTTTTTTTTGTGAATATGTATTTGTTCATTGAACTAGGCTCTGTAATTCCTACTCCCTAATGCCTTTTCTTTTTCAATAAATTTTTTTAAAGTCCATACTTTATGTTTGTATTTCCATATAGCCTTTCCAAAAATGTTATTGCAGGATTTAATAAGTTTTATGTTTTTTAAAAAGCCCACACATTTCTTGGAAAATGCTGCTCTAGAAAAATTTCCATGAGCACAAGGCGGCCAAGAGATCACTCAGTCATTTATTTTTCCTACCTCACAGCCTTAGAATGGAGAATTGTCAAAAAAGCAGAGTTGACCATTTGTTAAAGGTGGCGAGACAGATTTTATTCAGACTGCTGCAGTAGGAGAGAGAGACTCCAGTATAAACTGGAGAGCTCAACTCCAATCTGTGCATAGCTGACTGGACATTTTAAAGGGAGGATGAGGGAGGAGGGAGGAGGAACAAACAGAGGCTTGAGCAGGGTCACGGAAGTGGAAATTTGCAAAAATCAGGCAGGGGGCTGTGTTTCCAAGAACTGTTAGGCAAGGCAGGTATAGGATCAGGGTGTAACTCAAACAGTAGAGATTTTTGGCAGTTGTGAGCTTTCTCAGGCAGGAACTTAAAATGGCTAGGTCATCCTAGGGATGTTAGAAGATGTGAGCTCTTAGTAACTATGCTAGTCAAGTCTCTGAGTGTGGCGGGTGGCAGGTGGCAGTGAGGTGTGTGGATGACATCGTTTGTGCTGAGACTTTGCAGTACTCATAGGCCAAGACTGAGGCTTAGTCAAGAAGAAGGGTCAGTGCAGCCTGACTACAGGTTGGCAAAGGAGACGGTCTTTGTTAGACTTCTCATTCTTTAGTGTGGAATGCAGTGATCAGTCTGAATGACAAAATTAGTGATGCCAGCCACTTTCCTTCTGTAGGGTTTGTGACAGAATTGAGGTGAAGGAAGATAAATTAGTGGAGACAGAGCAGAACAAGAAAAGATACTGAAGATGTGCACCAGGACCCCACAGCTGACTCCAGGAACCGTTATAACTTTCCTCTCAGCTTGGAGCAGTGAGACCATGAATCAACCCTTGAGACTTCCAGTTGGTTCTTTTATTATGACTCTTCTTAATGTTATAGGCAAGGTAAGGATTTGGCTTTGTATTCACATTGATGATTTGAACTTTTAGGGGAAAAAAATACAGGAAAGAAAAGATAATCACCATTTGTTACTATTCTCTGAAAGATATTGAGAAATAAGTAGTGCTCTCACTTCTTTCCTTGGCAGGAGGGTATGATTTTTCCTTCATCTACAAATATTTATATCCAACATATATAAGACATTGTTCTAGGAACTGGATGGAGGATGTAGGTGTGGATATAAAAGAACAATGAGGGCTTCCCTGGTGGTACAGCAGTTGAGAGTCCGCCTGTCGGTGCAGGGGACACGGGTTCGTGTCCTGGTCCGGGAAGATCCCACATGCCGCGGAGCGGCTGGGCCCGTGAGCCATGGCCACTGAGCCTGCGCGTCCGGAGCCTGTGTTCCACAACGGGAGAGGCCACAA
>NW_006782397.1:795591-797433 GCF_000442215.2 Lipotes vexillifer
AAAAAAAAAAAAAAAAAAAAAAAAAAAAAAAAAGAACAATAAAAGAGACAGACTTTCTCTAAAGAACTTCCAGCCAAGGAGAGGGAGAGAGAGGCTTCATGGAACTAACTGTGGTATAGTTTAGAAAATGCTAAGTGCCTTCACAAAATAAAATGCACTGAAAGTGTTGCCAGGAGTTGGTATTTGCCTTCGGTTGGACGAATTTGCAACTCCTTTTAGTGTGGGGTAAAAGAGTAGAATTTGGACTAGTGAGAAGAGGAAGAGCATTCCAGACTGGGGTAAGGATGTATAAAGGAACAAAGGAAGGGGGCGAATCATGAGGGTATGAGGAAAAGCAAGTTATTTTGTGGAACTGAAGGATGAAATATATGAAAGGGAGCAGTAAGAAATAATGCTGCAACTAGATACCACTGAATGCCATGGGACAGATAACATTTAACATATATGAAAAAGTGTGCAGGTTCTTTGCATACAAGATCTTCTTTTATAACGGCGTTACGTCCTGATAAATCCATGTAAGTTGAAAATATTTTAAGTCAAAAATGCATTTAATACACCTAACATACCAAACATCATAGCTTAGCCTAGCCTACCTTAAACGTGCTCAGAACACTTATATTAGGCTACAATTGGGCAAAATCATCTAACACAAAGCCTATTTTATAATAAAGTGTTGAATATATCACATAATTTATTGAATGCTGTAAGTGAAAGTGAAATGCTGAAAGTGAAAAACGGAAGGGTCATCCGGGTCCAGGATGGTTGGAAGTGTAGTTGTTCGTTACCCTCCTGATGGCACAGCTGACTGGGAGCTGTGGCTCACTTACACCGGCCCAGCATCATGAGAGAGAGTATCATACTGCATTTCATTAGCCTGGGAAAAGATCAAAATTCAAAATTTGAAGTACAATTTCTACTGAATGCCTGTCCCTCTTAAACCATCATGTAGTCAAAAAATCGTAAGTTGAACCATAGTAAGTCAAGGATCGTCTGTATGTCAGGACAGCCCTACAGGGAGGGTTTTCAGGAGGTTATCAGAAATGACTGGGAAGAGAAAGAGCGTTGAGAAGAAATGTACACAATTTAAAATACAGTAGTTGGGGCGGCCTCAATAAGTAGTAGGTATTGGGGTCAAAATCTGAAGCAGGTTGGTAGGCAGGTGATGGAGACACACCTGTGTGAAGAACTTTCCAGCAGAAGGAAATGCAAATGAAAGGATACTGAGGAGAGAGTGGGGTCAGCCTATTAGAAGCTGGAAGGTAAGCAAGGGAGAAGGGTCAGATATTAAGTCGGGGAGCGAACAGTGACGGGTCTTGCAGGCTATTACAGGGACCTTGACTTTTGTTATTAGTGAGAAAGTTCTTGACCTGACTTAGATTTTGAGAGGATCACACTTCTTTCTGTGTGAACTGTATGCTAGTCGGAGGGAAAAGGCAAAAGCAGTGAGAAGACTGTTGGAATAAACCAGGCTGGAGCTGCAGGTGGCTGGGCCAGTGTAGTAGATCAAGCCAGGACCTTGGCTTCACTAACATCATGCTCCGAGTTACTTACCTGAGATGCAACCAATAAAGAAGGCCAGATGCAAAGTGAGCAATACAAGAAAAATTGCATATCATTATTCATAAACAAAGGGTAAGTTTTGGGCTTTCCTGGTGGCGCAGTGGTTGAGAGTCCGCCTGCCGATGCAGGGGACGCGGGTTCGTGCCCCGGTCCAGGAAGATCCCACATGCTGCGGAGCGGCTGGGCCCGTGAGCCATGGCCGCTGACCCTGCGCGTCCCGAGCCTGTGCTCCGCAACGGGAGAGGCCACGGCAGTGAGAGGCCCGCGTACCGCCAAAAAAAA
>NW_006782397.1:797443-804800 GCF_000442215.2 Lipotes vexillifer
AAAAAAAAAAAAAAAAAAAAACCAAAAAAAACCCGGTAAGTTTTAGTGGTGATAGAGTTTGTGGAGTTTGTGTGGGAGAATGTATAAGTGGAAAATCAAGGAGACAAGGCTAGGGAGATCTGTGACTCCTGTCCCTGTATTGATATGCATACGACATTCAGTGAAATTCAGATAAATTGAGTGCCATTGATGGATCCCTTCTTTTTGCCAGAAACTAGGCTAGAGGTAAACAAAGTTGAATCTGCAATCCTGTTTACCACCTTCATGGAGATTTTAGCCTAGTGGGAAAGAGATGCAAACCAGCATTTAAATAACCATACACCAAGTGCTTTCGGGGGGTGGGGGGGGGGAGGTATATGCAAAAGATACCTAAGAAAGACACCCAAGAAATGAGGACAGTGGGGCTAGAAGAAAACAACCTTGAGATGTAAGTCACACCAGTACAAGTAACTTTGCACACCTAGCTGTTTACCTGATCTCTTTAAGATTCAGTTTACTCATATGCAAAATAAGAGCATGGGACTTCATAACCTCGAGGCTACTTAGCAATTCTAAGATTCTAAGCCATTGTCTTATAGTTTGCCAGGGCAAGGTTTAAGGATTCCAGGCAGCCAAGAGAAGAATTAGCAGCTGATCAGCCCCTTTAACATTCGTTTTGTTTCCTAGTTATTTTATTATCAAACTTACATTAAAACAAGTTTAGTAATTGTTTGAAACAAACGCTCATTACTTAGAAAGCAGCATTTCAATTGCGTTGCATTTAAAAGACTTAGAAAAGCTCAGGAAGTATAGTTTTCTCCAACATTGTTTTTCTTTTCTACAAAAACCTTTTGTGCAGGTTCAAGTACAAGATTAGATACTAATTTGACTGCCTGCATTAAGGAACAGTCTTTAACACAGCACTGAGATATACGCTTATCTAGAGGGACTGTTTTTGAAAGAAACGATGCTTTGTTTTTCTAAATTATCCAAACCAGAAATAACTGGCTGATTTGTTGATATGCAGATAAATTATTTAGCCAGCGCCAACCTGCCTGAATATCTTTCCACCACCCTGGGAATATTGAACCTAAAAAAAAAGAGAAATTTTGTTTCCTAAAGAATAAATATCAAATATTAGATAGTACCCTTAAGGAATAAGAAAATTCTACAAGTTCCTCTTTTTTCTTTTTTTTTTTTTTCCGGTACGCGGGCCTCTCACTGTTGTGGCCTCTCCTGTATGCGGAGCACGGGCTCCGGACGCGCAGGCTCAGCGGCCATGGCTCACGGGCCCAGCCGCTCCGCGGCACGCGGGATCTTCCCGGACCGGGGCACGAACCCGTGTTCCTTGCATCGATAGGCGGACTCTCAACCACTGCGCCACCAGGGAAGCCCTCCTCTTTTTTTCACAAAAAGAAATTCATTCTCTTCAAGTACTGATAGAAAGCCCTCTCTGGGTGGACCTGTCAGGGTGTCAAAATGGAGGCATTGAAAACAAAGTAAGTTACTGACTTGCCTGTTACGACCAAAACCAAGGGCAATGTCTAATCATTTTCCAACTAGAACTAATGAAATAACAATGACTTATGTGAAGATGTAAAACGTAACTTTCTTTTAAAGTCCTACTGACTGCTTTGGTTGTTTTTCTCTCCACCTGCCCTTCTAAATTCTCTAGTTTTCCATTTGCACATTGAAAGACTTTCCACGGGATTAACTACTCAAATTTAAATGAAAGTTCCAGTCAAATATACTTGGTTTTGTTTTGGAATAACCTTTCCTCTGACAGAGTTTTGGTTTTTTCAATTTCAAGGCCAGTCGGTTCTATCTTCAGTTTCCCAAACTCTCAGTCCTGAAACTATGTTCTTGTTTGTTAACTAATGCCTCCACTTTTCTCACTGCCCCTCACTGGACCACTCCTCTTTTTTTTTTTTTTCATTCTTTCTACACTTCCATCTACTTTGTTTACGTTACTGTCAGCCTGAAAGTGAGACTATTCTGTTCCCAAATATATAATTACTCTTATCTTTTCTTCATGGTGATCCATGTAGAGCACCACGAGCTAATACTGGCTGAGAAAACATTCTCTTTAGCATATGTCATGTTAAGAACCATATTAGCACTTGTAGGAAGGAAAAAGCATCCCTAGAGGTTGCTGCTCAAAGAGAACATTTCAGCTTTCCCTGCCTCACCACCCTGCTTGCCCTACTTTCCTCTATGTGGAGAGTAAGCCCTTCCTACCTGTGACAAGGGCAGCTGCTCTTTTTGCCCTTCAGCGTGTCCCTGCTGTGTGTTTTTCTGGGAACTGCCAAGTTCTAGGCACCAAGTAGAAGTGGCCTGCAGCGCCTGCCACAGAGCTCCTAGATACCCAGATGCGGAATGTGTCCGCCTGGGGATCCTGCACCCACAAGTCCTCATGACATGGAAAGAGTCCCTCCAGGAGAAGCAAAGTACGTTTCATACCAACCCAACCCACATCAATACCTTTCCGAAAACAGAGCAGAAGCACAGAATGAGAATATTTTCAATCACACAGCTTTGCTGGAGGGAGGATTCCAGGTGGAGAGGGGTGATCTGAGCATCAAACAGACACAAGGTTAACCGTGCAGGTGGTTAGAGCAGGTGTACACCCATGTGGTAAGATCTTAGGGGGTCTGGAAACATCTAAACGCTAGTGCTAAATCTAAAAGCCCTCTACATGAAAAGTTCGAAACGTCACCTATAGAGATGCAACCCTTTGCTAGGTTTCTGCTACATGATGAAATGCAAATACCTTCAGGAAGAGATATATTTTAAAATGCATTCATCAATATCACCTTCATGCAAAAGGGTTTATAGCTCCCCTTGTGAAATGAAGCACGTTTTTATTGGTGGTGGGTCAAAAGTATATTTTCACCCAATAAAAAAGGAGAAGGAATGCTAGGGGAATGTGGGTAAGAAGCATAAGGCCATTGAAGAAAACTTTGGTGAACAATCTGGCACAAGGATAGTTCATTGTAAGGCAGGATCTTAGTGGCAGTGCATTCTCTGAATTCGGGAATCTTTGTCCTGTTCTTACTCTACTCAAGTTGCATGAGGAGCAAACACTGCTAAAGAACTTGACTTCTTTCTATTTTCCAGAGGATATTACATCCTTCTAAATCCAAAGAAAACACCATAGTATAGTAAATTTTACTTCCACATGGAAAAACAACACTTCCATTATTATTTGAGGTTTTAAGTAAATTTCTTAAGACTTTGTATAATTTCTCAAGGCTTTTGATGTTGTTAATTATGCAGAGTAATACGATTTGGTCTTCAAAAATGCAAACTCTAAGCACAGGTCTTCAGTATCTAGTATTTTATATGTTATGTGTTTTAAATTATAATTAGAAATTAATGAGTCAAATATACAAAACATGCAATGCAAAAGAGAGACAAAATAGGAAAAAAAATATGACTAAAGTCAGGGAAAGTTACCACTCTTTTACTTAGATTTTTTTTCTGACCTTAGTCTAATTCTCCAGATTATAAGAATAATGTCTCATTCTCAATTTTTTTGTTGTTTTATAATCAGATTCCTGACATTTAGTATTGCAAAAACAAAACTTGGTTATTTTGTTAAATCATAAATTAATAATCTCACTGAATTTAATGATCTGATTATTTCTTGGTTTTCAGAATGACCAGAGTCTGTCAGAGCTAGAAGATTTTCTAAGACAATTTTTGTTCTCGTATGCAAACCCCATGATACGGTTTTCTGTTAAATTTTCTCTGTCTTATATAGTGTATACATATGGTACCATAGTTTCTGCCAGATTAATCCCCTATGTATGGGCAGTCTACAGTTGAGTGAGTTAGCAAATTTTCTTTTTTTAAGAATCCAGACTTTTTATTTAAGTAATTAAAAAAAAAAGAAAGATATGAGGCCAGGCCTCTGCAGCTATGTGAACCAGAGAAAGCACTTTGGTATATCTGGTCTCCTGTTTTTTTTCAGGTAGCATATCAGGTAGTTGCAATGGACAAACTCTAGGTCCTTCTCAGATAAAAAATTCTAGACTAAAAAGCAGATGAATAATTCCAGGAACAACATATCAGGTTAGGAATCTGAAACAGCTGGTGGAGCTGGTATTTCTTTAAATAAAGAAAGCTTCAAAATAGTAATTTGAAATTAGGATGAAAGTTAATTTTATTCCACAAAAATTAAATGATACACAAATTATTAATTTTCTTGAAAATAGTGGATTAATTTTCTTGAAATAAGAAAATGAGCATATCTTTTGTTTTTATAGTGTCTATCTCTATTGATATTCACTATTTGGTGAGATAATGTTTTCCTGGTTTCTCTCAGTTCTTGGTTCATGGATTAATTTACCTTTTTGAATGTATTTAAGACAGTTGAATTAACATCTTTGTCTAGTAAGTCCAATCTATGGGGTTCTTCAAGGATAGTTTATGTTAATTTCTTTATTTTCTATGATAGACTACATTTTCTTATTTCTTTGCATGCCTCATATACTTTGTTGTTGCTGAAAAACTGTATATTTTAATATTACAGTGTGGCAGCTTTGGAAATCAGATTCTCCCCTTTGCCAAGGGCATTTTGTTTCTGTTATAGTTGCCATTCTATATCTGTTTAATAATCATTCTGATTGAATTTCGTAAAGTCTATATTCTTTGTTGTGCATGGCCACTGAAGTCTATGTTTTATTAGCTTACTGGTTTGCTAGTGATTGGACAAGTGTTTTAAAAAGGAAAATAAAAAAAAGGAAAATAATTCTCTTATTCTCTGTAGATGGGCTTTGTGTATGTGAAGCACACATTCAACACTCAGCCAGGCAATTTACAGCTGTGTTATAGCCTTTACTTTCTGCTTTCACCAAGTCTGAAGGTCATCCAGACATGAGAGGGAAGGCCTTCTTGGATCTTTTCTGGGCATGTGCCAGGCCTTCTAGATTCCAAGGAATATGTCAGAACTCTTCACATCCCTTTTCCTCTAAGCCTCTAGTTCTCCAGCCTTTCTTCCTAGGCATCTGGTTACTCTGTTGTTCATCCCTGCTCTTTTCCATTGCCCTAGGCAGTAGAAACGAATACAATTTCCTTTAAATGTTTTCAACAAATGCTCCACCTCAACAGTGGGAGACCTCACTCAGAGTTAGGTGAGATACCACAAACTCTTTGAGCCAGTCCCATTGAGAGCTACCAGACTGTATAAAACAAATGATCACCGAATAAGGCTCATTGTGCTACATTATGCATTCTGTGGCATAAGTGTCTGTTAGCTCTGGGTTGTTGTTCAAGGCTACCAGCAAACAATGGGATGAGGGATGTGACCAGGGTAAGTTAAAATGCCACAAAGTTGTCTTACCAAAATTCAGCTTTTTTTTCTTCCATAATTAAATGTTTTCCTGGTTGCCGCAAACTTCTGGTTACTTTCCAGATTTCTAAAAAGTTTGATTCTGATAGTTTTTGCTAGTTTATCCTTTGCTTTGTGAAGGGATAGACTTTTTGAATTCCCACTCTGCCATTTTTGCTGTCACTTTGATGATTTTTGACAAGTGTATAAAACTGTATGCCTACCACTATAGGATAAACGTGACAAAAAGGAGTCAGAGTCAGTGTCTCATTCCAACTGATTCCCTAGTAGTCCTAACAGTCTCATAAAATATGGAGTAGCAAGAGTGCATAAGCAGTAAGTATTAAAGAGTAAAAAAAAAAAAAAAGAAAAAAAGAGAGCAAACATCATAGTTTGGAAAATAGTGCCCAGGAGAATTATGTAAAGGTCACAGGATATGAATAAATATTAATGCACTTATCATGCAAAATTGGAAAAAATGTGCTATTACAACTGAAATATTATTCAAAGACAAGCATTGTAATTAAGGGTTTCCTTTTCCCATGGCAATGGTAGAGAAATGCAGGTTTATTCTCAACCTTTAGCCAGTTCATAATCATTTTAAAAATTCAAATGTAATTCTTGTTGCAATAGTGCTTAAAGACTGAATGAATAAGTAGTTAATTCCTCAAAAGCATGGCATTCAACCTGCTAAACATTCATATTCCTGTCTAGCACATTCAGGAATGCTGTAGTATCAATTCACTGTTTTAATCCTCGGAAACTTATAGCTAACTGAAAACATTGTCAGCTCATCTCCTTTCAGGGAAACCAGAGATTTCTGGATGATCTATAGACAACTAGCATCTATATTTGGGTCAAGTGTTCTTCTTTCTCCCCTTCAGATCTCCCTTGCATTATCCTAATTCATCAGAATAGTTTATGTGGACTACCTTGCATTTAAGACCTGGGATCAATGTAGACCCATCATAGCTACTCTGTTCAGCATCTACCACACTGATATTTGCTCCATGCTACTACAATATGTAAATGTTGGCAGACATTTAGAGGCGCAACTTGGTTCTGAGCCACACGTCAGAGATGACTATCTCAGGGTTAGTCTCCCAAAGAGCCTCCTAAAATAAGATTTGATTCAAAAGCAAATAGATCTTAACTCTAACACATGTTTTTTTTCTGGTTTCCTTTGTATTTTAAATCTTGCTTGTAGCAAAATTACACTTAAAATAAATGCATTGGGGTTATAAGGAAAAAGCAGGAAATTAATCTATAACTTTGTACTGTTTTTCTGTGTCAAACAACAGAAATTTTAAGGACAATGTTGTTAACCTTGATTTTCTTTATTAATTGGAAAAGCCAAGAATAAATGGAAGATTCAGAAAGATCATTACCTGATTGGGTTAAAATTTTTTAATTTTAAAATTGCTTAGTTTTCCACTGATAAATAAGCAGAACATTAAAATAATGCACATGTAGTGTTTTTTAAATTTTGCAATTTTTTAAAGTAAAATGCCAAAGTAAATTAGGTCATGGATAAAAAAGCTTTAAGAACTGCACATTTATATTCATATCAAAAAACACCCTGCCATGAGAAATATAAATATATAAGGAGTACTTATATAAATTATTTCTTCAACAATAAAAATATGACAAACATTAGGAGCAATGAACTGAGATATTTAGCAGTGACAGCAAAAGAGGCTCAATTTCCTTATACTTACTCCAAATATAAAAATTTTCACCTTTTGATGGTACAAAGTCATTAAAACAAATGACTGATTCAATCAACGTCTTAAAAATAATTCCTTCATGGGACGTCCTGGGTGGTCCAACTAAGAAGTCCACATGCTGCAAGGAAGATCCCGCATGCCACAACCAAAACCCAGTGCAGCCAAAATAAATAAATAAAAATAAATAAATAAAATAAATATAAAAAAAAAATTCCTTAATGATTCAAAATAAATAAAGTCAAAAGCTGATCTGAGGAAGAAGAATTACAATTTATAGACTATCAAAGGGCTATAGCCCTTACATGGAAAATTTCCCTAC
>NW_006782397.1:804895-814603 GCF_000442215.2 Lipotes vexillifer
TCCCTACAGGGCCATAAGTAAAAGTCTGACAATAAAATAAAAAATATGCAAAAGATATGAAAAACATCTCATCGAAAAGGAAAAATGCTTAAATAAAAATCCAGACTGAAGCTACAATGAGATAACTGCCTTCACCTCTTCAATTGGCAAAGACCCAAATGCACATCGACAAGGTCCGATGAAGTCTTATGTTGGCAAGGCTATGGGGGTAGCAGGCACCCTCACACATTGCTGGTGGAATGTAAATTAATACCACCCTCTATAAAGGGCAATTTGGCAATAAAAATTAAAAATACAGTTATTTTTAGACTCAGGGATTCCACTTCTAGAAATTTATCCAACTGAAACTCACATCAGTGCAACCTGATATATAAGACGTTATGTGCGGCAGATGATTTGCAATAACTTAACTGTATAATTTAACAGAAGATGGGTCAAATAAGTTTGTTACACCCATATATTACAAAATATTCAGCGATTTAAAAAGAATAAAGCAGTATTTATAGACTGATATAGAAACTGATTTATAAAGCTGCAAAATTAAGTGGAAAATAAAGGGATGTTAAATAATGTATTTAGTGAGCTAAAATTTGCATTAAAAAGGGAAAAGTGAAAGCAATCTACAGATTCAATGCAGTCCCTATCAAACTACCAATGGTATTTTTCACAGAACTAGAACAAAAAATTTCACAATTTGTATGGAAACACGAAAGACCTCAAGTAGCCAAAACAATCTTGAGAAAGAAAAAAGGAGCTGGAGGAATCAGGCTCCCTGACTTCAGACTATATTACAAAGCTACAGTAATGAAGACAGTATGGTACTGGCACAAAAACAGAAAGATAGATCAATGGAGCAGGATAGAAAGCCCAGAGATAAACCCACACACATATGGTAAGCTTATCTTTTATAAAGGAGGCAAGAATATACAGTGGAGAAATGACAGCCTCTTCAATAAGTGGTGCTAGGAAAACTGGACAGCTAAATGTAAAAGAATGAGATTAGAACACTCCCTAACACCACAGACAAAAATAAACTCAAAATGGATTAAAGACCTAAATGTAAGGCCAGACACTATCAAATTCTTAGAGAAAACATAGGTAGAACACTCTATGACATAAATCACAGCAAGATCCTTTGTGACCCACCTCCTAGAGAAATGGAAATAAAAACAAAAATAAACCAATGGGACCTAATGAAACTTAAAAACTTGTGCACAGCAAAGGAAACCATAAACAAGATGAAAAGACAACTGTCAGAATGGGAGAAAATATTTGCAAACGAAGCAGCTGACAAAGGATTAATCTCCAAAATTTACAAGCACCACATGCAGCTCAATATCAGAAAAACAAACAACCCAATCCAAAAATGGGCAGAAGACCTAAATAGACATTTCTCCAAAGAAGATATACAGATTGCCAACAAACACATGAAAGAATGCTCAACATCATTAATCAGTAGAGAAATGCAAATCAAAACTACAGTGAGATATCATCTCACACCAGTCAGAATGGCCATCATGAAAAAATCTACAAAACGTAAATGCTGGACAGGGTGTGGAGAAAAGGGAACCCTCTTGCACTGTTGGTGGGAAAGTAAATTGATACAGCCACTATGGAGAACAGTATGGAGCTTCCTTAAAAAAATAAAAATAGAACTACCATACGACCCAGCAATTCTACTACTGGGCATATACCCTGAGAAAACCATAATTCAAAAAGAGTCATGTACCACAATGTTCATTGCAGCTCTATTTACAATGGCCAGGACATGGAAGCAACCTAAGTGTCCATCAACAGATGAATGGATAAAGAAGATGTAGCACCTATATACAATGGAATATTACTCAGCCATAAAAAGAAACGAAATTGAGTTATTTGTAGTGAAGTGGATGGACCTAGAGTCTGTCATACAGAGTGAAGTAAGTTAGAAAGAGAAAAACAAATACTGTATGCTAAAGCATATATATGGAATCTAAAAAAAAAAAAAAGAAATGGTCATGAAGAACCTAGGGGCAAGATGGGAATAAAGACACAGACCTACCAGGGAATGGACTTGAGGACAAGGGGAGGGGGAATGGTAAGCTGAGACAAAGTGAGAGAGTGGCATGGACATATATACACTACCAAACGTAAAATAGATAGCTAGTGGGAAGCAGCTGCATAGCACAGGGAGATCAGCTCGGTGCTTTGTGACCACCTAGAGGGGTGGGATAGGGAGGGTGGGAGGGAGGGAGATGCGAGAGGGAAGAGATGTGGGGACATATGTATATGTATAACTGATTCACTTTGTTATAAAGCAGAAACTAACACACCAATGTAAAGCAATTATACCCCGATAAAGATGTTTAAAAAAAAAAGGTAAAAGTGCATATATGCTGTATTTACTCATATTTACATAGAATATTTTTGAAAGAATACTCAAGGATGCAACAGCAATGGTTATATCTAGAGAGAGAAATATGAAGGCTGGGATACATGGTCATGAAAAAATCTTCACAGAATATTTTGTATGTTTCAAATTTTACATCATAAGTTTAGTTATTTATTTTAAAGAAAGAAAAGGATGGTGTAGAGAGCCGTGTAGTGCAGTGGAGACAGCATAAACTCTAACTTTATAGGAGCCAGGACACCTAAATCCAATCCAAACTCTGCCACTTCCTGACGGGTGACTTTGGGCCAAGTACTTAAACTCTCTGTGGCCTATTTTCCTTATCTTTAAAATGGGAAGAAAAGTCTTGCCTATCCTGTAAGGCTGTTATGAAGACTCAACTCTTTAATACATGTATGGCAGCTAGAGTACTTGACATAGAAAAGTGCCTTATTAACGTTTTTCTCATTAAAATAATAGGGTAAAACACGTAGACAAACACAGACACACCAGGTATCAGTAAAATGCAGAGCTGACTGGACTTAGGACTGGGACAGTTTAGAAAAAGAGATCACAGCCAAGTTGGATTCAAGACCAGGACTGAGTGTCTGGGACAGTAGCCACTGAACTTCTAAGGGAGAGAATTCAGATACCTATCAGTTTAGTTTTTGCCAATTTGGTCCTACAGCTGCTGCTCCAAAGGGTCTGGACATACACAACCACCACCACTACCATCACCAGCACCAGCACCATTACAAGGTGTGAATATAATATAGACATCAGGGAGAAAAATTTTTAGTTGAGAAGCAGAAAAACACAAAAGGTCATCTAGCTCTAATGACCTTTGGAATGCATAAGCCAGGTAGAGCTGAACAGGACACATCGTGGACAGGGTTCCAGGAGAGGGACCCAGCTTTCAGAAGGGCAGAGAACAGTGGGAGGGTCTTGGTCCAGGAAATAGCCTTTGAAATAGAAGCTTCCTGAGCTCAGCCACGAGTGTCAGAGGTTCTTCACTGAGCTAAATCAAATCCACCGAGCCGGCTTTTAGCTGAGCTCTGAGAAAGAAGGAAATGGGCTTCCTGGTCCTTCTGACACTGTGATTTTATATCCTTTCTGTGTCCTTCCCAGAGAACTACAGAGTCAGATACTAGTGAGGATAGGAAGCTCTCTAGGTACAATCTCCTGTCACTTACCTTAGTATATTTGTCTAATTGGTGAGTGGCCATGGTGAGGTCACGTTGAGAAATTTAGTGAGAGTTTAGGTTTTATCCTGGTATTTTCAGAGACACCTGCAAAGGTGTGGCATGCACCTCTTCTCACCCTCTGAGGTGGTAAATTCAGTAGGATCCATTTCTTTGTATACAATTCAAATCGGAAGCAATTCTTCATCTTTAGGCAATAATTTAAAAGCAGCAGAAAAGAAAAGAGTAAATCCTCTGTGCATGTACAAACTGAAGTAAGATTTGTTGGATGACTAGTGTGGGCAAGACACTCTACAAAAGTATTTTCTCAGCACGTGCTCTCTTACTGTAAACAGAATGCGAAGGGTAGGGCTAAATTCATCTCAGTGGTCTTGCTTTGAGTTGAGGCTTAGCTGCCCCCCAAATTCTCTTTATGCCTTTCTCTGCTAGTCTTTGAAAGGACGGATTCCTAACACTTTCTTTCTTTATATTCTACCAATTTCCATCTTTGACACATTTTTCACACTCAAGTACAGCGGGTTGTGTTTTTTTTTTTTCTCCTGGATCTTTCTCTTAACAGTTTTTATTCTGTTTCATTGAAATAGAAAAAATAAAAAAATGTTTGCTTTGGTCTCATTTCTACCCTAGCCTTTGTGGTTACCTTATATCAAAGTAGATGATCACGTATTGCCTCAAATAACCTCCTTTTATTAACAGAGGCAGAGACAAACAGACATCTGCGACTGCGGGGGAAACAAAATTGCTCATAAGAATGAAAAGAGCCATTCAGATGTTCTTAGCATAGAATAGTAAGAAAATAAGTTTTCATCTTTAACCTTCCAACCAACAATGTGCTCTGTCTCACTCACCTCCCTTAAAATACAATCTGGTTTGACTATTTAGCAAATATCTGAGCCACCAAATTAAAACTCTTAGTTTTTAATCCATGAAGGGTTTTTGGTTTTGTTTTTGGTGTTTTGGGGGTTTTTATATGTGTGATTTTGGAGAGCTGTAAAGAGATCTGTAGGATTGTTATAGAAATTTCTGTTCAAACTTTCTTAATCTGCAAAGAAGTGTTTATGAATAAGGATGTACAAGTCACTATCAATTTTCTTCAAGTTGGTCCATGTCTGTTTATCCTTTTGCTGTATGTGATGACACACATTGCAGTCTATGTGAAAATGTCCCATCCGCCAGTAGGAAAAGCTTAATAATTTATTTGCAGTCCATCTTCCTCCAGACAAGTGCATGCCATATATTTGCTGAGTTGTGTAACCAGCTCTCAGATCAGGCACATGGTTGGCTGCAAATGGTTCTTTCTGACATCTTTCCATTTCTCATAGTATTGATATTTAGCCCCTGAAAGCCTGGTCTGCATTTTCAAAGCAAAATTCAAGTGAGGAATCAATTGTGTGATATTGGGAGGAAATGTCATGACCTTGATTATAACTGTCATTTTTGAAGGGGAAATTATAGACGTGAAATTTATTTATTTATTTATTTTTTGCGGTACGCGGGCCTCTCGCCTTGTGGCCTCTCCCGTTGCGGAGCACAGGCTCCGGACGCGCAGGCTCAGCGGCCATGGCTCACAGGCCCAGTCGCTCTGCAGCATGTGGGATCTTCCCGGACCAGGGCACAAACCCATGTCACATGCATCAGCAGGCAGACTCTCAACCACTGCGCCCCCAGGGAAGCCCATAGACATGAAATTTTTCAGGGGTGGATCCAACGCAGAGTACATCTAACTCAGAAGGGCGTTTTCTGGTCTGTGGGTAAGTTGTCAGAGTCCTCCAGCTTAATCTGAGAGGGAACCCTGAAGGCATTCTTTGTGCCCTGGTCAAAACTCTTTGCTTCTATGCTAGGATGGTAGACTGGGAGATCCCTGCATTGGATAAGGAGGAAGATGTATTCACACAAAGGCCTAAATTAATTTGACCTTGAAAAAAACTTAAGAAAATTATTGAACTTAATGTTTCCTTTCGTCCTAAATTAGTTATTTACTACTAACTCTATTCCCATTGACAAACATCTTGGAACTTATTGTGATGGTCTTTTGCACTAGAATAGAATGAAAGCTAATCAAATGAAAATGTACCCATTAGATATCAGTTTGGAAGCCACCCAAATAACCTCGTGTAAAGCCTCTTTACTCTAGTTTCAGGGCACAGACTGCAAGGGCAACATCCTAGAAAGGCCCTGATATATCTCAATGTTCTCCTGGAGTCAGCTTCACCTTCCTTTTGTCTTCCTGAATCACTAAACTCCAAAAGGCTAAGAGCACATGACAGACACCTACCTGTCTGTGGGAATTTCAACTGAGCCTCTGGAAAATAAAACTAGAAGAAAACCAAAAGAATTGCCTAAGCATGGAAAATTACTTCATAGAATGTTCTGATTAGTATCACCCTGGTTTTATCCAGACTCATGACTAGTGCTTATTTCCATGGCTCAGGGGAATTATTTGGCAGAATAAAATTGCATTCTCTCTCTCACCTATTTTCTGCAGAGATTTCACACATTGACTAAATGTAATATCATGCCACACTGAGAAGCATCAGGTTTGAGACTCCTCTGCGGTGTCTGTGCAGAATACTAAAATACCAAGGGGTCAGTGTTTTTCTGAGCTGAAACTTAGTGCTTGCACCTTTCTAGTCAGTTTTAGGCAGTCTCAGAATTGTATTTTCGTACACGGAATCACCTGATGTCAATCACCTTGGGACGACCTCTTAATGTACTTTAGAGACAGAAATCCTTTAAGTGTGGCCGACATGTGGCTCTTGGGGTCACAGCTGTGCAACCTATGCAGGCATTTTCCATCCTATTTGACTTTCCCTCTACTATCTGGTACCATGTATTTCTATTCTACACAACATTTGGTCCTTCTTGGTCATCCTGTGAAAAGGGAATTTGTTAGCTCTAGCACTCTGAAAGACATGTGGCCCATCTGTGCCATATGCTACCTATTTGAACAAAGATAGAGGTTTCTCTTCCTGTCGACACCACTTGGGCTCTTGATAGGAGCCCCTATAGAGCATGTTCAGAAAGAATGGAGCCATTCTATATCTATTCATGAGGGAAAACAATTCTAACCCAATTGCATTCTTTACAATGGGGGTTATGAGAGCGCCGGCAGAATGCGTGTCGTGAAAGCACATATTGGCCACGTAGTGCTGCTGTCAGCAAAGACCTTAATGGGCTTAGAGAGGAATTCGGATGGTACAGAAAATGCCATCAATCAGATATGGCAACAGTAAAGTACGGAAGAGAAAGAATGAAAAGGTGGAAGAGAAAAAGAATGGGGGTAAATTCAAATACTAGGATCATATAAATAAACTGTTTCAGTTTACTGAGTGAAAAGTTATACTTACATAAGTGCCCCTCCCCTAAATTCTCCATGGAAGTGTTAAGACTTCAGGGTCAGAGATTTTATCCTATCTGCACCTAACAGGTCAGCCCACCACTTTCATGGATCCTAGAACTTTACGACTTATGGCAGCGGCAGCATGAGTTTCAGTTTCAGGCTTGGCTCTTCCTGCCCTCTAAGTCCCTGCAGGGTGGCAAATGGGTGTTACACACACGGTGGGTTTCCATCACAGCTGAGGAATCCTGAGCTAAGAAATCCAAATCTTTTTCTTTTTCTTTTTTAAATTTTTTTGCAGTACGTGGCCTCTCACTGTTGTGGCCTCTCCCATTGCGGAGCACAGGCTCCGGACGCGCAGGCTCAGCGGCCATGGCTCACAGGCCCAGCCACTCCGCGGCAGGTGGGATCCTCCTGGACCGGGGCACGAACCCGCGTCCCCTGCATTAGCAGGCGAACTCTCAACCACTGCGCCACCAGGGAAGCCCCCAAATCTTTTTCTATGCAAACCTTCCCAAAGTTCATCTTAGAGGGAGACATTATTCTTGTTCTCCTGGACAAACCTGCCCTCTGCTCCAGAGGGAGACACTAGCTATGGGAAGAGATACATAAGGTGAATTCTGCTTGCAAATAAGGTAAAGTCTTCCTACCTTTACCCTTTTCAGAGCCATCTTCCTCAGCTACCCAAATACTTTTCCTAGTTCTTGCAATGTTTTCCTTATAGGCAGATACTCAGCTAATTTGATAAAACAAAAACATAAATCTTGGAAATTTTTAATTTTTTTCCTGATTTAACTGATAGGTTAGCTAATCACTTAGTTTCTTTTAGACTTATTGTATAACCTCTTGTTCCCTAGACAGTATGGAAATATATGGTAAGCTTCTCATTTCAAAGAAATTGTCTTATACTTTTACTATACATATACATATAAGCATGTTCACTGATATGTTACTGAAAAAAATACATTTCTCCTGGACAATATGTTAATTTCATGATCACTGTAGAAAAATATTTTTGAAGTACCCACTGACACATCTATGTTCATTTGTCTCGTAGGAAAGACAAATGTTATTCTTTTCTTGAAATTCACATTTGAATAATTGTACAATTGAATCATTCTATGCTGGATGACGTTGAAGTACTGAATGGTGGTGACATCTTGAGATACCCCACTTTAAGCAGAGGGAGCAAGATAGGTGAAGCGTCAAGTTTCTCACATCCTTATTTTGTAGCGCACTGTGGTTTGGCAATTGTACCCATTAGCTATATCAATAGAAAGTGTTTAACAACTACTCTGTGGTGAGAGATGCTCTCTGAAACTAGATACTGGCAATGGGGGTTATAGGCTACTCATCTACCTCACATAAATAAATGTATTATGCCAGTTGGACAGAAAAAACTTACAAGAAATCATTTCTCAGCATGAGCTTTGAAAGTAACACTAGTATGATCATCACTCATGAAAACTACTTAGAGAAGTTTCCTTCAAAACAAACCTCACTGAAGAACTAAATATAATTGATCCATTTTCTGACTAAGAGAAAAAACTTGATACCTTAGGGCCATTAAGTCTGGAATATCCTTCATCATTAACACTGATTCGTTTTGCTTTCACGTTTAGTGCAGAAAAAAACCTGGGGTTAATTATTAGATTATTCTAATTTACATCTAAGATGTTTCATTGCTCCTAGGGCTTTAGAATTTAAGATAATCCTTTGAGAGGAATAGGTAATAGGACTTAAAATTAATAAAATGATGTTTTCAAACATCTTCTTTATGTCGTTCATTAGTTTAAAAATGTGTTCTTTGAATTGAATCAATATATTGAAATTGAGAAAGATGAGATGGACGAAAAGTATAACTACCAACATTGGAGGAAATTTTATAGGTCAAAGAGAAATCTTCTCTTTAAACATTGTCCAGAAATTTTCAATATCAAACAATGCAATTAGGGCAATTAAAAGTGTAATTTGAAAGGTCAAACTGTTTTCAGGTTTAGGGTCCTTGTTTGTCATTATTCTCACAGAAAACTCTAAAATTTGTAGTCCTCCCTCTTTTGCAACCAATCCAGCAAATTTTTCTATACATATATGTGTGTGTGTGTGTAGACATACATGTATATATGTCAAAAACTGTAGCTCACATGCTTTCTTAGCATACGATAAAATAAATTTGACTATTTTGTAATTCTGGAAAAAATTTGAAAATGTATCATATCAAAGCTCTACGTAGAGACTATGTTTATTTTGTTCCCTTTTATTTGCTCAGTGGTTGGCATGTAACAGGAGCACATTTTGTTAAATGAACTACTGATGTGGCCATTTCGTGACGACGGAAATCTACAGAGAAGCAGGTACATTTTAAGGGCATCTTTTCTCAAAAGATCTCTTCGTCTGGAACCGTGAATCTAGTGATCCAAATAGTTCCATGTTTCTTTTCTACAAGTTGTTTCCCCCCGATATATACCACTGTAATTTGAATAGCCTCTTTCTTTGTGGTGTATTTCAAAGCAAACACTCTGAATTGATTATTATCTTACTAATAACTTGTCTCCCTTAGGGAGTTTCAGAAGATCATATCATCCATACTTTTAAAAATGCTAGTTTTGGGCTTCCCTGGTGGCGCAGTGGTTGAGAGTCCGCCTGCCGATGCAGGGGACGTGGGTTCGTGCCCCGGTCCGGGAGGATCCCACATGTCGCGGAGCGGCTGGGCCCGTGAGCCATGGCCTCTGAGCCTGTGCGTCCGGAGCCTGTGCTCCGCAACAGGAGAGGCCACAGCAGTGAGAGGCCCACGTACGGCA
>NW_006782397.1:814618-855616 GCF_000442215.2 Lipotes vexillifer
CCTGCCAATGCAGGGGACACGGGTTCATGCCCCGGTCCGGGAAGATCCCACACGCCATGGAGCAGCTCGGCCCGTGAGCCATGGCCGCTGAGCCTGCGCATCCGGAGCCTGTGCTCTGCTACGGGAGAGGCCACAACAGTGAGAGGCCCGCGTACCGCTAAAAAAAAAAAAAAAAAAAAAATGCTAGTTTTGCCATTCTCTTCCTCTGATAAATTATTTATGCTAGATTAAAAAAATTGATATATTGCACTGAAACAAGTTGAAATAATAATAACTGATATAGACACTGCAAGATAATATTTTTAGTTAATTTTGGCAAGAGTTTATTATAAGTGAAACTTGTTTTAGAACTAGATAAAATTAATTTGATCAAGTGCATCTACCATAGATTTACAAATTCCTTTGCGACCAGAGCGTCAGCATATTTGAATCTGATAACCACTGAGATATAAAGAAGGATAGAGCAATCCCAGGTGTTTTATTAAACAGAATATGGTGGATTAAGTGCTCTAAACACTATCTGCCTTGTGTGTTTTTTACATTTCTATATTACTAAAGGGAAGTCCATGCATTCCGCCATGGCACATCTTTTTCACTTGTAGGCCGCTTGATGCCAAGCATAATCTTGTGTGTGGATAACATGGACCATGTACTTCAACCTGCCTCTGAATTGTTTTAATAAAATTGAAAAATAATAGAAAGATTTCCTTCATTATTTGACTTACTAGATGAAACAGAAGAAACCTATGCATTCTGTTCATGTTTATTTCACGTATTCTTTAAAATTTATGTTAGGTACACTTAAATATTTCTTAATTTCGAAAGTGGAGTTGTTTCTGGAGCCATAAAAAATCTTAAATTAAAATATAACAAAGAGGTAATCTTGTGCATCTGGAAATTACCCATTAACCAAAATATTTATTCTCAAAGATATAATAGGATGCTATTTTCCAATGTCATTAAATCATGTTTGAAAGAAAATATTTATAAAGATTGATCATATAGCATTGCAAATTTTATTCTAAAATACTAGAAGAAAAATGAGATTACAATCTTCCACATTATAGTCACAATTATGTAAGTGTCTAGAGAAAAATGACTGGAAGGAAGAACCTCAAAATACAAAGTGCAGTTGTTTTCATCAGTGAAAAAGAAGTAATTTTTCTCTTTTATACTATTATTTATTATCTACTTTTCTACAATGGCAGTATTATTTTATAAATATATATAATGCATTTTATTTTAAAATGCAGGTTTAAATCTTGCCTTTTATTTTCCACTTTAAATTTCTTCTCAATGTAACCTTTTTTCCCCTGTGTTTTGATCCTTTTGCTTTTGTGAGCTATACTTTTTTCTCTATTATTCTTTTCTCATTTGCTTCTCAGAATTATCTCTGGGTCCTCACTCCTATCATTGCTCTTTTGTCTTCACTGCTTGCTTCTTTAATCCCACCAGCTTTTGTCATATCCTGGTTCTTTGTTTTCGTCTCTGCCCTTGATGATGGCTCAGCCAGTTTGCACCCATAATCAACTTGCTATCTCTTTTTCCTGACCCTTCAGTCTTCCCTATTTCTAAAGATAGAATCTTAAATTAATAGCAAACAAATAGCTTGTTAATGATGTGATTTATCATCTTCTAATCTGCTCTCTCAAAGATCTTTTTCAACAATAGAAATTGTGTTGAGTCTGCAGTCCCTGTGGAATTATCTTCTTTCCTTATAACCCAGAGGGGACTGGCCAGCTTGTTCTGTCTTTATAGTGTTTTGAAATTAATATACATTCTTTTCCTCTGCCTCCTTTTCTTCTACTTTCTAGTTTGCTTACTCTTTTTCCATCACCCTCTCACATACTGCTGGCGGCCCCATCATCCTGCCTTTGTGTTTTCCAAAAATTTGAAAACTGTCGTAAGTGGCTGAGCACATATCCAGGGAACCCCTTGATCGAGAAGCCAAGTAGTGAATGCTGTGTTGAGAATGTGGTCTTTAAAGCAGACAGACCTGGGCCTAATTCCCAGCTATGTGACTTCTGTCAGGGACCAAACCTCTCTCAACAGTCGATCCTCGCTTATTTTCAAATAGGGGCAATCATAGTCTCACAAGCTCTGTAGGCATCGAGTGAAAGATCATGAGTGAAAGTGCTCTGTACCCTCTAAAGCAGCGGTCCCCAACGTTTTGGCACCAGGGACCCGTTTCATGGAAGACAATTTTTGCACGGACGGGGCGGGATGGTCCAGGCGGTAATGCAAGCGCCAGGGAGGGAGAGATGAAGCTTTGCTCGCTTGCCCGCTCGCTCACCTCCTGCTGTGCGGCCCGGTTCCTAACAGGCCGAGGACTGATACCGGTCCTCGGCCGGGGGTTTGGGGACCCCCGCTCTAAAGGACTGACCACCCTTGCCCTCTACCATCTGGTCCATACCTATCCCTTTCTCTCTCTTCAACACTTTCCCCCCTCTTCACTGCTAGACACTATGCCTGCTGCACTGAGTATGTGACTCCCTGAAAATGCCATGGGTTCTTTTTGGTGTCGGGTTTGCCTGGAATATTAGCGATCCTCTCTCAACCTGGCAAAATTCTCCCCATCTTCAAATTTCAGTGGAAATGTTGGCATCTCCAAAATCCTTCCCCTACCACGCTCCCAATCTCGCCCCACCTACAGCCGGGTTAGGGCTTCCTTTGCCGCTATCCCACTGCCCTCTGTATTTTCTCCGTAATTTTTCTCACATGATTCTTTACCTGTCTCATCAGTTTGCTAAGCTATGCCTTCTTTGAAGGCAGAGACTTTGTCTCTTATCTCGATACCCCAGTGTCTAATTGTGTATCTGATGTGCTGCAGACATTCAATAAACATTGGATGAATAAAAAATAAATGAATGCCAATGAAATTATTTGCAGCAAAAGATTATTTAATCTTATTATTGCATTGAACTGAAATATAGAAAAATAGATAGATAGATAGATAGATATAGATAGATCCTCCTCTCATGGATATTGCATATTTGCAACCAAGTGGCTTATTCCGTAGTCAATACAAAGAATATTTTACTCTTCATAAGCCTTTTCTGTCCTGAAGCAGTCCCTCCAGGTTCCCTGGGAGAAAAGACAGTGTATTTCAGGGATGTCATTGAGTTTGGTGACAGAGGAGGGGAGGAAAAAAAATCAGCGAATTGTTAAATAATTAATATGAAATGTATGTAATCTCAAAATAGAGTAATTTGACTAGAAAACAGTAAACTTGTAGAAAGGAAGCCTAAATAATTACTGTTCGCTTCCAGACAGTTCCTTGAATTGGATTCATATTGAGCTAAGGCTATCAGAATTAGAGGCAGCTGTATAATCCAAGTGTTGTGCAGCATACAGAATCAGACGGAGTGCTTGAGCGTCTGCACCCTAGGAAATTGATTTGACGACTATGTCAATTACTTCTGGCACCAAGCTTTCTGTGGGTTGCATTACAACTGCTCTTTTGGTCAGCTGTGACTGCTTCCCCATCCACGCCTATTGTTTTAGATTTATTTACTGCACCGGCAATCATAAATCATGGACTTTTTTCTATACCATCTGGAAACTCTGGTGTCATTGTTTGGGTCACTTTTGATTACTCGCTCTTATTCTCAGCTACTGCCAAGGCTGATGTATCTTGAATTATGAAAGACTTCCGCCACAAGCCTATTTGTGAGCAACCTTTCAGCCTCTACATATGTTTATTTTATCCAACACATAGCTGAGTAAAATTAGAATTGTATTTTCTAGCCCTCTAGGGATTTATTCCTTTGCATGTGATACTAAATTTTTAAAGCTCACAATTTGCCTAACAATTTGCTTACCAACCCTCTGTGCGTTTCCATTATTCTCACAAGGTCAAATTTAACAGAATGAACATCACTTTTTCCTTGGTGCTGAGAATGTAATTTCCCCAATATTCTCACCCCAATTCAATCCCTACCAGAATATTCCATTTTGAGCCTAAAATTAGAGTAAAGGTTGTTACGTTGTTTTGCTTTTGTTTTTTGGGGTTTTTTTTTTTTTTGGCAAATAATGCTTAACAATGAGGCAAGCACACTTTTTGTCTCTCTTTATTCTGGGTTCACTATTCTAAAAACTGGGGTTAATTATTCTACTACTTTCATGACAAGCTCACCCAAAAACATCTTAGCAGTGTTCTTTTTCTGACCAAATGACGCTGATGCCTACCTGTATTGACAATGTCAGCAGATTACTTTCATTTTACGCAGATGGTTCACTGGCAGTCCAGATCAAATCTGAAACTGTGCTATCAAGCAGTTTTTATCTACAGAAGCAATTTGAATATTGGAATTTTGTTGAATTTCCCAGGCCACAGCTGCTTGCATCTGACATCTGCTTCAATTTTTCGAGCAGCCAATTTTTTTTCTGGCAGTCTCAAGGTTGAATTTTGTAGGGCTGTGTTTGTAACTACTTAGACCTCATCAAGGGTCCTTCCCTAAGGAGTGTAACAATCCACACTGCACTGTGTGTGGTAGAATCCCAACTCTTTCCTACAGCTTCTTTTCAACATCAAATGCCACCTTAACTATGATTAGGCAAATCTCCATATTCCAACAACTTTTACCCATGCAAGAAAGTTCATACCCTATCATTTGTTGGAGTCACTATCAAATTGAAGGGAGACAAATGAAGTATAATTGTTGGAATTTTCTTAAGTCACCCATGAGTCTTCAGTAGATACAGAAATACGATATGATTTTCTCATTACTCAAGGATCCAAGAGAGGCTATAGATACAAAGGTGTTTGTTTTCTCCAAGACAAAGCCCCAATGACTGTAGTCTAATTAACTTTACATTTTGCTATATGAAAACTACCGTTTCACATCTTTGACAGTAGTGCCTGCTTGCGTAAGGTCATGTCAAATTATATCTGATCATTTTCTGTTATGTTAGATATGCAACACTCCAATAAGACACGATATCACCAAAGCAACATAGTAGATGTTTGAAAAACTTCCCTGTTTGCTGCTTTACCATCACCCTTTCAAATGCGGAGTGACACAACCAATGTGTCAAGCAGTAAATTTGGGGTTTGAAGTGGTAAGATGTTTCAGCAACTGCTTGTTTTAAATGATTTTTAATCTACCTATAAGGCCCAAAGATGCACAGAGTGCCAGCTTTTAACATATTGTCACATTTCCAGATCATCTGAGTAACAGACCTAGCAAGAAAGCAAAGAGTAATATTACAAGAGCACCTGTGATTTGCTATCGAAAGAAGTTATAAAGAGCACACAATGTTCTTTTTGTTGTTAAAAGGGTGAATATTAGTGTGTTGTGCTTTTGCTTTTAAAGAAAAATATAATAAAGGATGCTGTTGGCAAGGTGTGATATTACTTTAGACATACGCCTGCTATATTCCCATCTTCCTTTTACTTCCTGCCTATTTATACAGCTAAGGAGAAGTGTGATGAAAAGTTTAACTGACTGGTATTGTTTTTGGTCAGGAAGCTCCAGAAAAAGGAGATTCCTTGATATTTTCCTATGCACATTTGCAATTCTTTTCATTGGGCTTTTCAGAGCTAGATAATCAGAGTATTTGCATCAAAGATTTCCATATACAACAGGGCTTTAAAATATATCAAGGTGAAAAGGAAAAAATGCAACACAAGGCTGGTATTGAGGGCCTTCCACTGATAAGATTTTATTTTAGATGTTCACCATTAGAAAAAAAATGTGGAAAGCCAAGAAGGTGAGGTGGTAGTGCAGAATTCTGAAGTTTCAGAGTATGTTCAGTAATTTCTCTAGTCTATTAGCGATAATAGTTGCTGTTGAACAGAAACCAATGCAAAGCAAAAGAAAAATTATTTTCCGAACTTGAGAAGACTCTGAAAGCAAAACTTTTCTTTCTGTTTGTCTTGTTTTGTTTCAGGTTTACAAAAATAAAGGGGAATTTTATTATTGGTAAAATTCAAAGGAGCACCACTGAATGGAAAAGTGAAGTCAATGAGACATCAAAGAAACACGCATTATAATGCTGTTTAACCTTTTATTATGATTGCTGTTGTGTGGCAATGCATAAAACAGTGGATACCGGGCTCATTACATCAATACTATCTTGGCACTTTCTGAGGTCACACCAGTCATCTTTTATTCATGTTGTCACTGGAAATGGAAGTTATGCTAATAGAGCTGGGTCAGGCACATGAAGGCATAAGGAGAGGTTGAACATAAATCCTGGGCAGCAGGTTCATCAACAGTCGGGACTACTGCAATGAAGCTGCACCAAATGAGGGCAGAAGGGCCCACTTTGAAATCATTGTCTTCTGTCGCTCAGATGACCACATGGCTGGCAGGTCCCACGTGACCTATTCATTCACTGTCCCATTCATTCATTCATTCATTCACGTCCACTGACAGAACAAAGATGGCAAAGTGGAAATAAGAGTTCGCATGTCAACCCTTTCCAAAGTAAGGTATGTCTATACCACGTACAGAGCTTTAAAAGCCAGAGACTTGTGCCAGATTTGTGTTCAGAGATATAAAAACCACAAAACATTATCATGTAGTTTTCAAAAATATTCAAACATTTACTCATCTTAAAATTTACCATTATTTTGTTCTCTTTCCAGTTCTTCCTTTCAGTTCAGCAATTTCTCACATCTCAGCTAAATAAAGCTTGACTTATTTTGTCTATGGCCCACTTTTCATTATCTTGTGTTGTGATAAATGACTGAGATATCACTCAGAAGGAGACATTTCAATGGGTTTTGCAAGGGCATTATTTTCTTTTAGGGTACTATGCTATGCTTAAAAGAACATATTTTCTACAATAAATTAATATTTTAAAGATTTACTTTTAATAAATCTTTAAATAATTTAAATAAAGGAAACAATTCTCCTTCAAAAGTTGGTTAATTTTTCAAATTTATACAAATGATAATTTCGTATGTCTCACTAAACACTGATAACACCACCACGTGTGCCTGTTACATGTGATTATATTTTACTGATGGAGTAAAACATGTGTTCTTTTCATTGAAAGATTATTACACATTCAGAAATAATGAAATCTTTATTTCTAATTTGAAAACTAAAGATTTAATAATTTAACTTTAAAAGATGTTTTAAACAGAGTAACTGATCCCTTAAAGTATTCTGCAGACCATTATGTATCAATAATGTGTGACATGAGTTAATGTTAGAGTTGATGATAAACTCAGGGTATGTATTGCTCTTATCATTTATAATGAATCTAAATAAAATGTCAATAGGTATGGAATGTATATGGGAGCAAATGCTGATAATGACAAAGCCAAGCTTGTCAACAACAGTGTTAAAACCAATGTGCTTAATTAAAAAAGTGAAGTCAATTAAAATCAGAATAACAGTGCAGCATGTACAAATGTTGGAATAATCATTAGGCCTTGCTGAATAATGGAAGAGTATAGAATTTTTTTTAATGGAACAGCAGGGGTGATACATTACACAAAGCAACAATCTGCAATATGACAATCGAATTACTTCAGCCCCATTAGGCAGGTGCAGAGGAATAATTAACACTATTTTTTCCAATGAAAAGGAAAAAATAAAACTTTTCCCCCCCCTCTAATAACACTAAAGTTTACACCACTTCCAACCCTACATTTAGAATTTTTAGAATGGTAACCTATGACAGAAAAAATCTATGATTTAAAAAAATTAGAGTTTAATAGTCAAAGGAAATTTCTGTTCATTCCCCATATAAATTGAGCAATATAGGAAAAGATATATATGGACCCCTTGTGGTATAATGCTAACTTCTTCAATGTACTTTGCCTGTGTGCATTGCTTTTGATTTTTAGGGCTTAAAAACAAAATAATAAAGGATTTGCACTAGTTTCTGATGGTCTAATCTAATTCAGAGATAAAAGGCATCCCAGAAAGCCCTAGGCAATATTTGTTATCTTATTTCCAGCTCAAATTCAAAACAAATTGTGACCTCCAGTTTAGAGTGAAGAGAGAGTGTGCTCAGTAAAATGCCAATAGAAATGAAAGAAATTTCACATTTCTTCATGAAGGGTAAAGAGTTTAAGATCTCTTTGCTACTTTCCCTGACAAGAATATCATCCTGTTTTGAAACAGTTGTGATAAAAATCTTACTCTTTCATTTACTTCCAATGGGAACCATTTAATTTATACTGAGATAAACGGCTATGTACTTAAAGGGCTGAAACATTTTCTTTCTTTCCTTACCATCAAGAAATTAAAAAGTGAAACCCCTCATCCTCAGATGACCTCTTCAATTTAGATAGACCTGAATCAGCTGTTATGTGTGGAGGGTTTCATAGTGAAACAGGAGGGAAGGAGGCAGGGCACAACCTTGGAAAGAATGACATAGCCCGAGGACATGACATAAACTGATTAGAACGAAATGGGTCCAAGACGGTGGACAAATTGACTTCCACTAGACCTTGAGCCTCAGTATATGCTCATTATAACACATCAGCAAGCTAAATGACATGCTCACAGGTGCCATGACAGTTCCAAGACCAACCATAAGGATCAAAAATTGGGCGGTGGCCCAATTCCTGGAAATACCCGCCCCTTCCTAAAATAGCTGGAATACTCCTCCCACTCATTAGCCTATGAAATTACTTACTCCTATAAAAACTGACAACCCCATCCCTGGTGCCTTTTTCACCTTTTGAGATGGCCCACACTCTGTCTGTGGAGTGTGTTTCTCTCTAAATAAATCCACTTCTTACCTATCACTTTGTCTCTCACTGAATCCTTTTTGTGATGAGACATCAAGAACCTGAGCTTCATTAAGTCCTGAAACCAGGTGTGTGATCTCAGTTGGAAGACTGTGGCTTTTGGCCAGGTTCGAGCCCCAGCTGCGTGGGTTCAAGTCCCAACCAGGGTTTTGGCTGGGTTCAAGTCCCAGCATATGGGTTCAAGTCCCATACAGAGGTGCGCGGTTTCAATAGGAAAGGTGGCTTAGTTTAGAAAAGGTAATTGTTTGCACTCATAAGAGGTCTTTTATCTTTAGCCTTGAAGTACTTTACTGGCAAGATCTCATTAATCCCTATTTAGCTTCTAAGGAAGTTCTACCTTCCTTATTTCAAAGAAGGAGGCACCAAATTCTCCAGATTCAATAGGGTACAAATGTTCTCCTGAAGGTCATCTATAGCATCAGTGGAAGAAACGGAACAGACCCACTGATTCTTCTGTTGTAACATTCTGTCATTTGGTGGGTAGACATGTCACACATGTCAAGGGGAGAGTGGACATGGCTGACAATGTGAAGTGAAAATCGTTGCTCTATGGTAGCCATCACTTTGCAATTCTAAAACAATCTCCTCGTATTTTATTCATAGGCCAATATGAAAAGTAGAATTATTGAAGTATAAAAGAGAATTTCTTTTTTTAATTTTAGTTTGGCCCTATTTTTACTAGGAGAAACAAAGAATCTCACAGGAAATCTTCAATTTCCAGTTATTATCAATTCTCAATTATCCAAAATCTGAGGCTTGAATTGGTATAATATCAAGGTATTTTTTTTTTTTTTGCCGTATGTGGGCCTCTCACTGTTGTGGCCTCTCCCATTGCGGAGCACAGGCTCCGGACGAGCAGGCTCAACGGCCATGGCTCACGGGCCCAGCCGCTCCACGGCATGTGGGATCCTCCCAGACCGGGGCACGAACCCGTATCCCCTGCATCGGCAGGCGGACTCTCAACCACTGCGCCACCAGGGAAGCCCTATCAAGGTATTTTTTACATAGGAAAGATTAGCCTTAATGTGAAAAATGCAGTCAAGTATTTTCTGTGGTCTGGAACTGAAGGTACAGAGTATGGAAATTCTAGTTGGGCTTTTGGTCAAAATATGTCTTCATCTTCTAGCATACAACTCAGCAAAATGTCAGAATGAAAGTTTTTAGGCAACTTGAAATGATAGTCAACCTTCTCAATTTATGAGAGAGCCATTGCATAGTGAAATAGAATATTGTTAAGAAAAGATCATATTTACTGATAACAAGTCAATAGGAATGCAGTGGGTTTAACATATAGACAAATAACACATTTTAACATGCAAAATTAATTCTAGTTTTTAAAATATAGGTTTAAAAGCATATAAAAGCATAGATGGTGTTTATAAGAGCTCATATAAGCTGAGGGATTTAGAGTAACTTAATCTAAGTAAAACTATGTCTCCTGTGGTTTGTGGTTTGACCTAGTGAGGTGAAAAGAGACACATGTAATCCAATTGCATAAGATCATAAAACTGAGCATGTGAGGACTACGTGGAGAACAAATTAATAAGAAATGGCCACACCGTAATGGCCAACGTGCACATGAAAAGATGCTCAACATTGCTAGTTATTAGAGAAATGCAAATCAAAGCTATAATAAGGTCCCACCTCACACCGGTCAGAATGACCATCATTAAAAAGTCTACAAATAACAAATGCTGGAGAGGGTGTAGAGAAAAGGAAGCCCTCCTACACTGTTGGTGGGAACGTAAATTGGTACAGCCACTATGGAGAACAGTGTGGAGGTTCCTTAAAAAACTAAAAATAGAGCTGCCATATGATACAGCAATCTCACTCCTGGGCATATATCTGTACAAAACTATAATTCATAAAGACACATGCACCCCTATGTTCATAGCAGCACTATTCACAATAGCCAAGACATGGAAACAACCTAAATGTCCATCAATAGATGAATGGATAAGGAAGATGTGGTACATATACACGATGGAATACTACTCAGCCATAAAAAAGAATGAAATAATGCCATTTGCAGCAACATGGTTGCTGGATATGATCATTCTAAGTGAAGTAAGTCAGAAAGAGAAAGAAAAATACTATATAATACCACTTATATACGGAATCTAAAATATGACACAAATGAACCTATCTACGAAACAGAAACAGACTCACAGACATAGAGAACAGACTTGTGGTTGCCCAAAGGGAGGGGGGATGGGGGAGAGATGGAGTGGGAGTTTGGGGTTAGCAGATGCAAACTATTACATATAGTAGGGATAAACAACAAGGTCCTACTGCATAGCACAGGGAATTATATTCAATGTCCCGAGATAAACCATAATGGGAAAGAATATGAAAAACAATGTGTGTATATGTATAACTGAGTCACTGTTGTACAGCAGAAATAAACACAACATTGTAAATCAACTATACTTCAATAAAATAAAAAAATGATTAAAAAAAAGAAATGGCCACACTGTAGACTTTGCTATACATATGTTGGTGGATTAAAGGACTGGAATTCTAATCCATGTGTATGTCCTGAAGAAATCTGGCAATTTCTCCCTTACAGATTCTTGATGGCTTTCAAGAATGTAATGCTTGTTATAATATATTATGGTATTTTAAAAGCACAAAGTGGATACAAACAAGGATGATACCATGACCAACTAACCTCTTTACAGCATTATAGAGTCAAGCTTAAACCAGAAGCTAATAGACACCTTCCCAAAGAGTCAAGTGTTGCCCATTTCCTTGGGCAAAAACCTCTAATTTCTATTAAAATTTCAATGCTCAGTGTAAACTTTGAAACACTCTACATATTGCCAAAAATTAATTTATGTTTGCATTTGCTCAAATCAATGTGTCTTTGAAACATGAAAATCTCTGATTAACACTGATATTTTTTCATATTCTCTAAAATCTTAATGTGTTCACTATATGTGACGATGTAAGAAAGAAGTGTTCACTTGATGAAGAGGGAAGTTTGAAAAAAAAAGGAGTCAGACTTATTAGGGATGTTTATAAATAGAAAATCAACTCAAATGGACATTTACCTGTTGAAATTGGATACTTTTTATTTCTTCCCTTAGGGGGAAAAAAAGTAAATATAACAGTAACAGATCCCATCTGTAATTTTAGCAGCAACTCTGCTGGACAGTTCCATGCAAACCTGAGACCAAGAATGTAGGATCCCTGTAACAAGAAAACCTTGCCTTTTCAATTTTTGCCCCAGCATCTTTTCCAAATTAAGGCATTTAATCTTCATAACATCTGTGGAGAAGGAACTAACATTATCCTCATTATATAAGTAAGAAATGAAAGGCTAAGTCCCTTACTAAACGTTTGTAGAGCAAGTGTATAATAAAGCTGGAATTTCTATCCAGTAAATGATAGACCTGGGATTTTGACTTATCTCTAGAGATTGTCTGACAATAGAACCTCTACTCTTAATTCAGTGTGTATAATTCTTCCTACGGATAGACATACCATCTTATTTTTCCAAAAGTTATTTAAACAAAACACTTAGATTTTGCCATAATGATGTCTCATAATAACTTCTCTCTCATAGTGCCTAGCATACTACGTCTTGGTGGGGTTATAATCCATACAATACTTCTTGATATTGAATCAGTATCGAAAAATACTCACATATATACAATGTTTTCACAGAAGATCCTAAGATTCACAGTAATAATTTCCACTGTGAAGCAGTTTGGTGATTGATTGATAATATGATGCATAAAAGTCAATTCACAAACTATCTTTTGTGGGAACTGTCTCAATATACATAATGAATCCGGGTTCTCAGCCTTCAGATATATGTATGTTCTGGAAGAATGGTAACTGATTGTGCCAAGGGATTAACTGAGGGAGAACCTGGAAAAGAACTTGTCTTAAGATACATAGTAGAAACCTTACAACTATTGCTCAAAAAAATTAATCATGCCCCAGTTGTCAGCACAGACATAAGTTTTGCTATTTGGATTTGTCTTCCAGCCTAGAGTGCAAGAATTTATATTCAAGTCCTAAGAAAAGAGATTCCGAAGGAAAAAAAAAAAACTGAAAGTAATGACACACACACATTTAAGTAGAGGGATTCAGAGAAGAGCTACTATGTGAACAATGTTCTGGAGCACAACGCAAGGCTGGAGAAGGGGTCACTTTCCTCTCTACAAGGGGACAGTGGGGCACAGAATGCTGTCAGCCCTTGAGCTCAATATATGACTGATAGACATACTAATAGTTTTGACGCAACTGCACTCTGATCTCTTGACGGTAGACACTAGTAGTAAAGGCAGTGGTGGAGAGATTTCCCACAGATTCTCAAGCACATTTGCTTTAATGGGGCCCATTAATACAGAGCTTAAATTAGAGAAGGAATAGAGGAAGAGGGAAACCACAGATGCTAAATGTCAGGCCCTGACTTGGAATCAGTTCCTGACAAAGTTCTTACTGATTTCTTAAAAATGTGAAAAATGCAAAGAGTGAGTTTTTCGTAAAGTCAACACATCTCAAGGTTTCCTTCAGTTTGAGATTGTCTTTCCTATTTTTTAAGTTTATTAAAATTCATAAAATGTTAATGATTACAGATGATTGTTTAACTTTTTAATATACTTATACTGGAAATTTTGTAAAGTTCTTAACCATATAATAAGTACTCTTTTCAAAAGAAATATCAAATATGATGCTAGTATTTTAATAAATACCAGATTTTGGTATTTTAATAAACACTAAATTTTAATAAATAAACGTCACAGATGCTTTTCTTAACAATAACTGAATTTCTACCTAAAAATATTTTCAAAAATTTTTTACATACATATTCGGCCGTTTACTTTTAAAAGATTTATTTCACCACAATCAGAATTCTTATTGGAACATTTTGGAGCCCAATATCCAGCATAAATACCTTAAAATGTAATTTAGTAAATTATCTTTAAAATATGAAAACAATTATTTATAATTCTTCTAATATAAATTATATAAATTAATATAGGTTTACCTAGGCAAAATATCAGCTTGTACCTTACTCAGTAAATGTATATTTTTCAAAGATAAAATGTGAAAATAGGTATCAAGAATAGAAATAGCCACAAAATACAGTGTTCTAGGGTTATTTTCTTTTCTGAAGACTAACATTTTCAAGTAAAACCAAGTCCTAACTTCAGAAATACTATCATGTACTGAAACATATTAGATATATTTTTTAAATATAATTTTAAAGGTATATTCCCCAAGAGAGAGTCTTTGAAAATGTATTTAGATATGTAACTATTTTGTCTCTTTCAATAAGTCAATTCTTCTTCACAATCTATTTAGATTTCAAATCATTGATACCTAAAATATATATATATATATATGTATTATCTTTTACACATTCTGCTTTCTGAATATATTACCTTCTTCATTCATGAATTGTCTTTCTCTAATGCTTTTACATTAGCAGGAAATTAAACATGCTTATTATTATTTTTATTGTTGCTTACCAGTTTGCCATAAGTAGATAGAATTGCATATATTCAAAATGAGAGCGTTAGATATGTTCATTGATTTTAGCTCCATTCTTCCATGGCTGTCATCAAAATTTCTTTATTATAAGAAATCAGGCTTAAAATAATGAGACATAGGTACATGGAAACTTAAAAATTCATTTTTAATCGTCTGTTTTTGACTTTCCTTCAGCGTTTGCAAGACATGGAAAGAAAAGCAGTCTTTGCAGTGACAAAGCTGACCAATGTACCGTTGGGGAAAAGACTCATTTTCTTCAAGACTGAAAAAGGCAGATTCTGACACTTTAACTATAGGTGCAAAATTTATAATTAACCTCTAAAAATGAGCTTTACTCTCTTATTAGTGATAGTGAGATACACTGCACAATATTGACTATGGCATAGGTATATATACCAACACATCCATCCTTTTTTTAATTTGATATGTAAATCAAAAGGGACTTAAGTAATATGTAAGGGCTAATTACTTAGAGTTGCAAATGTGTAATTCAATAATTACAGAGAGTAGTTTTCACTTTTAGCTTAAATCTACGAATAAATGCTCTTTGCTAATTCAGACATTAAAAACATCCCTTTGTGGAATTCTTCAAAAACGTATTTGAAGGTTACAAAGTTCAGGGGAAAACATATTATAAATGAACCATAGATTTCAGAATATCATGGAAAGATTATTTTCATTCAGGTCAGAGTTATTTCAGTTCAAAGTGATATTTGGAATTATTTTCTACATTAAAAAAAAATCCAATGAATATATAGTTCCAATGCTTGAGAAAAATCTCCTTACAATATTGCAGCACTGAACTATCAGGTTAAATGGATTTCAGTTGGAAATCCAAAAATTGTAGAATAATATATTTGTAAAAGAAAAGTTCCAAGCATAACAAATCCAGCAATGCATTGAAAAGCTAATGTATCATGATCAAAAGGAAATTCAAGGATGGTTCACTATTCATTTTTTGGATTTAGCTTATTTATATCTCTAGCTCCTTTTTCTACAGTGCTCTTTCTAATAACTTGATGTGTATACTTGGAGTATTACTGTTTAGATAAATTAAATTAGATATTTATATATTGTATATGAACAGGTCATTCACAAAAGAAAAAAAATCAGTTTGAATAATAAACACAAAAGAATGATTACCTTCTCTAGTAATAAAAATGTGAAAATAATGCAACAATGAGAAAACACGAGGTTAGGAAAAATGAAAACGAAGGATGATATCAATTTCTCAGGAGGATGCATGAAAGCAGTTTTATCATGTACTGCTGATCAGAATGTGAATTGCTACACCTTTCCCAAGAATTTAGATAATTGTTATTAAAATATAAAATACATATGTTCAATCCAATAGAAAAATTTTTTAAATTAATCAGCATTTCACAAAAGGGAAACATTGAATACTAAATAAACTTGTGAAATAGTGCTGGGAATATAAAGAGGAAAAATCACTTTAGAGAACAATTTGACAGTATCTATTAAAGTTGAGTGTGTACATATAATTCCACTTTTATGTATATACTAGAGAAATTTGAACAAAGTCACAAAGGGGTGTGCGATGGTTAATTTTATGTCAACTTGACTGGTCCACAGGCCGCCCAGATATTTGGTCAAACATTATTCTGGTGTGTCTGTGAGGATGCTTTTGGATGAAATTAGCATTTAGTCTGTTAGATTGAGCAAAACAGATTGCCCTTCCTTATGTGGGTGGCACTCATCAGCTGAAGGCCTGAATAAAACAAAAATGCTGGCCCTCCCATTGGTAAGGGGGAACTCTTTCTGCCTAACTACATGAGCTGGGAAATCAGTCCTTCCATGCCTTCAGACTCAAACGGAAACACTGGCTCTTCTGGAGTCTTGAGACTGCTGGCTTTCAGCCTGGAACATACACCATCAACTCCCCTGATTTTCAGGCTACAGAATTCAGAGTGGAACTACACCCTTGGCTCTCCTGGGTCTTCAGTTTGCTGACTGCAGATCTTGGAACATCTCAGCCTCCGTAATTGCATGAGTCAGGCCCTTATAATAAATGTTTCTCTCTCTCTCTCTCTCTCTCTCTCTCACACACACACACACACACACACACACACCCCCTTCCAGTTCTCTTATACCTGCTTCAATCAGGTTGTCTCCAACTATTCCATCCATGCAAAATGCTCTTGTTGAGTCCCTAATGACCTCTGCATCATAAAATCCAACACAGAATGTATTTCTTTTTTAGAGTGATACTTGGTTTGTCATTCCCTACTTTAGATATGCTCTCTGCACTTGGCCTAGTAAAAATCTTAAATGGAACAGATAGAAAACTAAACTTCTAATCATTTACCTCCCTCCCCAGTCTACATGTTCTACCTACAGTCTTCTTTTCAGCTTGGTTTATGGCAACTCCATCCTTCCCGTAGCTCAGATCCCAAATCTTGGAATTATCTTTTATTATTCTGTCTCTGTCAGAGCCTACATTTGTTAGTCCAAAAATACCAGAATCCAAACCTTTCTTTTTACCAACAACACCAAGCTGCTATTATTTCTTACTTGGATTATTGTAAGACTCCTAAAGAGTCCTCCTTGTTCTATCCCCGCTCCTCATTAGATGACTATCTACGCATCACCCACAGGGCATTTTTAAAAGTAGACTTTATTTTTTAGAGTGGTTTTAGGTTCATAGCAATACAAACAGAAGGTGCAGAGATTTCCCATAAACCTCCGGCCTCCAAACATGCACAGCCTCTCCTGTTATCAGCATCCCCCCAGAGAAGGACACTTTTTACATTTGATGAACCTGCATTGACACGTCATCACCCATAGTCCATAGTTTACATTAGGGTTCACTCTTGGTTGAGTACATTCTATGGGTTTGGACAAGTATATAATTACATGTATTTTCATTGCCCTCGAAATCCTCTGCTCTGTGCCTATTCATCCCTTTCCCCAACCCCAGAACCCCTGCCAACCAGTGAGCTTTTTACTGTCTTTATAGCTTTGCCTTTTCTAGCATGTCATACAGTTGGAATCATAGAGTATGGTTGGCTTCTTTCAATTAATAATATGCATTTAAGATTCCTCCAGGTTTTTTCATGGCTTGAATAATAATTTCTTTTGATGCCCATGTCTTTTCATTAGTGCTGAATAATAATATTCCATTGTTAGATGTACTAGAATTTATTTATTCGTTAACCTACTAAACAACACCTTGGTTGGTTCCAAGTTTTGGCAATTATGAATTGAGGTTTGTTTTTTCATTCTCTCAACAGTGTCTTTTATCAAGCAGAAATTTTTAATTTTAATGAAGTCCAGTTTATCAATTCTTTCTTTCATGGATCATGTCTTTGGTGTTGTATCTAAAAAGCCATCCTCATACTCAAGGTCATCTGGATTTTCTCTTATGCTATCTTGTAGGAGTTGTATAGTTTTGAATTTTACATTTAAAAATTCAAAAGTATACAACTATTGAATGGTATGAGATCCATTTTGAGTTAATTTGGGGTGAAATGTATAAGGTCCACGTCTAGATTCATTTTTTTTGGACACAGATGTCCAGCTGTTTCAGCACCAAGTGTTTGAAAGACGATCTCTTCTCCATTGTATAACCTTTACTCTCATGTCAAAAGTCAATTAACTACATTTATGCGGATATTTTTCTGGGCTTTCTTCTGCTTCTTTGGTCTATTTGTCTATTCTCTTTTTTTTTTTTTTTTTTTTGCCATACGCGGGCCTCTCACCACTGTGGCCTCTCCCGTTGCGGAGCACAGGCTCCGGACGCGCAGGCTCAGCGGCCATGGCTCACGGGCCCAGCCGCTCCGCGGCATGTGGGATCTTCCCGGACCGGGACACAAACCCGTGTCCCCTCATCGGCAGGCGGACTCTCAACCACTGTGCCACCAGGGAAACCCTATTTGTCTATTCTTTTACCAATCCTAAAGGTATTTTAAAAACATAAATCAGATCATGCTTTTCCTGTGTTCAAAACCCTCCAGTGGCTCCCATTTGACTCAGAATGAAAACTGAAATCATTATACTGAATTATAAGGGTCAACATGATCTGCGTCTCTTTGTCTTCTGAGGAATGTTATCCCATAATACTCGCTCCCCTCACTCCCAGCACTTCAGTCATATTGGCTTTCTTCAGTTTCCCAGACATGACTTAAGGCCTTTCACTGACTATTACTTTCACCTCGAGCTCTCTTCCCCCAGATATCAATTGTGTGATTCTCTCATGTCCCTCTGGCGAGACCTCTCTCACCACCTTATCTGAAGTTGCAGGCCAGCTCATCCCCTGCCAGCATTCCCAATCCACCTTACTCTAATGTTTTCTTTTCTTTCTTTCATAGAACTTATTGCTTGCTAACGTACAATTACTTATTATCTATTTCTCTTCACTGGTTTTTAAGCTCCGTGAAGAGATGGAATTTTGTTTTTTTTCCTTTCCAGGGGGTCATATCTTTAACATGATAAAAATAGCAAAGAATAGAACTCTGTATTAAGTAAAACCAACTTTTCAGAATAAGGGCACAATAAAGGATCTTTCAGACATACAATAACTGATATAGTTGACTACTGTATTTGTTTTTTAGGGCCAGTGTAACAAAGATCCACAGACTGGGTGGCTTTTTGAATAACTGTGTTTCTACCTTTTTCTCCAAGTGGGAAATAAGCCATGGACACTGTCTATGACAGGAAAGAACATGAAGCAATGATGCCAGGGTATCCTAAAGAACCTTCACATGCACTGATTGGACAATAAAATACCTAAGCCCCCCTTCTCTATGCAGTATTCTAGACCTTCCTCCATAAATCACCATACCTCTCATAGGCTCATGAATTTTGCAATATACTTTTCCATTAAAATTATTTAATAGGCAAGACCCCAAATCCTGCACTTTCTAGGATTCTTCAAAGCTCTACTGAAGCCATCCCAAGCCCCTTGAATCACTATTTACTCAACCACATCATTTGGCTGGAGTAGGAGAATTATCGTTTTCATATTTGAAATGTGGGAACTGAAGCAGAATACTTAGCGACTTGTCCAAAATCATGATAGCCAATCTGGCCATGAAACAAATTTTGTTAATATTTGAATGTTTCTTCTATTTTCAGATAGTGAAATGGCATTAAAGTAACCTTTTATCTCAGACATAGCTAACAGAAAAGAGTAGAGCGTATTTTAGTGAAATGGGATGAACTCTTCGTGATGTATTTGTAAGCTTCACTCTCTGGCAATTTGAATGCACAACTGGGAGTATATAATCCTGAGTGTAAGTGCAGTTGGAAGGCAGAAGCTATGGTGTGGGAAGAATTGCATCAAGTCTGAGATGCATTTGAGTGTGTGAAGTGGAGCCAGGCCATCCTTTCTTCCTTTCTTTGTTGTGTAGGGTGAAGAGGCTCCTTTATACTCTTAAGGCCTTCCACTTGCAGTCTTGAAGAAACTTCCTGGAAAACATCAATGTTTGACATCTTTCTTCATGTGAACCTCTTACGCCCTTTAAGACAGTTCACAGGAATCAACTTATACCCGCAAGAACTCAGATAAAATAGATGGCAATGACTATGGAGAAGAGAATGGAGGTTCCTTAAAAAACTAAAAATAGAGCTACCATCTGACCCTGCAATCCCAATCCTGGGCATATACCCGGAGAAAAACATGGTCCAAAAGGATGCATGCACCCCAATGTTCATTGCGGCACTGTTTACAATAGCCAAGACATGGAAGCAACCTAAATGTCCATCGACAGAGGAGTGGATAAAGGAGATGTGGTACATATATACAATGGAATATTACTCAGCCATAAAAAATGAAATAATGCCATCTGCAGCAACATGGATGGACCTAGAGATTGTCTGAAGTAAGTCAGAGAAAGAGAAATATCGTACGATATTGCTTATATGCCGAATCTAAAAAGAAATGATACAAATGAAAGTATTTACAAAACAGAAACGGACTCACAGACTTAGACAATGAACTTATGGCTACTGGGGGGGAACGGGGGAGGGAAGGGATAGTTAGGGAGTTTGGGATTGACATGTACACACTGCTATCTTTAAAAAGGATAACCAACAAGGACCTACTGTACAGAGCAGGGAACTCTGCTCAGTGTTATGTGGCAGCCTGGATGGGAGGGGAATCTGGGGGAGAATGGATACATGGCTGAGTCACGTTGCTGTGCACCTGAAACTATCACAACATTGTTAATCGGCTATACTCCACTATAAAATAAAAAGTTAAAAAAATATAATAGCTGGCATAGTGCTACAGTAAAATAACCATTGGTTTTAGAGTCAGAAAAGTCTAGGTTTGAATCCTGGCTTCAGGTGCTGGTGAGCTGTAAGACCTTGAATAACTTATCTAACTAAGTACCTTTTGCTAGGTACTTAGTTATACATGTGAAATAATAAAGTAACACAAGACAGAAAATGTAAGCAAAGCATGCAGCATAAGCAGTTGTTCAATACAAGATAGTTATGACTATTATCTCACTATATTGGTCCTTTGCTGATGCAGGTCATTATAATTAATAACGATTCTTTTTAGTGTTCTTGAATTTAGGTAGAATAAAACGATGGATGTTTGGAAGAGAATTTGATAAACAGTTCACCACTTTTATTCCATGGTATAGTAATGACCTGAAAAAGTTCACATGCTTGCAAAGAGGCTAAATTAACTGAGTGGATTGGGGAATGCAAATGAGACAGAGAAATAGACTGTAGTCTGTCTAAGGTTGAAAAGACTTTCAACCATTTCTGCATAATGTTAAAAACTATACTTGGATGCTCACAGTCAAATTTTAGTGACAAAAAGGTAATCAAAACAGATGTTAGATTAAATTGGCTCGTAAACTTAAAGAAACTGATTAATTCATCGAAATCACTTGAATAAGCAGGCGGCCACAAGTACACATGTGGAAAATCTTCTTACAATATTCTCTTTTTTCCCTCACTAACATCAATTCTCTGCATTTCAAACTTTTAAATTTCTTTTTATCCAAAGCAACCACCCAGCCTTAAATCTTATAACCACAGGATGACTTCTTACATCACGGGAAGGAAAACTAATAATCAACTTCATCCATAATATATTTATTATAACAATGTTGACTGATGAGAGAAAGTTTATAAAAAATATTAATAGTATCTGGAGAATAATTGCTCCCTGGTATTATTGTACATATTATAGTCTCCATTGCTTCATTATTTTTAACATAATGGCCCAATATCTTTTTTTGCAATATGAATGCCTTATCTTTTAATATTGTTGGTTATTTACTCAGAAAACATCATGAAATCATCACTGCATTCATGTTATTTCCTTTTGCTGCTAGTTATCATTTAGGAGTGTAAAAATTGAAGAAAATGACTTGAATATTTGTTGTTCATTCTAGTCTATGCCATATAGCTTTTTATTTGTGAGTTCATCTGCCTGGAAGGTGAACAATCATAACAGGGTTTCCACTTGTGGCTATAACTGAGTTATTGAAAGTGGCCCTGACTTCCCACTGTGGACAATTAAAAAACTGGGCAAAATATACTAAACAATAGTTTTTCAGACTGTAATCTCAAAGAGAAGAGAATCACAAGAGTTAGTTCTAAGCTTTCTGCCTTTAGGCACCAAAAAGACTGTGGCACAGGGAGGGCAGCCTCAGGCAGAGTCAAACTGAAGAGACAGATTGAAGTTCAAGGAGCCAGAAATGTCTGGACATCGTGGGGCAGAGCACCGAGAGAGTGGAGAGACATCGAAAAAGCTCCAGACATCTGCACTGGGGGCTTCTCGAGTCTTCCGCTGCTCGTGTGTAGAGTGAGACTTAATGCCAAGAAAGAAACCACTACTGAGAAAAAGAACTTAAAAACTAACACTATAAAATGTATAGGTGAAAAAAATAAAAGAAAATCTTTGCTACCTTGGGATAGCAGTTTTTGTAGAAGGACACAGAAAGCACTAACCATAAAAGGAAAAAATGGACATATGGATTGGACTTCTTAAAATTAACATCTCTTTAAAAAGACACCTTTATGAAAATAAAAAAGCATGTTATAGACAAGAAGATCCTATTAACAACACATGTATCTGATAAAAGACTTGTATCCAGAATACCTGCAAAGACGTCTTCCAGCTCAGTAAGAACCTAGGCAACTCAGTTTTTAAAAAGTGCAAAAGATTTGAATAGACACCACCAAGAAAGGATATATCAATGGCTGGTAAGCACATAACATGATGCCAAATATTATTAATCATCAGTAGTCATTAGGGAAATGTAAGTTGAAACCTCAGTGATTAATCACTGAACACACTAGGAAGACTGAAATTTAAAATACTGATAATAACAAGTATTGGCAAGGATGGAGAGCACCGAGAAGTCTTGTGTATTACTGTTGAGAATATAAAATGGTACACACGCCTTAGAAAACAGATTGGTGTTCCATAGAAAGTTTAACACCCACTTACCATATGACCCAACAATATTACTGCTAGGAATTTAACAGAAATAAAACCATTTGTCCACACAAAGACTTGTTCACAGATGTCTACTGCAATTTTACTTACAATAGCCATATTTGGAAGAACACAAATGTCCCTCATCAATGGATTACTTCAGCAACACGGATGAGTCTCAGAAGCATTATGCCAAACAAAAAGAGTCAAAAACAAAAAGAATACATACTGTATAATGCCACTTATATGAAATTCTAGATCAGAAAACTAATCTACAGTGACAGAACGTAGAACAGTGAGTGGTTTCTTGGGGTGGGAGGGAGTGTGGTTGACAGAAAATTGGCCTAAGATAAATTTTGAAGGTAAAAAATGTTCCATATCCTACTTATGGTGGTGACAACAGAGGTGTACACATCTGTAAGAACTCTTTTCTCTCTATTCTTAAATTATATTTTATTAAAGTTGTATTAAAAAGTAACAAGGAACTGTAAAACATAACTGCATTTACAGAACATGGTATTATATAAGAATGTAATTTTTAAACATATTAAACTCTTCAGTGTATCAATTTCTTCATATTCATATATATACTCTATTTAATGAGATTTGAGCTTTTTTGCACTTTCATATTATGTAGAATGGACTTACTTTGTTGCTTGCATTAAAACTCTTTACCCTGAATGAATGCCTCTTCCCTGTAGGAAAACAATGTCGTTATCAAATGTACAGACTAATCACCCTGAATTAAACATTTTCTTTTGGATAATACAATTTAAACCATCTTGAATATTATACAGACTATTGGTAGAAGTAATTAAGGACTAGAAAAAAAGGTAATTATAATTTCTGATGGATGAATTGATAGGGATAAAGTAAGAACTGACCTGAACCCTAATCTAAAACTAGAACTAAATTAAACAAAATCCTAAAACTTTAGTTGTGTTTTTAATTGATTTTCACACATCAGTGCACTTCCAAGTACCCTATTTTTACTGAGGACTGTAAAGCAGGAAAGATATTATGGTACTTGTGACAAGGAAGGAGGCTTCCAGAAGTATCTCCCAAAATATATGTGACATGGTGGTCTTTTCTAAGAACTTTATTTCCAAACAAAATTTCTAAACTTGTTTATATGGATCAAGGAGAAAACAAATCTTTCTGGTATACTGGTTAAATAATAATGAAGGATCGATTTCCAATTGGGATTTATTAGGACTGGTTCAGGCAGTCTGATTTGCACAGTACCATGTTAATGAACTCATGTATGTTGGAACTGTGTATCTGTCTTGCACAAGTCCATGGTAACTGATGTGCAAAGCATGGACATGATTCAGATATGCACAAATTTCAGTTAACAGCACTGTGTGTTTGATATTTCCCTGCTAGTGGAAATTCCGTTAGTGAAACTTAGTTCTATTGATTAGAAATAGCTATGTGGATTTAGACATTAATTATTTTTGTTTTATTTTTTGTGTGTCAAAGTAATATACGTGTCTATTTTAAAACGTCATAAAATACTACAAGTCTTATCGTGAAAAATAGCATCTTTTCCTGCACTTTGTGCCACTCTCATCCAATAGAGGCAATCATTTCTCACACTCTTTTAGCCATGCCTTCTGGTATTTACCTCCATAATTCTAAATAATATAACATTATTTATAAATAATGTAGCCATTTATAATGGTATAACTTTATTTGTAACTAACATAATTTCTAACTTTATTTTTTGATTTAGTAAATTTTGACCTCATCCCTGCTGGAGCTCTCTGTCCTCTTTTTTTATTTGGGGATTAGCTGCTTTATCCGCACAGCACACATTCTGGGACTTCCCTCCTATTTTCTCCTGTATGGGATCTTTTCTTTCCTGGACCTGATGTCTCCCTTTTCCTTGGTTTGCTCTCTCATGTTTTAGCTCATGCTTTAATAGCTTCCTGAGAGTTTGTGGGAAATATTCTTTTAGACATCTATCTAAAATGTCTAATTGTTCTCTGATCACATTTTGTAGTTTGGTTGGGTCCAGAATAATATAAAACAAAAATTTCCAGGCTTCCCTGGTGGCACAGTGGTTGAGAGTCTGCCTGCCGATGCAGGGGACACGGGTTCATGCCCCGATCCAGGAAGATCCCACATGCCGCGGAGCGGCTGGGCCCGTGGGCCATGGCCGCTGAGCCTGCGCGTCCGGAGCCTGTGCTCTGCAACAGGAGAGGCCACAACAGTGAGAGGCCCGCGCACCCAAAAAAAAAAAAAAAAAAAAAAAATTTCCTTTAGAGTTGTGTTGGCATCATTTCCAGTGTTGCAATTAAGAACTCCTATCCCATCTTGGTCTTCATTCTCCCTATGGCCCATCTCCCCACTCCACAAGCTTGAAGGGCTTTCTTTGTTTAATTTCGATTATACTGAAAGTTTATGGTGCTATGCCTTGGTTTGTGTGTAGGCGTATGCCTTTCATTTATGTTTTGAACATTTGTCAATCTCTTTCAATGAAAAGTCATGTTCTAGAGTTCTGAGAACTTTCCTTGTGTTATTTCTTTGGTATTTGGTATGAGTCACATGACACGTACCTGGTGTGATGCTTTAACTACCTCTTTCATTTATGTGTACGTCCTGGGAAATTTCTTTAACTATATCTAACCATCCTTCCATTGATTGTTCTTCATTTCATCCAGCATATTTCCAAAAGCTCTTTCTTTTTACACACACACAGACACACACACACACACGCACACTGTATTTTATTTTTACAAGAGATAAACCTAAAAGCTCTTTCTTGCTTTCTGAGTGTTCTTTCATCTTTTTCATAGTCTCATGGTTTTCTGGCTCTACCTTTCCTTTTCTCCTTGAGTCAGTTAACAATATGTCTTTGGAAGTCTCCTTTTTCTTCCAGGAACATCCCTATTTCCTTTGAGTTCTTTGTTTATTTGTTGGATTCTTTGTCTTTCTTTGGAGACTTTCCTCAAGTTACTGGGAATTCTTGGGTATGCATTCATATTAATAGTAAGACACTAAAATAGGTGTTAATGTGTCTGACTTATCAGATGATTACTATTGGTTAAGTAATAGGTAAGGAGTCAGTCATTTGCGTTTAAATGATAAATGTTTAACCAGTGGCTCTCAAGGCGGGGAACCCTGATAGGTAGTGTGTGCTGATTTCCATGGTGTAATATTCCCACCATAGCTGATTTCAAGTTATCAATTTGACTTCAAATGGCTGTAAAATTCCTGAAAATCTAACAACTGGTCCTCTCAAAGCAGTAATAGCTGGCTCTCACACACCACAGGAGCAGTTATTTCATTGGTAGATGTCTCAATATCAGTTTCTGCTGGCCCTGTTTTCAGTTTCTCCAGAGAAATATTCAACAATCTACTGCTTCAGGGTAAGCGGCAGGAGTGATTATGCATGATTATTGGTGTTCATAAACTCTGTGAGAACCAGTGTTTCATATGTAGGTTTTGACAGTCTCTCCTTGTTTTTGTACAGAGCTTCTGTCCTCCAATGTGCTTGGTATCTCTGATTTTGGGGATACCTTGGTTCAAACTTGCTATGGAATAATCCTTCTTTTGGGCTGGAGGAAAGGTAATCATGGGGACACAGGGGATGAGAAACGGTTCCTGTGAATCTATCTGCTTCTAATATAGATGATTTAAACCAATCTTTTATTGATGCATCATGCTTCTAAGTCCCACAATATTTAAATACCACATCCCTGTTTTCTACCACAATTGGTATCTCTAATTCTGGAGGCTTTCTTGGGTACATTGGTATGATTTTGCATGTTTCCTGGAAAAAGTGGTTTTCAGATTATCCATCAGTATGATTTATTCAATCCATAATACTTGTCCAAAAAATGTATTGCATCTCTCCTCTGCCCTCTCCTCTCTCCCGATCCTTTTTGCACATGTAGGTTTTGACCAGTTTTTATAAGTTTGATTTTAGGAAGAGTTAGGGAAGGGGCAAAGATAGATACATGTGCATTCTCATATAATTCTTACTAACCAGAAGTTGTGTTTACAAATTTCATATCTGAATTATATAATTTCAGATGACCCATTGCAAATTGAAAATTATGACATAAAAATAACTTTACTCTTGAATTTTCTATTTTTATCATTACTTTAAACCACATGAGCAGAATATACTGATTTTAAAAAACTAAAAAAGACAGAAGCATAAAAAAGCAGAATGTAAAAAGATCTCCTAAATCCTTATTTCATTTTTTCTGTACTCTCTAAGGAAAACCACATTTACAGTATGGTATATTTCTATCAATTTCCTTTCTGTTTATTACATATGTATGTATATATACATATATATACACACACAATATGCATATATACTACATTCAGGTATAACACATGTACTATATTTTTACATGCTATATATACCCTATTACTCTATTCACTATATGTATAGATAGAGTCATAGATGAATTCTAAATTTACTTGCATTTACTAATTTTTCTTTTTAAATTTTATTTATTTATTTATTTTATTTTCTGCTGCATTGGGTCTTGTTGCTGTGCGTGGGCTTTCTCTAGTTGCAGCGAGTGGGGGCTACTCTTCGTTGCGGTGCGTGGGCTTCTCCTTGCAGTGCCTTTTCTTGTTGTGGAGCCTGGGCTCTAGGCACGTGGGCTTCGGTAGTTGTGGTGCACAGGATCAGTAGTTGTGGCTCGCGGGCTCTACAGCCCAGGCTCAGTAGTTGTGACACACGGGCTTAGTTGCTCCACGTCATGTTGGATCTTCCCAGACCAGGGATCAAACCTGTGTCCCCTGCATTGGCAGGAGGATTCTTAACCACTGCACCACAGGGAAGTCCCAGTAATTTTTCTTGAAAATGAAAATGCATATGTAATATTCTTATAGGTATAAATTTGTTGCATCCCATAAAGTTTTATTATTATCTAAATACTCTGGAGTATTTAGATTCTCTCTGTAAATTAATAGTGCTTTAAAATTTGCAACTGTTGGAATATGTATTTTTAAAAATCAATGCATTAAACCAATCAAATTATCTATTAGTTGTGATGTACAAACTTTTCATGTTAAGGCATTTTCCTTCTATAAATAATTTTTAAGCTTATTTATTTATTTATTTATTTATTTTTTGTGATATGCGGGCCTCTCACTGCTGTGGCCTCTCCCGTTGTGGAGTACAGGCTCCGGACGCGCAGGCACAGCGGCCATGGCTCACGGGCGCAGCTGCTCCGCGGCATGTGGGATCTTCCCAGACCGGGGCACGAACCCGTGTCCCCTGAATCGGCAGGTGGACTCTCAACCACTGCACCACCAGGGAAGCCCTAAGCTTATTTTTAAAATAATGAATTGGTATTGAATTTTATCAATTATGACTTTAGTGTCAATTTCAAAAATCACATGGGGACATAAAAATAAAATTTAAAAAAACCTAGAAAATTCCTACAATAAGCCTAGGTTAATAGAGTTTTATGTTTTCATGCTGGGCTAAGTTTTAAATATTTTTGTAGATTTTTTTCATCAATATTGCAAGTGAGATTGGTCTTTTTCTGTTTGTTTTGGGATGTTTCTGCTAGGTTTTATTGTCAATGTTATGACTACAGAAAATGAATTGATGCATGTTCATTTCTTATTTCTGTCTCATAACAGGTTTACTAGCATAAGAATTCTTTGTTCCTTAAATCCCTGAAATGAAATGAATTGATAAAAATATCTAAATCTAGTACTTTTATTAAGACTGGTTCTTGCAAAACTTTCTCAACATACTTTATGGTTATCTATCCATTTAAACTGTTTCTTAGAATTAAGTTTCCTAAAATATATGTACATACTATATACATATGTATATAATATATACTTACAATATGTAGCTTTCATATTTATCTGTGAAGAACTATGTTTTCTCATAGTTCTTTTAATTCTCACTGTACCTGTGCTTATGTTCTCTTTTCCTATTGCAAAATATTTACCTTATGTATGTAATTAATTTTTTATTGTTAAATTTAACTATGCTTTATCTATGTATATTTGTATCTATGTATCTACATATCATCTATCTATCTATCTATCTATTTATCAACTACCTTGTCACCATTGCTGATTCCAGATCAGTTTTCAGGGCAATTATCCAACTTATAATTTTAATTCTAATCTTAAAGTTCTTAGGTTTAATTTATTCTTTTCTAGCTTTTTGAATTAAATGGTAAGTTTATTTACTTTTATTAATTTTGTTTAGAAATAAAAGTGCATATGGAATTTTCCCTTTAGTAAAATTATTTATAAACCCCATAGTTAAAAATTTTTTTAATCTAGGCATAATATACATGACATAAAAATCACCTATTGTAAGTTTATAATATATTTATATGTGTGTGTGTGTGTGTGTGTGTGTGTGTGTGTGTGTGTGTGTATTTTTTTTTCTTTTTTTCTAGCTGGCTTCTTTCACTCAATATTATGTTTGTGAGATTCAGCCACATTATTGCATATAGAAGGAGTTCCTCCATTTCATTACTTTGTCCTGTTCCATTGTATGAATATATTTATTCTACTGTGGGGGAACATTTTGTTCTCTCCAGTTTTCTATTACCAGCTATACTGCTGTGAATATTTTTGTACATGTCTCTCGGTAAACATTTGCACACATTGCCGTTACATATTTAACAAGGGTTGGATTTGCTGAGTTCTAAGGTATGCATACATTAAACTTTAATGGATAGTTTCAAAAGGTTTTCCAAAGTTATTGTATCAGTTCATATTTCCACTACCAGTGTATAAGAGCAACAATTGCTCCACATCTTCAACTAACTTTTTCTAGTATTACCTTTTTAATTCTAACTATTTTGGTAGATGTGTAGTAGTATCTCATTTTAGTCTTAATTTATATTTCCCTGATGGCAAGTGTGGTTGAAAGCTTCTCATATATCAATTAATTGGTCATTTGGATATAGCTTCTTTTGTGAAGTACCAGTTTAAGTCTTTTGCATATTATTTTCTTGTGTGACCTCTTTTATTAATAACTTGAAGAGATCCTTTATCTTAGATATGGGCCTCTTGTTAGTTATATGTGTGAAAATGTCTTCTACTTTGTGATTTACCTTTTCACTCTCTTTTGAAGAACAGACATTCTTAATTTTCATTTAATTGCATTTATATAGTTTTTCTTTTATGAATAATGTTCTATTTAGGAATTTGTTTCTACTTCAGATTACGATGATATAGGTCATGCTCAAGACACTTCATTGTTTTGACTTTCACGTATAGATGTACAGTCCAACTGCAATTAATTTTTATATATAGTGTGAGGCAGGGACCAGAATTAATGCTTATTCCATATGGAAAATCTAATTGGTCCTGTATCATTGAAAAGATCACCACACTACATCACAGTACTGTCTTAGTGCTACATCTGATAGATATTTACCCCTATGTATTTAAAATATTGATAGTATTTTAAGTGTTATTGTTCCTTAAATTTTGTTTCTTAGTTTTGTCTTGTATTTAAAAATGCAATTTATTTTTTAACCTAAATGATATCCAGAATCTTGCTAATTATAACAAATGTCAGTTCTGGAGAAGTTTCAATTGATTGATTATCTTCCTTATTATAGGCTGTGTTTTTGTGCTTATTTGTATGCCTGGTAATCTTCAATTGAATGACAAACATTGTGAATTTTACATTGTTGTTTATTTTGTATCTTAATTTTCTTTGTACATATATCTAAATTGCTATAAGTTTCTCTCATTCTTTCTTTATATTGTCTACTAAATCCTGCTTTTCATTTCTGTTTCCAAAATGGCCTGTTTTCAACTCTGTGAAGTTTCATTCATTCCTTTATCACCACTTGTTTAGGTTTCTTCAGTTTCTGTGTGTTTCCTGCCTCAGTCTCTTGTCTTCCTAACCACCTTATGTATAGCTGCTAGAACACATGCATATGTATTATATATAATGTGCTTATACACAGTATTACTAGGAGTAATCATCATAGTCATAATTAGCAACTATGCACTTAGCACATATTATATGCCAGGTGCTAAAAATGTAGTGTTTCTACTATTCAAAAAATCTCTTTGAATTGGATAATTGGATAATTCTATTCTCATTTTATAGTTGAGAAGGCTGAGTGTCAAAACCTTTCATTTATATAAGGTCTCAGGTCTCAATAAGGAAAGAATGAATCTTACACCTGCTTAGCCCCAAAGATTATAGTCTGTAAGGTGCCATAGCTCACTTCTACAGGATGTGTTTTATATTATGAATGCTGTTATTTTTAAAGTCTTTTCAAATGGACTGTAAGGCTTTGTGAGGTCTTAGAGTTCTTTTGTATCATCCAAGCACAAATTGCCTCAGCAGACAATAAATATTGATCAACTGGTTGAATTTTTGTGACAGAATTCCTCAAAATAAATAAGCAGGTAGCAGAAGTGTGTTCAACCTGGAGAGGCTGTAAGGCTCTTTGGCTCCAAAATTATACTCACTGGACAATGGTCCCTTGATGAGAGAAAATAGCTCTAGAAAGATGAGTTAGTAAAAATGAGATCATTTTCTCCTTGAAAAAATGGCTTCAGTCCAATAATACCTGGACATTATATTTTACTAATATCCTCTGAAAAGTCAGGAAATAGGAGGCCATCTCTAAGGTTGTTTCAAAACTAATTCAGTGAGCTTTCAGTCTTCACTTTAGTCAAGGCTGCAGTCACGAAATGGAAGCATCCATCAAATTATTGGACAATACAGACTGAAAGAACTTTTCCTAACCCTATACACATCCCCTCAGAAGAAAAAAAAATGATAACTTTGATTAAAGTAAAAGATCTGTGACCTAGTTCATTCTCTCTATTCAGTATATTTCCCATATATTCACTACATAATTTTTCAAATCTTTCCTTTACTTTGGTTAAGGTAATGTGATAGCTTCATTATGAAGTGTAAGCTTTTTCATCTCTGGTTATTACTGGATTAAAGAAATTAGATAAAAATACAAGTAAAATGGACATAAATCCAGAAAAGGAATAGCTAACCTGAGGAAACCTATGCATTTTCCTGAATCTGGCAATGGACGTGGGGTTTATAAATAACTATTATTAAGCTATAAGTGGTTGTGAAGACACTTGTTTGTATGTTACGGGCACATAGCCACCTGAAATATAAAAGCAATGACTTTTGACTCCAGTCAGATTATTTAGTCAAGACTTTATTAATGAGTAAAACTTGTTAAACTATTGCTTTCTGAACACTCATCCTATGAATAAAATAGGATTAGATTTGATATTTTAAGCTTTAGCTACTGTGACTATTTAATTGTATGCAATATATTCAAGTAAGTCAATTCCAAGTGGAACTGAATGATCTCTTAATGTTAACAGTGGTTTTTATTGACTCATTTCCCTCTATGTTCCGTAAATATTTTATCATTCTGTTATCCTGTTGCTTTCTAAGCATATTTTCAAACAATAGTTGTCTTGCCCTACAATCTTTTAAATTAGATCATCATGTTACTATACCTATCAATATTGGAAGTAAACACTATTATCCCTGTTAATATAAATCGATCATTTCATTTATGGTATAAAATTCTATTAACTGTCCATTAAACTCCCTAAACAAGAAGACCTTAATCTGAGACATCTTTCTTTTACATGTAGCTAGAAAATACTGCCAAATTCTCTTAGCACTTTAGCGCTGTGTTTAGAACCTGGATGTGATTAAAGAAAAACACTAAATGGATAGGATTTATCATATCAATTGACAGAGCTTTAGAAAACACTCATAAAATGGTATAATGAAATTCTCAAATAAAAGAAAGATATATTTTTTAAAAAGACTAATGCTAATTATTTTTAACTATTATAGAATAGTTTATAATCAAGAAATTTCCTATTTTATGATATTTTTGAGCTGAAATCTGAGGATAGTTTTTAAAAACTATGTGGGCATTTTTCTGGCATTTATATAACCTATAAATCAAATTCTTTGAAAGTTCCTGTTACCTAGATTGATTCTGATCTGTGTAATACTGACCCCTTGTTTATTATTAAGTTCATTTTATTTTTTCAGATATAGAAGTCACTGTACAGCTCTTCTTACATGGCTTTGTTCTTGTAAGGAACATGAAATTAAGAGACCCTCTGGATAAACTCAGGTGTGATAGGAAACTGATTTCTGTATCAGAGTGGCTTATTGGATCTGTTTCCATGTTTGTTTTTCCGATTCAGTGGCTAATTTGGTTTCTAATCATGCTTTTGACCCCATTTCCAGACTGTTTGTGGTATGGGTAAAAGAAAGGCCCTGCAGTAGGTAATTAAGTCAGCAGCAAAGGCAGGGCCGCTTACTTTTCATTGCAGTAGATAATCAGAGTGCTGTTACTCAAGTGTAAAATGCAGAAATTAATGATCCTATATAATACAGATTAGGGCTTTCATTTTAAAAACTATCAGTGCAGAAGAACAAAGGTAGGAAGAACAGCATTATATTTAGAATTCCAATACATAGTAAAGCTTGCAAATTTTGAAAGAGGTTTCTAAGCATGGGACTAATCAAAATTCACCTTGTGTTCTAAGGTGATTGATTAGTTCAGAACTCACATATATGACTGACCCATTGCATCTTTGAAAAGGCACAATTAGACATATTTGTCCATGTCTTTTCACTTGTCAACATACCCTATTGTTCACTCAGATCAAATGGCGTATGTGAAAGCATTTAGCATGTGAGTGCCACATAGTAGGTACTCAACAAATATTGCAGTGTTTGAATAAAAAAATTCCATAAAGCGGTAACAAAGCAATATCCAAGAGCCATGAAAATAACATGTACACTTGTAAAAAACACATAATCTCGTAAAAACTTTTATGTACTATTATTTACCCAGATACTTCTACTGTTAGGGCTCAATAGATTGCAAAATTACTCTTGCTGTAGAAGGGTATCAGTTTACAGTGTACCCTTCATAGAAGGAAAACTGACTTCCAACAAAACCCCAACTGCTCCCCCCAAAAATGCATACATGGCACCACATCATCCAAAGATTCCATCCTCAGTGAGTATAAACATACTGATATATTTCAGCAATATGATCAATTTAGTCAATGATTAAATCAATAGATTTTCCATGTTCTTTTCCTAAATCGTTAGATCATTTGGATAATACATTTCCCTACGTTTTTCACTATTAGTCATTTTCTCACTGATTTTTTCCTACGAAGTTATTTCTCATTTGTCATTGGTAATAATCTGGTTAATCTGGTAAACACTTCATTAAGGTAATGAGAATGATGCTATATTCTTCGTCTTACACACGGAGAAACTTAGACACAGAGTGAAAATAATAATACAATTGTCATTTATAGGAACAGAGTCCACATCAATTAAAAATGTATCATTTTGTTCTCTAATTTATACAAGTTCTCTTCAGGTCAGGCTCAGTGAGTCTTGGATCAGAGAATACAGTCACAGTGCCTCTGAAATATTACTTTAAAAGGTAAAGTTAAGATGAGAATTCCAAACTAAGTGATTCAGAATGAGACAGCACTGCTCGCTCCCTCTCAGCAGTTGGGAAAACAGTTGGTGTGTTGATCTGGCACAGTTCTAAGCTTGTATTAGAAAAACCATGAACACATGAAGAGCAGCATTTGTTGCATATTGGTAACCATTCTAATCTATTTATAAAATATGCTAGGAAGCATTGTTTTCTAAACAGAGAAAAGTGGATCTTTGGCATGTCTCCTGCATCCGATTTTAAGTGACAAGAACATGGTTTGAAGCGACCCCAGAAGTTACAATAATGAACTCTCCAGTCAAGCACTTGTGCTTTGCAGTTCAATTTTCACATTGGCCAGGACCCACTCAAGGGTTTAGTGTTTATTCATCGTGACCAATAAATACAGTACATTTCAATACAATCTTGCCTTCCAAGTTATGTTCAGTAACTGCAATGCTGTCACCACTGACAACAGGAGGAACCAGAATCTCATCACACTGACACTGCAAGATCATGCAGATGTTTACTGATCTATTCCTCCCCAGATAAATTATGCCAGTAGGTGTTTTGCCTTAGAGTTTTGCCAAAAGCAAAATTAAAATTACTGTTCGGTTATTTTGAACCAAAATGATGCTGTTAAAAGTGGGATACTACCGTATGCTAACACATATATATGGAATCTAAAAAAAAAAAAAAAAAGAAAATGGTCAGAAGAACCTAGGGGCAAGAGGGGAATACAGATGCAGACCTACTAGAGAATGGACTTGAGGATACGGGGAGGGGGGAAGGGTAAGCTGTGGCAAAGTGAGAGAGTGGCATGGACATATATACACTACCAAATGTAAAATAGATAGCTAGTGGGAAGCAGCTGCATAGCACAGGGAGATCAGCTCGGTGCTTTGTGACCACCTAGAGGGGTGGGATAGGGAGGGTGGGAGGGAGGGAGCCGCAAGAGGGAAGAGATATGGGAACATATGTATATGTATAGCTGATTCACTTTGTTATAAAGCAGAAACTAACACACCATTGTAAAGCAATTATACTCCAATAAAGATGTTTAAAAAAAAATGTGGGATACTAACAACTATTGAACAAGCTGGGTTCTCAGGGAGTGTCTCTTCTTGCTCTGCTGCCTGGAAGTGGGTGGTCTGGCCTCTGACCTAGTGAAAAAAGCCAAAATAGGGAGCTGAGAGGTTGATGCTCTGATGATGAAAGACGAGGAGCTGGGGTCCTGACTGACTACTCCAACAGCTTCTCAGGCTCCGTTTTATACTTTTGATATTCCCGAAAGATTTTTTTAGTCAGAAAAAGCCCCCAGCCAATTATTCATTGACAAGTCCAAGCATGTGAAACAACTGCTCTTCCAGGGTGCAGCAAACAATTAGGAACAGTCAACACCTGGCAGCAGAGTGGGTCTGGATTCAGCCACTTTCATATGCAATATGAACTGGCAATCAGAGTGGGCATAGGAGAGAACAGAGGATTGCAAGCCAAAGATAAAGGATTGAGGAAGAAAAATCATTCCTATTTCCCTCTCTTTAAGGCATCAGTTTATTCACATCATTTGGGTTGAGATTCAGGCCTATTTTTCTAGTTACCAGAAAATAAATAAAAGCAAAAAAAAAAAAAAAAAAAAAAAAAAACGATGTTGGAGTTGCTGTTTTGTTTTTAACGTCCACTGCCAAGGTTTTTTTTTCTTAGATCTAAGCATCTCTACAGGTGGACTTTAGTATCTCTACCTTGTAGATTAGGATAAAAAGAGTTAGGTTAAGGGACTGGGGAATGTTATTTGGCCAGTAAATGGAAAAGCTGAGGTTGGAATGCTCAGTTGGAAACCTGAACAAGTACAAATAAAACTGAACTTCTTAAAAAGAAGCATCATGGTAGAAAGGTAATGTCCAGTTTTGTTGGCACTTATAGCCACTCTCTACTCTCCCATAGTAAAGGCTACAAAAACTGTGTGAAGCTACTCTTTTTCACGCTTGCAATTTACCCTGGATATTCCTCTGATTCTTAGTCTTGAATCTTCTTTCTTATCGATTTGACTGTGTTCCCCAGCTAACCCTATGAGTGTATGCGAAACTTGTATAGCCTGTCTTGTCTTTGTTTTCTTTTCTCTTCTCTTTTCTTTTCCTTCTTTCCTTTTCTTGTCTTTTCCTTTTCTTTTCTTTTCTTTTCTGCCTCTATCCAAGATGAAGCTTCTCAGATCAACTGCTCTTTATTCCATGCAATTCAAATGAAAGTAAGAGACAACCTAGATTGGACCCAGAATCCAGGCCTTCATATCTGTCAGTGAGATTGAATAGAATTTATCTTATTAAGTAATCAAACATATTATAAAACTACTATAATTGAAAGATTTTGACCCTGAGGTAAGAATAGTCATTTCAACATCTCAGAATAATTAGACCACACAGATGTTACTATTTTTATAAGAATTTAATATTTAATGAAATTAACATAATACATCAGTATGGAAGAATAATATTCAATAAAGTATCTAAAAATGACTTTGAAGATTGGGGAAGGATGATATTTAAGATTCTAACTTCATCCTATATATTAAATAAACTCCATATCTATTAAATAATTAAATAAGAAAAAAATCATATCCTATCACAGAAAAGACTAAAAGAAGCAATGGGATATTTAGAAACTGCTGAAAAGTTGATTCTGAATTAAAAATATACTGAAGAAATTAGAAATAAAATAATAATCATGCCAAAGATTGGTGTGTATTGGTGTTTGTTTTGTGTCAGGCTTGGTCCTAAGAACTTCCCTGTGCTACCTTATTTAATATCCACATCTACTATGACAAAAGTAATATTACTATTCCCATTTTACGAATGAGATAACAAATGCTAAGAAAGGTTAAGTAATTTATCCAAGATTACCTAGTTAATTTCAGAGCTCATATTCACTGCTGCTGGCTCCAACCCCTTGGCACTTAACCACTACATTGTACAGAAATATTTTGAACATTAATGACTTCTGATATATATATATATATATATATATATATATATATATATATATATGTCTTTACCTTTGTCCCATTATATATGGTATATCAGAAAAGATGGGGAAAATATCTTTATTTTGTAGAAACTTACTTTAATAGATGTTTTAAAAGAAAAAAATACTTTTAATCTATCAAATTAGTGGAAGTAAATATGATCATTATTTCTTTGTGGGCATTGTGACAATGACATTTCATACATTAGGAAAGCTTCTCAGTTATATACAAAATTCTTTAACAGTGTTCACAGTAGATTTAAGCAGATATGCGTTTAAAAAATGGTACTTTGCTCAGTCTATCCCATCATATAAAGATAACTTACATGGGAAAGAAACAAAATAAAAAACAAAAACAGAAAAAGAGACCAAAAGCTACTGACAGCCAACTGCTGGACAAAATCAAAGAGATTTTCATTAACCATGAAGTATATATCCATATAATTTTAGAATGAAACCTGATGACTCATTTAAAGTATTCCATCTCAAAAAAAATAAACTTACCAGTTTAAAGGAAGATGATGAAATCTAGTGTCTTTTCTGAGATGCCCAAGCCCACCCCACCCTAGACACCCATGTTTTTCTACTAATGAAGCCCGGCCAACCATCTCTCTCCTACTTTTTGTTCCCTTTCTCTCTTGGAAATTTTCTTTCCGCATCTATCTGGAGACTATAATTTCCACAAAACGATGGGGCAGAGAGCACAGTCACAGCAGGGTTGTGTGTTGAGAAGCCTCATCCGCAATGAGTAGGTTGCTAGAAGGTGAATAGCAACGGAAGCAGCCCAGGTTTGAGCGCATCCCTGGGACTGTAGTTTCCCAGCAACTCCATTGCATCAGAGTAAGACACCCAGGCAATGGGAATAGGAGAAGATTACACCGTGATGCTATAGAAGCCACAGGATAAATGCTTTTTGCCGATGCTGGAAATTCGTCTAGGAGGGAATGTATCAAACTGCCCTCCAGCCACATTATGACAAGGAGACCTACTGAGCGCCCAAATGAACAGAGGGAGACTAGGATAAGCATGACATTGGGATGACCTTCTCACTTAAGAAAGAATAAGCCTCAGATAACGAACAAACAAAAAACAGCAGCTCTTTGAAAAAGAAAAGCAAAAAAATTCAGAGCAAAGGAAAAGGCATATCATCTTAAAAGCCCCTGTGGACTAACAGGACTTGGGTAGGGGACCGCGATCCAGGTGACAGGAGGGACCAATGTCAACCAGCTGGGCACATCTCTTCCTTCCTCTGAAGTTCAGAATGGCTGCAGCAGGGTTTGCTCTTGAGCTCCGCATTGTGAAAGATATGGAAGAACGTGCTTAGGGGAATGTAAGCTGGCTATGGGTTTTGATATGCTGAAATAAACGCCTGCTTTTGACAAGGTCAAGACACAGTCCACTCCTGCCTGCACCAAAACACAAAACTCACAGGTGGACACACCCCAGGCAACTACATAGACCTCAAGCTCAGCTCTGCTGTTCCGAGAAAAGCCTAATTTACCTACACAACTTGCAAAGGAAACCCATGACAGCTACTATAGTATCACTCTAGAATGCCAACATGTAACAAGAGGAGTTCCAGAAAGAAATTGTAGCTTCCAGTTATGTAGATTGCTTCATAGTTACGACATAGCCACCAGGCATGAGCTACAAGGGAAAAAAATGGAACTACTCTAGTAAGAAATCTATCCCCAGAGGATATCAAAGGCTTCCAAAGACTCTTTCAAGAAGAAAATAGATTTTATTCAAAATGTCATATGAAGAATAAGCTGGAAGATCTCCATGAGATGGTGAAGATGACATGTACCTTCCCCATCCATTAAAAAGCAAGGAAATTGGAAATGCCAGGGAAAAAAGTTGTTCAATAAAGTCATGGTCCAAACGTGAAGTGAATGAACTTGTGCCAGAACAATGTTAGTCAGTAATAAATAATTGATTGTGAATAATAAAGTGATTTCATTTGAATTTGATGCTTGGAACATGTTCTTTTTCAAGCAACAAAAATGGAAAGATGTGGAATTACATTCCCTCTGTACAGACCCAGCAGGTACTTTATTCTATGAAGAATATTGTTTACATAGCAACTTTGGTTTATGAAATAAGATGGAAATTTTAAAATATTATTTAAAACCATGAACGAAATAATTTAGAAACAGAACATTATGTAACTAACAATTGTAGGGATGGTTTCAATGAGTTGAAAGAGTAGCTATGTCTTAAGTTGAAAAAGTAAGACATCGAATCAGAACAATATTATTTAGAATTATGGTGGGGGCCAGCAGAGCAGCTAAAATCATGAAAATGATGGAGAGCGATGGCTTCTGAAGTGCACATTGGAGGGATAGGAATTAAAGCTTTTCTTTCTGTTTATATCTTGGGGATTTTAATTGTTTTCATGGTATACATGTTTTACTTTCATGATAAGAATAATTTTTATTAAAGGATCTTAACCATTCAGAATTTTAAATGGAATACATGGCTTACATATCTCACAAAGACAAAAGGAAACAAGTTATTTTGAGGAGTGACTTCCCTACCATTAATTACTACCCTCCAAAATATGAAATGATATCCAAAAATACAAAAGAAATCATTAACTCAACAGAATTAAAGATCAACTTAGAATAGAAACCAAATTTTGTAGAAAATATGTAGAAAACATGTACAATTTAATATTACAAAAATAATGTTCATTTTATTTATTTATTTTGTTTATTTCTTTGGCTTTTTTTTGGTTGGAGTATAGTTGCTTTGCACTATTATGTTAGTCTATACTGTACAGCAAAGTGAATCAGCTATACATATACATATATCCCCTCTTTTCTTTTTAAAACATCTATAATCTCTAATTTAATTCGTAAGAATTTTCCTTAAAAAAATCCAAGTATAGAAAAAGCTATATTCATGAAAATATGTATTGCATCCTTATTTAAAATAGCTAATCATTGAAAGCGACCTAAATTTAGAGTACAGGGAAATAGGTAACTTGTGTTAAAATGTTCTCCACCGCTGAGGAGAATCAGAGCTGGGGATGAGCAAAGAGGTAAAGGGTATAACAAGATTCACCTGGAAAGAGTAGATTCAATGGTACCCCTCTGGATGGGGCTAATGCTCAAATACTTTCTCTCTTAGAACATCTCTGGAAGTTTGTAAGTTCTTTGAAGACATCACCTCTAATTGCTGGAAATCTCCTACAGTTTTCTGATATGCACTGTGCCCAGTGGGATGTTGGTGAAAAGTTTAATAATTGGATCTCTGGGGAAAAAAATTCTGATTTCCAGGATATATATACTCCTGTCATGGTGGATTTTAACCCATCAACCTGATGTCACTAAGTGGGGAATAGCACAAAATTTTATAGTATTTCCATCTTAAACGCAAGAATGTAGGTAATAGTAAAAATGTAATGAAATAAAAAGGAAGTAATGAATTTTGAATATGTATTACCTTTGTAAATAGATTTTATTTAATTGAAACCAATAATGTAATTGATTTGAGTATATAATTAGTTGTAATAATGGCCCTGTTTAACAATTAGCTCACAAAATTCCTAAAAAATTGACAATTGGCTATTATGAGGCCATGGGAGCTGGCTCGCAGGACCTCGTTACTTCTTATTCTTCAGCTTCTAGCTCCAGAAATTTCAAACCTATATTGTGCCTTTATCTGTTTTGGGGAGGGGTTCCTCTTTTATAAAGTAATTAATAAATTGTTTTAATTGTGGTGAAATACAGATAACATAAATTTTACCATGTTAACCATTTTAAAGTGTACAGTTCACTACATTTACATTCACGCTGTTGGGCTACGATCATCTACATAACTCTTTTCATCTTGCAAAACTGAAACTCCACGCCCATTAAACAATAATTCTCCATCCCCTTTCCCTA
>NW_006782397.1:855654-864850 GCF_000442215.2 Lipotes vexillifer
TTCCCTACAGTCCCTGGCAACCACCATTCTATTTTCTGTCTGTATGAATTTGAGTACTTAAGGTACCTCATGTAAGTGAAAGCATATCGTATTTGTCCTCTTGTGATTGGCTTACTTCACCTAGTGTAATGTCCTCAGGGTTCACCCATGTTGTAGCATGAAGAGAGGTTCCTTTTAGGATGACCAATGATCCTTGGCAAACTTCAGAAACACCAGGTATTCCCTGTGCAGCCCCCCTGTCCTGCTGGCCCTGCCCGCCAGAGGATCCCTGTCAGACGATTTTCTGGTGAGAGTCAGGTACCAGCCGTTATTGAAAATACACATGCCAAGCTGTCGAGGTTCCCCTCGCTTGGGTTTGGGTTTCCCTCAAAGAGATCCTATGTTGTCCACTCTTTATATAATAAATACTCCTCTTCTCTGACATTGGAAGGGGTTAATGAATGAACTTGGACAAACCGTTTTGGGGCTGTTTGCTACAGAAATCTGGGAGCCCTGAAGGACCTACTCTTCTCACCTCTGAACCTCAATCTAAATTCTAATGAAAAAGAGTCAATTTTAACACTTTTCATCTATTCTGATAGTCTTACATCTCTATCTCTAGCCCATGTTTCTCCTGAGTCCCAACCCAATATCCAATAGCTATCGCAAACAGTAATACCAGAGCAAATACCTGTCTCCTCATAGAGTTCTCTACCTTATTTCCATGTCAATATGTCCAGCCACCTCTGTAGTTCATACACTCAACATCTGTAGAGACCAATCGAACCAGAGTTCACTAAGCAGTTTCCCTCTAGTTGTGCCTCCCTTTGACCATCTGCTGCTTTCTTACCAGGGTGACGTTACTCAAATACAAAGGCGACTGTGCCAGCTTTGATGCTCCCGGTGGTTTTATGAAAACTTCTCATCATGCCCCTACTTACATTAGACCTCACCTCTTTTTGCAAGCTCTCTCACACCAGAAGCCTCTCTGAGAATGACTGTCTGCAGCCATTGCCACATGATGTATTCAGTCTCCTCGCTCATGCACTCCTTCTGTCTGAAAGTTCAACTTCTCTCGCTTTTCCCCAGCTTTGCAACCTCACAAACTTGTAATCGGCCTTCAAAATCAACTTTTCTTTCTTCCAGTTTTATTGAGATATAACTGACATACAGCACTGCGTAAGTTTAAGGTGTGCGGCGTAATGATTTGACTTACATACATCATGAAGAATCATGGTAAGTTTAGGGAACACTCATCATCTCATACAGATACAAAATTAAAGAAGTAGAAAAAAACCTTTTTTTCCTTGTGATGAAAACTCAGATGTACTCTTCACTTCCATGTATAACATAACAGCAGTTAATTATATTTATCAAGTTGTACATTACATCATTAGTACATATTTATCAACTGGAACTCTGTACATTTTGACTGCCTCCCCCCAGAAAATCAACTTTTTTAGAAAAGAAGCATGTTACAACCCTTTCTCCAAAAAAGGATGGACCATTCATCTTTTTTTTCCAAACAACTTTCTACATAAATCTACCATTGTACCTATACGATCCTATTGTACATCCTTGATTATATGACTATTTTCCTCCCCCTAAAGCTATAAAATATTGGAGACCAAGAACAAGTTTTATTGTATTTTCATCCTTAGTGTGTAACATAGTACCTGACAAGCATTTGTTTTTCAAGTTTTTAAAGGAATAAATGAATAAACAAAACAAGCTGTAGATAAAGCACTGTACAGCTATCAAAGTAGATTTTTAAGGTATGAGATTATATTACAATGTAGAAAAACTATTAATAGAGCAGGAAACAAAACTGTATTTACACCATGCATATAACTTGGAAAAACACATGTACTTAGAATAAAGCCTGAAAGAAAATATACACAAATTGCTAAAGTTTGTTCATTAGGATATTAAAATTTAAAGTGATCCTCATTCCCTCTCTCTCTCTCTCTCTCTCTTTCTCTCTCTCTCTCCACCTCACCTCCTCTCCTTTCTTTTTGTCAAAAGTTCACATTTCTTTTATAACTATATATATTTATATATAACTATTTTTTTTATTTTAGGAGACAAATGGTTACATATGATTCTCAGTGGTATACCTGTTTTTATATGAATCATTTCCTTCACAATCACATGTACATATAATCCTAAGAAATGCTTTCTCATAAAGACAAATTGAAAAATGGTCAAGTTCTAGTAAAACTACACTAACTCAATTATACCGGTTGCCAAAATCAGGTTATTGGTATCCCATCTCTGTTCCCTATGCTGTCCCCAGACATTCCAAGGCATCACCCACAACTAATCAGGTTTTTTTAAACTTTCCTTCCCAATATTTCTCATTCATTTTTTCCAAAAATTTTTTTCAAAGCAGTTCTTCATTTTACAATAATGCATTCTCACAGCTGCTATGTAGTTCAACTAGTAGGCAATAAAGCAAGAACACATTTGAATACCATGGTCAAAATGAGATCTGGAACTTCATGCTCTTGTTGACTGAATATCCTCAGTATCAGATAAAACCACATGGACAGAATCCCTTTCCTATCTGTAAAGGTAGAGCATTGACTAGGAAGCTCAATAGTTCTAAACTATAGCCTTCTACCCCAGGCTATAAGCAATTAAAAGACCAGAACATAGATGAGGCATCCCTACATCTTTGGTGCCTAGTACATAGAAGTTGTGTAATTAACATGTGCTGAGTGATTTAAGTGATAAATGCAGAGTCATATCACAGCTTTGTGAGATACAACAGGGAAAACAGCCACCAGCATCAATAAGAAAAATGGTGATTAGAAAAATAAAATTATTATTCTCTGTTTTGGTATTTACTTTTTGCAGAAAGGGAATGGAAAGTTAGAAGAAGCTAGTTGGAACCCAATTTATGCTACGCACTATGATTTTTATACATATTCCTTATATATGTATTAGATTAGTGATTCAAAGAGCAAACACTGGTGCCAAAATACTTGAATTTGAATCCTGGCTCTGCCACTGTATAACTGTGAGACTTTGGACAAGACACATGGTAACTCTACTCTCCAGTTTCATCACCTGTAATCTGGGGGTGATACTAACAGACCTACCTGATAAAGTGGTTGTGAGAATTGAATTAATACATATAAAGCTTTTGCATAGAGACTGGAACATAAATGTGATTTTTCTAAGTGTGATTTTTAAAAAAAATTTTATCATTAGTTAACCATTATATAATCACTTTGAGGTGGGTATTACTACCACCATTTTGCATCTAAGGAAACTAAATACATAAACTTGTCATGCATTACAGTAAAACAAATTTGAACTCAAGACAGAGAGATTTTTGCCCATGTATCACAAAAGATGCTTTTATAAAGCACTCTTTCAGTAAATACAGGGGAAAAAAAGTATATTGTATTTAAACGCTGGCTGAATTCCCAATGGACTAAGCTTTTTTCAAATAGCATAATTTTTTGGATAACCAAAGTTTAATCTCTATAAACACAACGTTCTTTTGGTTTCAACTATTTATGTTGGTCAACATGTACGTAACATAGTTTATTTTATTCTTTGTGATTCAGGTTCATCGCTATTTCTATCAGTTATTGTACAGAGAGCTCTAATAGCCCATGTTTCATGCCCCGGAGAGCTCGTGAGTTTTGTAGAGCCATTTGCTCCTTCACTTAATAGCCCTACCCTGCCTACCTGTTCCCGTTCCTATATCTGTGGTTCTGTAGTTTTATTCTCTCCTCCTCCAGCCCGTGTGACAGCCTTCAACAGGTCTGGGCTGGCAGTGTGCCTGCCAATAACAGTCCCCTTCTCCTGATGATTTTCCTCTGATCATTCTATGGAGTTGAGAGAAATAAGTATATACAACCAGACTGAGAATAATCATGTATGAAATCAGATTAAGCAGAATCTGAGTGAAGACCTGATGGGAATAATATGAGTAACATCCAGATGCTATATGCGTGAGCATTGTAGCATCTATATTGGCACCCCAGAGACTGCTTGCTAGCTTGTGTTTCTCTGTACGTTAGTCAGGGTATTTGTTCACGTACTTAGTTAATTCATTTAACTATACCACAATGTTATTGGAATATTTACATCCCCAAATGGAGATTTATATAGAAAACTGTTTTGAAGCAAGAGGACTGTTACTTGAGTCTGAGCTGCCTGTGCTGTGGTGCTCTGCAAAGCTAGGTGCCAACAAGATATTGAATAGGTTACTTATTAGATATATTTTCAGGAGTTTTACTTGTGTGTTTTTCATCTGCAATGTCTCACTAGGAAGATGAAATAAATATTTCAGACAATCACTTATCTGAGAGTAATCTGTTTAAGGATGCTCAGCGTAATGCACAAAGCATAATACATACAACAAAATGTTACAATTTTTTCTTGCAATCCAATCTAATCCTTAATTAGAAGAGAAATGGTGACCTACTTTCTCTAAACTCTATTCCTAAATATTTTCCTTCTAATTTCTCTCTTTTCCCTTCTGGTTTTATTCAGATATAATTGACATTCAGCACTGTGTAAGTTTAAGGTGTACAGCATAATGATTCATATACATCATGAAATGATTACCACATTAAGTTTAGTGACTATCCACTACCTCATATGAATACAAAATTAAATGAAAGGGAAAAAGAAGTTCCTCATGATGAGGACTCCGGGTTTACTCTCTTGTTAACTTACACTATAACCTACACACTGGTTTGACATCTTCACAATACTGAATCTTCTAATTAATTAACATGGTGTGATAGGCATAATTCTGAGATGACTTCAGGATTTCCGTTCCTTGTATATGCATCCTGAAAAATCTCGCCTTGAGAGTGAATTGATGGATTTATTTTTTAACGTCTTTATTGGAGTATAATTGCTTCACAATGGTGTGTTAATTTCTGCTGTATAACAAAGTGAATCAGCTATACATATACATACATCCCCATATCTCATCCCGGATATGGAGACGGAGGGCGTCTCCGTCCCACCCTTCCTATCCCACCCCTCTAGGTGGTCACAAAGCACCGAGCTGATCTCCCTGTGCTATGCGGCTGCTTCCCACTATCTATCTATTTTACATTTGGTAGTGTATACATGTCTATGCCACTCTCTCACTTCATCCCAGCTTACTCTTCCCCCACCCATGTCCTCAGGTCCATTCTCCATGTCCACGTCTTTATTCCTGTCCTGCCCCTAGGTTCTTCAGAACCTTTTTTTTTTTTTTTTTTTTTTTTAGATTCCATATATATGTGTTAGCATACAGTATTTGTTTTTCTCTTTCTGGCTTACTTCACTCTGTATGACAGACTCTAGGTCCATCCACTTCACTACAATAACTCAATTTTGTTTCTTTTTATGGTTGAGTAATATTCCATTGTATATATGTGCCACATCTTCTTTATCCGTTCATCTGTTGATGGACACTTAGCTTGCTTCCATGTCCTGGCTATTGTAAATTGTGCTGCAATGAACATTGTGGTACATGATTCTTTTTGAATTATGGTTTTCTCAGGGTATATGCCTAGTAGTGGGATTGCTGGGTCGTATGGTAGTTCTATTTGTAGTTTTTTAAGGAACCTCCATACTATTCTCTATAGTGGCTGTATCAATTTACATTCCCACCAACAGTGCAAGAGGGTTCCCTTTTCTCCACACCCTGTCCAGCATTTACGTTTTGTAGATTTTTTGATGATGGCCATTCTGACCGATGTGAGGTGATATCTCATTGTAGTTTTGATTTGCATTTCTCTAATGATTAGTGATGTTGAGCATCCTTTCATGTGTTTGTTGGCAATCTGTATATCTTCTTTGAAGAAATGTCTGTTTAGGTCTTCTGCCCATTTTTGGATTGGGTTGTTTGTTTTTTTGATATTGAGCTGCATGAGCTGCTTGTATATTTTGGAGATTAATCCTTTGCAAATATTTTCTCCCATTCTGAGGGTTGCCTTTTCATCTTGTTTATGGTTTCCTTTGCTGTGCAAAAGCTTTTAAGTTTCATTAGGTCCCACTGGTTTATTTTTGTTTTTTTTCCATTTCCCTAAGACGTGGGTCAAAAAGGATCTTGCTGTGATGTATGTCATAGAGTGTTCTGCCTATGTTTTCCTCTAAGAGTTTTATAGTGTCCAGTCTTACATTTACGTCTTTAATCCATTTTGAGTTTATTTTTGTGTATGGTGTTAGGGAGTGTTCTAATTTCATTCTTTTACATGTAGCTGTCTAGTTTTCCCAGCACCACTTATTGAAGAGGCGGTCTTTTCTCCATTGTATATTCTCGCCTCCTTTGTTAAAGATACCAAATATCCTATTTTCTTTGCATCTTCCAGTAAGCCTTCTTGGTTTAACCGCACCTAATTTTTGCATATTTTTTAATGTGGCTATGGTTTATTTATATTATTTGTGCTGTTGAATATGTTTTAAGTTTTCTTTTGCCTTTCACATGAGTACATGCCCCTTTTTCAAAACAGAGAGATAAATCTATTGCCAATAAGCACTACATTTTATCAATTCATATTTATCTCTTTTGGCCAAGATGTATTTTCTAAATTTTACATTCTTAGTAGTGCTATTGCTTGACTAACGATAGAGGAGCTTGGGAGAAAGTGAAAATGGTAACATTTTATTGTACATTTTACAAACTTCTATTTCACTGTTTCTTAGGTATTTGGCTAAAATTCATCAAAGTGAAAGTTGGAACAAGTGTCAGAGGTTATCAAGTCTGATCTTATATTTTACAATTAAGGACTCTGAGGCCTAGAGATGTTAAGAAACATATCTAAGGTCAGCTAGCTAGTGACTAGCACTAAAATCTAGGCATTTGATTTTTAGCACATGGCTTTGGGCTCTGTAACAGTTTGCCACCCCATATTAAAAGAGTACTTGCTGTCCAAGTGCTATTTTAGCCATCCATATACCATGCCTGAACTCTGGGTGGCTCAAGGACCATGGCCCTGTTTCACAGATGTGCTGGAACAAAGAAATGTTAAGTGCTGACCAAGGTAGCAGAACAAATCTACAAAGGACTCAGAATAGAACACACTTCTGTGTTCTACTGATATTTCTCAGTGTTACTGACGAAACTACTCTGCCTTTGTGAGAACAAATTCTGTCTTCCCCAGAGGCTACGTAACTCCCCAATGGTAAATCAGTCACTTAGGAAGTACACTAACTCTTCCCAGCCACTGGGGTATCATTACTTGGAAATCCTCTGTTTCTAGGCCATTGGCTGTGATGATAGTAGTAGTCTGCGCTAAATGGGACCCCAGTGGCCCGAAAGAACTAATGCACCTTCCTTAGTGCTAGACTTGCTGCAAAGCTTAGGGATGTTCCCCAAAACCCTTCACCTCCCAGACACTTAAACATTTGTTAAGGTTTCTGGCCAAGACTGGCACCATATCAAATTGTCTTTGAGTTTATTTTAACTTCAGAGGTCTCACATCTGCTTTCCCATTCACCTAGTATCTAATTCATCCAGGGACCCAGAGTCCTCACACTGCCTCCAGGTGTTTATTCTTCCATGATGAAATATATCAAAATTCAGTCCCATTTCCATCAGAGTCAACATAGCCAGCTTTTCTTTTTTAATTGAAGTATAGTTGACATATAACATTATATTAGTTTCAGATATACAACATAACGTTTCAGTATTTGTATACAGCGTAAAACGTAGAGCCAGTTTTTATTAAAAGACAAAATAACTCATATTATGGCTTTAATAGTGTGAGTTACTTAATAATGGTTTAATAATTAATCATGAAACCATTCAATAAAGTTAAACTATTTAATAATGGTTTTAATAGAGAGTAGTGAATTTATGTATTCCCTCTAAGATATGCTTTAAAATATGTAATTGATTTCATCAGACCAAGAAATGCATTGATATTATAAGAAATTCAAAAGGTACAAAAAGTTATATAGTAAAACGTAAGTCTCCTTTCCTGGCCCTTAGAGTCCAATCCCCCCTTCTCTAAGGCCACTTATCCTACCAATTAACTGTGCCTTTTCCCATGGGTAATCTATAAAATAGATATGTTCACATATATGCAAATATATTTATATAATTCTTTTATACAAATGTTAGCTTTTTAGACATATTCTTATACACCTTGTTTTTTTCACTAAAACATACAAAGTGGGATGATTCTATTTTAATACATACTGAGTAGCAGCATTATTTTGAACAGATATATAGTTTTCCTTAGGATGGAAATCTCATGATTTATTTAATCAGTCCCTAGTGATGGACACTTAGGGTTTTCTCCCCCAACCTTTTGTTATTACAAACAATGCTACATATGGTACTTAATTAATTAATTAATTTTTATATTTATTTATTTATTTTTCTGCACCGTGACACTTGCATGATTTTAGTTCCCCAACCAGGGATTGAACCTGGGCCCTAGGAAGTGAAAACGTGGGGTCCTAACCATTGGACCACCAGGGAATTCCCTATATACGGTATGTTTGAAATCAGCCTTTAAACATAAGTGTGAGTATATATGTATAATAAATTCCTAGAAATGGAATTGTTGAAACAAAAGATATATGCATTTTTAATATCAATAGATACTATTAAAGGGCCATCCACAGAATCTGGAACAATTTACATACCTTGACACTGTATTGTGACATCACGCTTTAATGCTGGTCAATTTAATAGGCAACAAAATGATTTCGCATTGAAGAAGTTAACACAGCCGACTCATGGAGTCAAGACTCACAGTGATGACAATCAGATGCCTAAGCCAATGCTCTTTTTCTGGTCTTAACCTAGTTACGGAGACACAGTTAAGAAAAGGGTTTTCTGTATAACCACACGAATGACAACGCATTTGTAGACACCTGTTTCCTCTGGCCTGAGAAGTCAGGAGTGAAAGGAAGGGTGGGGGGGGTGTCTGAAGTATGGGTAAGCACAGGTGTGAGAGAACAGCCCAAATACAAAGAGAACCGGAAGAGAGGAGAAGTAAGAGTCACCGCTGAAATAGCACAACAAAACTTCCGAGACACCATTAGGACACTCACCGAAAGAGGGTGTGGTGAGGCTGTGAGTGTCAGTTAACACAAGCCGGAGCTTTGACGTGACTTGACAACCATAGTTACCTCTCCTTGGTCAGTTCTCTAGATTATTTATTCTTATTCTCACAATGATATATTTACAGGTTTTGCCTTTGAAACATTCATAACAGACTTTTCACTGTACACATTCAGCAGG
>NW_006782397.1:864878-881509 GCF_000442215.2 Lipotes vexillifer
CAGGATTTAGTAAGAATCATGTCTCTCTGGGGTTTGCCTTTCTTTCTTTCTTTTTCATTCTTCCTTCCTTCCTTTCTTTCTTTCTACATTTCTGAATTATTGTATTTGAAGCGAAGTAAAGAGGAGCCCCTTATTGCCCACCCAACTTTGTTTTCCTTTGACAATATTTAAAAGGAAATGGATTTTGCTCGATTTGACCCAGGTGGGTGAATTATTGTATTTGAATCAATGGAACTAATGGTAAGTAAAAAGTGTCCCAAAGACTCTCCTTTCATTAAAAAAAAAAGTTAAATAGGATAAACTGATCTTTTCCAATAAGAAGAGAAAAAAAAATACCCAACCCAACATAATAGTCTTTATAGCCTCATAAACCACAGTACCACCCAAGATGTTAACAAGCTGGCATGTTTTGAGCATCAAAGATAGAGAGGAGACTGTGTTTACATGTTTGGCACAAAAACTAATGAGGAAAGTCAATTGGCCCTTTGTCTTGAGGGTCTGAAGCGCTGAGCTCTAATGTTTGGTTTCTTCGTTGGCACTTGTTCAAGTAATCACTCGTGGCCTGACAAAGCCGCACTTGTGTTTTATTAGTGGCCATGCTGAACTCTCCCGCTTGGGCTGTGTTGTCTCTCAATAGAGTGCTGCAGCCCAGGGCACACTTATTTGAAAACACTAAATCAGAGCATGATGATCTTCGCCCAACCAGAGCAACCCAGGGAACAACAAAAAATGTGCAGAGTACTGTGCCTTTTGCTTGCAGAGGGAAGGAGCGAGGACAGGAGGAAGGTAGAACCGGAGCCTGGGACTGAATAATTCGGAACCGGGAGCTATTAGACCTACTTTGTAAAGGAAATCTTTTCTCCTCCTCATCACAGGGGCTGCGTCAACATCAGAACCTGCCTTAATGCACCACGGGGCATGATCCATGAGACCTCGACTCAAGCCTGCAGTGGCAGGAGATGCCAAGGTGACCCCAGAGGTCTTTTCTTCCTGGAATTCTAAGGTGTCGTGAAAGAATACTCATGTTACTTGGTGAGGAAGCTGACTTTGTCTTTGAGAATAGAGTCTGGTAGAAAGGGAAAGTTCCAAAGTAGGTCAAAGCACACTGTTTGTAACTTTTCTCATTAGGTTGAAGTTATACCCTCCTTCCTGCCTTTCTCCTTCCTTTGACTATTGCTATTATTTTTTTCCATTTAGAGATAGGAATGCCTTGGACCATCCCGAAATTTTTATCTGCATCACTGAACAAGTATCCAAACATTTGGCTGCTATTTTCAAAGTTCTGAACCAGAAACGAGGACTCCAAAATCTGGTTGCAAACAACATTTTTTAAGTGACAGTTTTGGCAGTCTTACCTACAGATCCAGTAAAAATAAAACTTAGAACAGTTTGTTCTTCAACTATTTCTAGTACCAGTACTGTGAAGAAAGTACTGAGCTCCACATAATTAAATTTATTTTTTTAAATGCCTGAAATTTTACATGTTCAAAAATGAGAATTTGGGATAGGTTAAGAGATGTCCTTGCCTTTGCCAAATCCTTGAAGTTCTCTCTGGCTGTCTGCCTCCTATCAGATCTTTTCATGAAGGGTGTAAGTGTACACTCAGCACAGTTTCTGCCACTGAATAAGTCTGAGTGATGCCTGCGCTGAGAAAATGCTAAGTGAGAGTTATTCCTTGGGAAATCACATGATGTAAAGTTAAAAGTTTAGAATATACAGACTTAATGTAACTAAAGTGTCATCTCTCTACCTTTAGATAAGCAGTATTTTCTTTGCTAATTACTTCTTAAATGTTTACTTTGTAAAATGAAGAGGATGCTCATCGCAGTAATGCTGCTTCTGACAATTGTGTAGCACTTTTTATATAAGCCTCTCAAGCTTTCACGGTTCCTGCAGAAAGGAAAGCATTAATTTTACACGCAGGTAAGGTAATTCCAAATTCCTATTCCTGTTGTTAACAATATTTACTCTTATGTAATGACCAGAGTGTGCCAGAAACACAAATGACCTGTTGGTGGTGGCAGAATAAGTAAACATGTGGAAGCTTCCTAGAAAAAAGCAAAATCTGTAAGGGGAAAAAAAAAGAAAAATGTTGGTGGGCTCCCGGCCTTTGAAATCCACCTAAGGCGATGGTAGTGGAGTTACCGTACCTGAAGTGCACAGCCCCAGCCGGTGGAGGGAAGCAATGTGTTTAAATAGGATGTGCTTGTATTAATAGGAGGTTCTATTCTCGGCCTTGAGATAAAGGGAGATCTCGTGGGAAGAGATAAGACCCCTCTGCACCCCAGGTCTCTGCCTGCCCGAGCTCCCTGCCACCCATCTCTCCCTCGGATCTTCCTGTACCCTCCCAGCCCGCAGACATCAATATTGCTTCTTCCCGCAGGCTCTGCTGCAAGAATGTCAGACATCACATCGCAGCTCACATGCAGAGCTCAGATTGCTAAACGGAGCCAGGGGATGGAGGGGGTGATGGAAAAGAGGAACCGCGATCCTAAGCTCCTTCTCCGCGGAGGAGCTGTCCCCAGCCTGGGCTCAGGATGGATGTGCTGGTGCTGCTGAGATGCAGTTTCTGGGAACCGCCCCACATCCCTACCTAGGGAAGCCGGCTTCTCTGCGCAGAAGGACATGAGGGCGTCCTGACCCGCCTCCTACATCGCCCACTTTCTAGGGGTGATTCACTCAGAATCTATCAACGTGAACGTTAAAAGCTAAGCACTATTATGGTCTTTTATGGCAAAATGTTCCCCCCACTGTAACATGTATGCTCTGCCTATAAACCATTTGCAGTTTTTAATGCACACAGGACTTGTTTTTTTTTTTTTGAAATAACACACAGTAAATAAACTTATTTGCCACCTAGAGTGGTATATGTGCATATCTATGAATACAGTCTAAACATATCATAATGTGTATTGTATTGGCTATATTTTACAACATATATTCATATGTATCATAATGTATACTTACATGTATACTATTATGGTCCATTCTTTGTGTAAACACATTAGGCTTCAGAATTAGTTTAGTCACTGAACAAGTGACCCGTCTTCCATACTTTTAAGTCATGGGGCGGGGGCAGCTTCAGTCACCAAATGTGAAAGAAGAATCAAGGCCAGCCACCTATAATAATAACAAAAATATATGAACCAATGTGAATTTCACAGTGGGAACCATACCTCATAGAATAAAGATGACGGCTTGGTGCTTCAGAGTCCCTCTGTTGGCATGAGCACCATGCTATCAACCTTAGGATTCCCCAGGGATGATAAAACCTAAGGCTGTTGTATTACACTACTTAGATGAGGGCAAGACATTTAAACTGTGAATCAGGTGACAATGTAGTATTCACCTATTCAGAGAACTGGAGAGGTAAAGCAAACTGTAGGCAGTGGGAAAGAGGAAGAGAGGGAATCTTGGGTAATTTCCCTCTAGACGTGAAATATTTTCAGACAGTTGTTCAGATTACAAAATGAAAGTTGTTTAGAACCAAGCCCCTAAATTTGAGTAGCACTACGAAAAGTGACCCTGAATGGTAATGAAAAAGAAAACACCTTATCATCTCCTAAATTTATTTTCACAGTGATCAAAAGAATTATCTTGCTTAAATAACTTTTTTTTAAAATTAGGCCTTTATCATAGTTATAAGAGAATGAAACCAGAAAGCACTGATGTATGCAATCAACCAACAGTGGATTGTGTACATCACAGAAATCCAGAGACTTAGTAAAACAGTTTCACAGTCAATTTTCTTGCAGGACCATTGCTCTCTTGCCTATCAATTTAAAGACACCAAGGTAAAGAAATAACCCCAAATCGTACGTGCTATTTAAACACAGACTGAAGATGTTGATAGCATCATTTTCTTGCAAATAAGATTTGGGCGTTAATTTGTAAAATATGATTTTATAAGCATTTAATGATAGTTAATGCATTTTATTCAACACTTGTCAAAATATTAACCAATAACATCTATTGTTTAGTTTGCAAATGCTTAATAATAGAATTGTCATTACTTTAGCTACGATGGACTTGAATATCACAATTAAATAAGTTGGCTACCTGGTGCTATTGATACTGGCATATTGTGGAAGTCTATAGGTTACTTCGTCACTGAAAAACATTCAACTTAAAACACTTAACAGAGACTGAGTTTCCTCAGTTGTTTTAAAATAGTTGCAAAGATAACAAGTTACCATCTTGTAAAAAGTTAGAAAGTTCTGGTAAAAAGTTAGAAATGTTCCTAATAACTAAATTTGACATATTTATGAACTGTCAGTAGTCTCAATAGAAATTTTGAAACTATTACCAGAGATTTTCTTTAAAATTTAAAGTTTACAAATAACAAATTTATGACATATTTTACTTTTAAAAAAAATTTTAAAATGTTTATCATCTTATTTTGCTGAATTCTGCCTGAGGTCATCAGTATTATTGTATTATGATATCCAAATAGCAGCAGTGGATTTCTCTCCACTGTCTCTGTGCTGTTATATTGCTTCCAACTCTATTCTGAACTACTACATTTCTCAAATTAAACTTTTTTAAAATGTTAGGATATGAGGCTACTTTATAATTAATTATATTTTTACCATTTGCAGAATTCTTTTAATTTAGGGATATACTGTATTGGGTGTCATCACTTATATATGTTATTTTCCCCTGTCAGACAGAGATGTTTGATTGCTAGGCTGGACATAAAGCAGATCTGCTCGGTGTATGGTTTAGAATTTTTGCTCCCTTGGTTTTATAATAAAAAAACAAGTATAGGGCTTCCCTGGTGGCGCAGTGGTTGAGAGTCCGCCTGCCGATGCAGGGGACACAGGTTCGTGCCCCGGTCCGGGAAGATCCCACATGCCGCGGAGCGGCTGGGCCCGTGAGCCATGGCCGCTGAGCCTGCGCGTCCGGAGCCTGTGCTCCGCAACGGGAGAGGCCACAACAGTGAGAGGCCCGCATACCGAAAAAAAAAAAAGTATAGTCATCCCATCTATCAAAAAAAAATGTGAAAGCACAAATATTTCTGAAACTATTCAGAGAAATCATCACACAGTCCCGTTCATAGCTCTTAGAAAATAAAAATATGGCTTTAAAGTTGTTGAGTTCTTCCCTTAATTTAAAAACTGATGTTTTAATATAGATCTTGATGACCTGATGCTGTTATCTCTACATGGTACAATTATTTGACCTTCAGAATTATTCATAAGCCTCAAAAGTAGCCCTATGTCTTAAGCATGACTTTGAAGTCTCTGACTAGATTCAATGTTTACAAGGATTCTCTCTGCATGAATTGGGTCCTGTTGTTACAATACCATGTCCTAAAACCAAAGAAAAATGTCATTATGTATCAACACATATATGATTCACCCTAGTTCTTAAGGATGAAAGGATAATTTGACTCAGCATTTTAGGAACTGTTAAAATATAGTTATCATTTAATTGAATTTTTCTAAGCTGACTTTTTGCAAGTATGTAATGTAATGTTTCTTTGGAAAACTTAAGACCCTTCCTAAAAATCCAAGAGGCCAATTTGGTCATTTCAACCATGCAAATAGAACATAGATTTTCCTGTCTCTAATTTCCAACAATTCCAAGGGTTCCACTGAATAGTGAGATAATGCAAATGGACCGAAGCTCCAAGCCAGGCTTCTGCAGAGAAAATCTGAGTCCTGCAAGTTCGATTAAGCTAGCTAATTTTCAGTCCAACAAGCTAATTTCCAGACAGACTCTTCTGATGTTTTCCCTCTGTTTGTAATTTGCATCATTAAATAGCTCCGTGTTTCAAAGCAGCCCCAGTACTAAGGTCACAGGGCTTTGTGCTAAATAGCAACCACCTCGATTTTTTTTTTTTTTTTTTTTTTTTTTTTTTTTAGGGAAGGAACAGAAAGCAGCTGATCTTTGCTGTAGCATGATTTTCTTTTTTTCTTAGTGGGAAGAGGTTGAAGTGTCTTGTGGATCACAGAAATTTCGCTTTGGTTCGGGGAACAGCTTTCCTCAGTGCCTTTGTGTTCCAGAAAGCAGCCCAGGATCACAGGTGGCCTTGATTATCAGGATTTTTTTTTTTAAATAGTGTCCCCCTCCCTTTCGTGGAACAGCAGGACATCTCCCTGACATGAATATCTCATTTTTAGTGGCCCAAAATTCAAAAATCTTAAAGAGATATCCAAAACCTAAATTAAAAAAATAAATCTACCCTTGAATTTCAAAGGGTAAAACTGGTTAAGAAACATTACTGGTGCTACAAAAGGGTTATACGGGCAGGTATGTAGAGCTATGGTTTCTCATGGCCAATTTTCCCTAGAAGGTTTTCAAAGGACTGCTTCTAAAATAACACACCAAATCCAGAGAAAGCAGGAAAATACCTCTTCACCCTTACCTGTACCTCTCCAGAATAAAATCATTTCACTTTGTCTCTCTGGTCACAGGAGTGTGTACTTTGGCTCACTGGCACCCTGGGGCACTGTTTCTACCCTACATGCTGACATGGGTGCTAGTATTAAAAAATCTTCAATCATATAACTCCAAGCCATTCATATTAATGTGCCTGAGTGAAATTACCCTTTCTATTCTGCAGGGGGAAGAAAGACCATAAAACGCTCTCTGCATCCATCAGGGCAACCCCACTGGCACAGATGGGAATTTTGCTCTGAAGTGACAGCAGTGCTTTCCTGAAACATGACCTACTGATTGCAAAGAGTTTCTTTGGAAACCCCATGTTTTGTCATTGACCCCTCTCTACCATATCACATACTCCTGAGCCATCCTAGAGCAATGTTCCCTGGAAGTTACAGATGGCTCAGAAGAGAAACAGTCATCTCTAACAAAGAAATGCAATAGATGTTTGTCGCAGGGAGAGGCCTAATTCAATCGGCAGTATCTCTGGGTTTCTATTTTGACTCGAGTTGTTTTCAGCACATTCCCTCTGCATTACCAAAAGTTAGAAAGTGTATTTTAAGAAATGCCACCATTTTTGATATTGACTGAGAATGACGGGCTCAGGGATTTATTTCTCTGAAAATATAGCCCAGAGAATTTAGAAACACACAACGTAGAAGAATTCAACATGCTGTAGGGTTACCACAAAAACGCAGCAAAGCTTTTGCCAGGCAGTAATGAGACCTGAATGTTGTGAGGTATATACACGAAAATGTCTGTCTATGTCCTTTCATTGACACTAGTTTTTATTGTGACAGGTAAACTTGGGGATTATAAAACATTCCACTGTTAAAAGGAATACTTTCTTTCTTTCTTTTTTTTAACCTATAGTTCACGGATGCCGATCTCTTTCAAGAGTAATACTGTTCCCTACTCTCTGGTCCCTCAGCCATTGGCTTCTGGATTAAGTGTAACACTTACCCCTTTGTATCATACTATCCCTCTGTAGTGTATGATCAGCTCATGGGAAGGGACTGGTTCATGTACAGCACTAACACAACAGCTGGCACATTTGCTGAACAAATCACACATGGCATTAAAACATATTTTATTTTTCTTTTCAGAACTGTGTCATAGTATCTCGTGACAACGTTTCAGTTATTTTGAAAATCCTTAATTTGATGGGAGAAAGGGAGGAGATGTCCTTTCAACAAAGAAAAAATGTTAACAAAAGCCATCAGCAAAGTCTGAAGAAGCAACAGAAGCCAAGTATTCACCTATCAGCAGTGTATACAAATTTTGGGTGCAAACAGACCTATGGTTATTTAAATGGATGGATTCTCACATGAATTTACTATCCATCCTACCCTAGGGATGTTGGGAAAATGGGAACAGATTTAGTTATCTATCTTTACTTGCCTACTGAGATCCCATGGAAAAAATATGAAAATACCTCAATAAGTGATGCAAGCAAGTTTCTCTGAGTACATTCCAATGTGTGCAAACATGACATATTTGATTAGTATTATATTCCATCTTTTAGAAGACACCCCAGATTTGAGATATGATAATTACCTTTTTTTTTTTTTTGCGATATGTGGGCCTCTCACTGTCGTGGCCTTTCCCGTTGCCGGATGCGCAAGCTCAGCGCCCATGGCTCACGGGCCCAGCCGCTCCGCGGCATGTGGGATCCTCCCGGACCGGGGCACGAACCCGTGTCCCCTGCATCGGCAGGCGGACTCTCAACCACTGCGCCACCAGGGAGGCCCGATAATTACCTTTTAACAACTTACAGCTGCTGACTTCTTAGGTAACCAACCATAACTGTTAACGGTTCTTGGTGCACACAGCAATGCAAGTCACACAATAACAAAACCACAACTGGAAACTTACTGTTTTCACACTGCTCCATGGAACCAGGCTAACGAGCGGTACACCTATGTCATGAGGTCATGTGGCTCAAAGCAAAACAAGCTTGAACAGCTGCTTAAACAGATCACGAAAGGACTTGTGATAGGTGACAGATGTGTTATAAGGAGGTTTTGCTTCTCCGTTGTACTTAGGTTGAGGAGAATCATCAGGCTTTTAATTTTGCTCAAGAAAACTAGTTAGTCTTCAAAACGCAATTTTGTGGCCCCTACTCTGTCGGGTGGCGCAGAATTTTGAAAGCAGCACAATGTTGTAAAAAAATGCCCTTTTAATCAGATTACCCTTGGCGAATGTCCCAAACCCAGGCTGAAGTGCAGTGCTTGTGGTTTTCTCAACAGCTTACACTAAGCCTGCACCATGGAAATAATCTACTTTTAAAACCCAGGAAACAAATCGACTGCACTAAGGACATAAGTCGCTGTCATTAGGGAGTGATTAGGCTAAACATTTTTATACACTCCACCAGCCCACTTTCAAATTCTGTATCTCTGGCGGATAAGAAAAACGGTAAAGTGTTCAGAATGACCATGAAGAAAAGTTAATAAATCCAAATGAATAGAACAGTAAGAAGAGTTAAAAGATCAGTTTCAACTTTAAACTGCTAATACCTAAATCAGGATCTTCCGAACCAAAAATGGAGAGTTGGGTCATGTATTGCACACTCAAAATATTTTTCTTTTTAGCGTAGCACATTTTCAAGGCTCAACACAACACATGTCCCTCATTTATTTTCGGCCAACATGGTTCCTATTGCACACTTTATATAGGAAATTCTGTGGGGATTAAGAAAATACCATTTTTAGAATTTATTGTCAGACGATTCATCTTTTTATGTATTTATTTTTAACAGGGAGGGTTAGGTTGGGGGATTTAGTGACCCATCCTGATGTTATATTGTGGAATATATTCAGAAGTTACAGCAGGGTCCTAAATACATCCACTCCTTCTCTTCCCATAAGCCCTCCTTCCACACACACGTACCCCAGTGCAGTGCTCTGGAAATAGAAGATTTAGGATCCTACGTTATATTTGGTGTCATTCTACCCGTTAACATGTTTATACTCACTAATGAAATTCTTAGCGTTGAGTTTCTTGGTTTTAAAGTCACTTTTGAGGTTGTTTTCCTCTTGTGCTTTTAGTTTGTTTTTGAGAAAGATAACTGAAAAATATCATCCTGCCAAAAACAAGTAGAAAACATAGATTTCTTTAAGGAAAGAAGCTGAATATATGTTCTCAGCCAGTGCATATGGGAGGTTTATTTTTTCCCCCATGAGATTGAAAGGGATTGGATTTAAGAATGGGCTATTCTACTGGTCCAAAGCTCTTGCTTGAACAATGTTTGAGTCCTACTTTGGACAATCTGCTGATAGTTTCATTTCTAATTTATGAAACATTTCATTAATCCTCAATCTGTCAGCTCTTTCTTGATAACAATAGAGGCTGACAGACGAAAGATTAAAATTTATTAAATACTCTACACTTTAGAAGTGTTTGAAATGCTCTGTTCATTTTTGTCCCCATTTCACCTAATTTTAAACAGACTGTGCTCTTCCTAATTTTCTCGGAAAGCAAGTAGACAGCACAGCAAAGCAACGTTTAAATACCAAAATATATAACGCTGAATCCAAACATACACCAAAAGATCAAAATACAGCTACTCTTGAGCAGAATTGCTGGCATTCACATTAAAAGCGTCTCCCATCCCAAGTATTTCAAGCATATATTTTTTGTATGTTCTCCTTCATCCTCTCAGTGCTTCACCCCCCAACCTTTTCCAATCTCATAAATAATTCATGAACTGATAAATATGCAATTTCAAAAAGTGCAGACAAGGCAGCACTGCATTAAAAAAAAAAAAAAAAGGAAGAAAGAAAGAAAAGAAAAAGAAAAAGAGCTCGTGCTTTTTACACACAAGTCCTGTGCTGCACTTTACGGATGACAAATTTCCTAGTATTCAAACCCTGTATTGTATACATGATAGGAGTGTGACTACGTTTCTGGTCAGATACCCTGCTAGATATATTATAAACTATTTGAAGAAGGCTGTAATACATAACATATACACATTTAAAGAAATTAAGTGAGCAGTGTTTTAGAGCCTGGCACTTTACAGTGGAATTTTTTGAATAAATAGTTTAATTGTTCACGCTATCAAGTAAGGAGAGCAAGGATGTGCAAGTCTTGCACAGAGGATAATTCTCTACTGATAACACCACAGAGATCTCGAGCTCCTAAGGTTTCTGCTAAGCGAGAGTCGTTTCTTTGACATCATAAGAATATTCTTCAGAGGCCAGTTTAACCAGATCAACAGTAAACCATTCTGCCTGGGCTTTCAAACAGGTAAAACTACCCATCTGAGAGCCAGTATATAGAGCAGAGCCGAGAACCTCCATTCTGTGGGCTAATTGCTTGATTTCCAGCCTGAAACAAAATGGAGGCGAGACCTTTTAAGGCAGCTCAGGGATGATGTACCAGAGGGAAATGTATGAAGGGGGTAAAAACGTCCCTTAAAGAATATTAGTTATCCAATCAGATAAATAGCAAAGGTAAGGTAATCAATACAGATGACATTTTACTTATATACTGCGAAGAGAGATAATACATATGAATACTCACTGAAAGAGAGCGATTCTAGTATAGCAACAGTTAAGTTTTTGAAAAAGAAACCTGATTTCCGCCTGAAATGTAACCTTTCAAATGAACACTTAAATTGGAAAGCACCATGGGTAAGAAATAGACCACAGCATTTAATTTGGACCGGCTAGTTGGAAGCCTATATTTACTGTACTATAATTTCAAATTTAATTAAGTCACACTGCTGACGCCAGTAGCATCAACACAGTAAAGATGATTAATTGCATGCGTAAATGAAATATAAATAGCCCTAAAAGTAACATTAATGCAGAAACTTGCATACGGAAATGGTATGATAAATTTAAGGATAAGCGCCTACCTGCGTCTTTGAAACACATGCCAGAATGGCGATGAGGGCCCTGCATTTGAATGGAATCACTGTACCAAAAATATAACCTTTTACGGATCATTATTTTTCTAAGACATGTGTCCAACCTCCCCTTTTCCTCTCCTCGCATACCTCGACCCCCAACATGATTTGTTATCTTCTAGAAGACTTTTCACACTATTTGCATTGTCATCTTATGGATTGGCTACCAGTACACAAACATGAGCTGACACACAGCAATGGTGGGACTGGGCTGTCACAACAAGGCAGCTGGACTGTTATATATTCCACTTTGCTCTCATTGTACTTCCATTCACAGCAGCAGTGGGACAAAGGGCCTGACAGAGCTAACCACGGATTGTCACCTTGATTTGTCCAGTCTAGCAGATATGCAGAAATGAATTATATTCTCTTGCTTTATGAACACAACCCAGAAGCAAATAAGCTTGCAAACAGCATCTTCCAAACCACATTATCTAAGAAACATCAAGCATCTTCATAGATACTACATGCTGCCTTGCTCAGTAGGTGAGGAAAAGCAGAAAGAACCACCAGATTAGTGAAGACACTAAAAGGCTTTCCTCCAATAATATATTCCTGACATTAAAGCCTCAACTCTCTCTGATTGAGAGATACGTAATTTGTATTCTGCTTAGCTTTATTTTTGATGAATGCTATCACAATGCTTCAAACGCAAACTTGAATCATATTTTTCAAAAAAAATGTGCTATGTGAAACCTAGTAAATAAAGCTGTTGTTCTTTTAAGAAAAACTGTGTTAAATTGAAATACTTTTCTTAAAAATGATAAAATGAATGACTACTCCATGTCTGTTATAATACACTCTTTGCTAAACTCAGAGCCTGTCTTATGAAAATTTTGTTGAATGTTAAAGCTCTAAGCCTGAGACAACTATTTTGGGCGCAAAATATTTGTCTGCTAATGAGAAAATTTACCGGAAGGTTTTTTTGTTTTTTGGTTTTTTTTTAATGCCAGTCGTTTAATTTACTACTTTATTGACAAGGTGTTTGTGTGTGTTTGAGATCTAGGCAGTTTTAATAGCCACACATGGACAAATGAAACAGACAGGGTCTGGTCATTTCTTTATGAAAGGATGCCTTCAAAATTGGAGAAAAGGGGTAAACTGTTTTTTTACCAGCTTTTTGAGATAAGGTTGGTAAAAGAACATTTCTCCATGAAGCAAGGAAAAAAAAACTGTTGACCTTTTAAAAAAAATGATGTAGATAAAGATTATTTCACACACACATATACGCGCCCTTACAAATTCTTTCCATTTTTGTACACAAAGCAGTGTGCTTGCTGATCCCCCCAAAGACAACTTTTTGTAAAACCAGAGCCTCTTGTTTAATAACTCTTTGGGCTACATAATGTAACGTAAAGTTTGTTTTATTATTATTTCTTAATGCTACCCACCTTGACGGAACATGCAGAGTGCTTGGCTCTGAAGAAAAGCCTTGAGAAGCATTTCATTTGTTTGTTTTTCTTTTTTTTTAAAAAAATTAAGAGACAGGGCTAATCTGAAGATGCAGCATTTAAAACCCAAAATATCGCGTTCTGTATCTGAGCATATATTTAAAATACCCATAGTAAAAATATGTTCCATTCAAAAGATCTATTAATTTTGAATTTTAAATTGCACTATCCTATTGTCTTCTGCTTATACATATGGATTCTGTTCACAAGGCGACACTTGGTACCTAGTGTTTTAAATGGTGACTAGCACGAACCAACATGATACACGTAGTAGACAGTATGTATGAAAAGAACATAAAACCCGGCCCCATACAGAAATGCAAATGATACTTGATCAAAAGGCTGCACGTTCTTAAGTGAAGGATTCAGTCAAAATAAAACCTTCACTTTAGGAGAAGGCAGAAGAAATTCCTGCACGCTTTGTTTCCAATTGATTTAGGAAAAATCTAAATGTATCAAAAAGTACTGTTGATTATTGTCCAAGGAAAAATTGCACAAATGTGTCTTTCCTCGGAATTCTCTGCAGCCAGCCATCAGAGCTCTGCGGCCGTGCACCTGACTGCAGCAGAATCAGGCTTGATGGTTACGGTGGGTGACAGAAAGGGGCCACTGCAAGTGCTATTATGCAGTTTGCACGGGGAGATTTCAGCACATTTCAGCTTTGTCTAGTTATGCTAGGTAGTTTTGTGTGTGTGTGTTTTTCTTTTCTTTTACTAATAGTTATGCATGGCTTCCAATACTGAAATCCAACTTGGACTCTGTGACCACCATTACAGCACCCTGTGTTTAAGATTTAGCATTATTTGACAGATTTTAAAGTTGCTTTGGCATTTCAATCTGCTTTAGAGTTGTAAATAAAATTCACACATTCATGCCTTTGTGCCTGTGGTCCTCTTTGAAAAAGATGTAATTCCACTTTATCCCTTTATTTTAATTGTAAGCTCTGAGAACATTTTACAAAATACAAAGATTTTCTCCTAATTTATAGTAGAAATACACGCTCAGTTTAAGGTTTTTGTGAAAATTATCGATATTTAGGACTAAGTGGATTCCTCAAAGCTTGTCTTTTGTGTTTTTAAAAAATAACATGTACATTTTTCTTTAAAATTGAGTGTGTCTTATTACACATGATTCTGAAATTTGGAGTTATTTGAAATTATTTTATAATAAGTACAATTAGATCTCTGCATAAAAGGTGGAGGAACATTCTACAGACATTAAAGAGGAGAAAAAAATGCCAAGATTGAAATTTTAAAGGGTTAAGATAAACACATACAACCAGTTATTATTTTTTTTAAAACAGTAATTACACTTAAGAAAAAAAATGTTTTAAAGCATTTCATAGAGGACACAAATAAAATATTTGGAAAACTAAGATTTTTGTCCCAGAAAATCTTAATTGGTCATCTTCTCTCCCCATTGCAGTCTCACCCCACACCAGAAAGTTCTTTTGAAACATAGGTTAAAAGGGATCATGGGGCCTCACATCACTGTTCCACATTGCCCTAAACTTTCATTACATTTAAGAGAAAGGCAAGCCACACAACTCTGTTCCCTGATATATTGTTGAGTGGGCCGTCTAAGGTTCTATTTTCCACGTAGGGTCAAGACTGCTGACATGGGATTAATCAGCTACTCCTCCTAACCCATGAATCAGAACAATTGCTTTCAGTTTCATATGGTACAACTGCCTGGAAATAGAAGAGTTGGAAAGTGAGAGAACATACCAGGAATGTAGAAAAGAAAATGTTAGTGGATAGTTGTAACTCCAACTTGGCTCCTTGTGATTTGGTACAGTAATCAAATTAAAAGGATGAAATATATGTTCAACCAAGTGATTTTGGAACATCTTTCCCACCTTTTGTCTTTTCCCTTCGAGATCTAGTTCTTACCTCAATTGTGACATTTTATAAAATCTTCCCACTCTACTCTCTTTTGGTAGGCACCATTTATGTTCAAGTCCACATTTAAACATGTCTGCTGACCCAGGGTTAAATTCAAGGAAGCCTGTGCAAAATGCGTGCTGCTCTTCTGCATACATATTGCAAAGCCAACACTGTATTTAACCTCTCTGTGAATGTTTGCATTACAGAATTGGAAAATACTAGGTGCAAATGTCTGTGTAAAGGGAAACTGAAATCCTTCACTATTAGAGAGGAGTGTGACAAGCTTATTTTCATACAAGGACACACTTACATTTAAATGGCCTTCCTCCTAAATGAGATTGCTTCTTTTACTAAAAATGATATGAAAATGGATACTTAACGATCACGTTTGGAAAAAATAACTGTCTTTTGCCTTATACATGATATTCAGAGAAAACCAAGAATTATTTTTCTTGGGGATAAAATATCACATGCAAAAGCTTTTTCTATTTGTTAGCATTAGAATTGGATTTTCTCAGGAAAGCAAGTGTTAAGACTGTGTAATATAATATACAACCAGGCTACATGGGCAAAAGTGATTAATAATTGTGCCATAAAAATGAACTAATATTTTATTAGAGAATAGAAAAACATAGGGAATTTTTCAAAATAAAAATTTATTCTCAATTATTAAATTTAATATTATTCAATAGCAATATTTGTTAAATTTTGAGATAGGGTTCCCTAGAAAATAGTCCTGCCATGATTAAAAAAGTGAATAGATGTTTTTATGTTGACAGATTTTTTTAAAGTTAAAAGAATTTGTTATTCAAAATGTTAGGAAAAAATTATATATAAATATAATAATGTGCAAATAGTCATTTATAAATGTAATTATTTCCTGTGTACCCTGAGATCTACTTTTACATAACTGATTGAAGATAAAAACTTATTCTGATGTTTTGTGATGCTACCACAAGGGTTTATAGCATAAAATATAACACAAAGAATATTCAAATTGGTAGTAAATACTGCAAAAATTATGTCCAAGAACCAAATGCATTCACCATATACTCGAATTGTATTTTATCTTAGCCACATACATAGTACATATGGCAATTAGAGGTATGTAATTATTAAAACATACTGCAGAATTGATGCATTAAATGAAATGGAATTATTCCAAACGAAATGTATGTAACATTAAAATTATACATTTTTATTTTAACATGCAATAGTAAATACTCATTTTATACCAAAAAAATTCTATAGCTATTTTAAATGCAATATTTAGTCTATCTATATTAAAGAAGACAGAATGACATAAGAAAGACGTGAAAGTATCTGTAACCTTGTCACAGGATTTCTTCCTCTCCAAAAGAATTTTCCCTATAACTCTAAGACATTACTTGGAAACAAGTGTATAGCTGTCATCATCACCTCTTTAAGGTTAGAACAGTATTCGAAGTATTTTTGTAAATATAAATATTTATTCAATTAAATAGTATGGGGATTGAAATTAAAGCTATATTATCTCTTCAGCGAAAAATACTTTTGTTTGACAGAAAAAAGTACAAAATGATGTGAACATAAATTAGTCCTGCATAAGTAATTACAAGAAGCACTGTTTTTGGAAATAGCTGACTTATTTTTATCTAAATGGCATAAAAGATTAATGCATTTGATAATTGATGAAATATTTGATTATAAAAATAATTGGTTACAGTGTAATTCAAAATGACTTTTTAACAGAACTCTGACGGTGATTTATAAGATGTTTGATAAAATTACTGCCAAGTTTTCAAATTGTACAATGTGGTCTAAATAATTGGTAAAAGGCTATTTAGAATGATTTTAATCTTTCTTCATGTTTTTATTAATATTTGTAATAAAAGTAAAAACATAATAAAAGTATTTCCAAAGAACTCCATAAATGGACCTAGGTTCTCTGTTCTCTCTCTCTCTCTCTCTCTCTCTCTCTCTATATATATATATATATATATATATATATAT
>NW_006782397.1:881519-968335 GCF_000442215.2 Lipotes vexillifer
ATATATATATATATATATATATATTTTTTTTTTTTTTTAACATTTCCAGGATTCATTCTAATTTGGAGCATTTAATGCTGTTCTTTTTATTTCAAAAGAAAATCCATAGTATCAATATTATTGCCCTAATACTTGAAGGAAAGCACCATATGAAGTGATTTATATAACAAATGGTATTCTGATCCTTTTTTTGAGAATGAGAATATTCTGCTTATCCAAAATCAAATAACACGTGCTATATATATTTTTAAATGATTTGATACAGTTGGTCAGAGATGAAAACACATGCCATGAATCTCAGAATAAAATCAGGGTAACCAGGTACAAATAAAGATGAACAGGTTTAAGGCTTAGTGTTATACCTGAGTACCATTTCTGCCAGACAAAGTCAAACTGCTGCAGAAATACAGAAGTGCTCACAAACGGTGTGGTGTTGGAGAGGCGGCAGGAGAGAAGGGAAAAGGGGGCCTTGATAACCTTTAGGAAGGCAACCAATTCATTGATGTGACTCCTACCTTTCTCCACAGAATGATCTGCACTGAGAAAGGCTGGACATCTAGATCAAAGCCACACTCAGCCTCTAGACCCTTCCTACCTTGTCCTCAATTATAGATGACCTTTAGACAAAGAAGGAAAAAGAAATAATTCTTTACCATTCAATGGAACAAAATTAGTATTTTCAAATTGCTGTGTATACATGTACAACTGGACTGCAGACCATTTTTACTTGCTGTTTCTTTACCTACATTTTGTCTGCTTTCTGCATACAATTTGGGAAAAGAATTTTTAATTATCATGTATACCTTTAGACAATATAATCAATACTTAATATGCTTTACAAATTCTGTTTTATTCTACATAAAAGAATCAAGAAGCATGTGTGAGAATGATTTATAAAGCAGATTTTTTTCCTGTAAATAATTTAATTGGTGTAAAACCTTGATTTCTTCTAACGAAAATAATATCAAAAGGGTTGCTAATCACAGTAAATCCAAAATATTATTATCTCTACTTGGGAAAAAAATCCCTTAAACTATTTGTTTAGCAAATATATGAATGATACCTTGCAATTAGAAAACTGTAGAATATAATTAGAAGAAGAGAGAACTCTGCTGGCCAACTAAGAATCTTTTAAATATGTATCTAAAAAGGACTTTAGTATTATTAAAATTACCTTTAGCTTTATGTGCAATTTTTTATTTGTAGCACAAATAAAAAAGCTTTTTAGTTAAATGCTACTCTAAAAATCCACATGAAAGAATCAGAACTATCACCTGAGAATAAATGTATTGTCAAACAGGAAGAATTTTTAAATATCAGCACACTACATATAGGTAGTATTTGGTGAATACAATTTCTCTTATAATTTGGAATTTACTCTCAGAGACTCTAAATCACATAAATTATCTAGTCTCTACTAAAATCATTGTTTGAATCTGTTAAGAAAAAAATTTTAAAGGTTTTATATCTTTAAAAATCATTTATGTCTTTCCTGCCTTATACCAGAGAGGTAACACTTTAAAAGTTTTCACAGAATCCCTTTTGTTCAAAGAAAAACATCTTTGTAATTATTTTTTCCATTTTTTAACCCACTGTGTTAAATCTGAAAAAAATAGAAAAAAAATGTGTAATAAGAAAACACATCATCTACAATTCTAACAACCATAGGCAACTACTGGAAATATTTTGGAATATTTCCTTCCAGTCTTTTTTTTTTTTCCTAGGATTTTGCTTTTTATATAAATTTAATATAATAAATTTTACCTAACTTCGTATCCTATACTTTTATTCCAAAGTATGTTATTAGAATTTTCCCACATCATTGCAAGCCGTTTATAAAAAAAATTGTAAAGATTCTATGATAGTCAATCATATGAAAATGTTAGGTAAATCACTTTTAAGGGAATAAGGAAGGACAGTTGTTATTTCAACAATATTATGGTAGATACTTTTGTGAAGATAATAATTACCCTGGGTTCTTTTTTTTTCTTCCTTTTACTTTTACAGTTTAGAATTTTGTCAGTTATTTAAGACAAAGGGGAAAAATTAAAAACACTGAGTTATAGTGAAAATGTTTATCAGATAAATAGCTCAGCTTAAACAACACATCTTGCCAAAAAGCTTGCAAAGCGCTCCTCACTTGGGGGCATGTGAGAAGGCCTGTAATAAGAAGAGCTGAGATTTGCTGGAGCCAAAGCTTACAGAAAGAAGAATCTTCAGGTTTAAAAGGTAATGCTATAATCTTACATTTATTCGGAGCAAACCACAGATGTGCAGTGTGACCATTTGCAAATGTCATTTAAAAAGGATACATAGCTATGAATTCCATATTCGTTTCAGATAACCTTGTTGTTTTGTATGCTGAGATGATATTTGTGTGTGTGTGATGTATGTACATTCACCTTAAAATGTTGTAGAGAATCAAAGTCACAGGAACTGCTAAATGAAATAATGAAGAACATGTGCAATCAGGTGTGTAGACAATGTGTCCATTTTTAAATACTTACGAATGTTTCAGGTACATAAAGTTTTCTTTCCTTGCCCACTTTCTCACTATAAAAAATTCCCCGGAAGAAAGCAATGGCCCATTTGTGTCAATATGGTTTCAGAGATATTTAGGAAACACCTTGCCAAAAAAGCAACAAAATCCCGTCTTTATTAGATGGTATTTATACATATGGGCAAATTTTTTTTTCTCCTCTTTCACTGATCACTCTAATTGACTGAAATGACTTGATGCTAAAGATACGGTGGAATATCTTAAAATAAATGTAATGATCAATTTAATGATTTGATTGAATTTTTGTTTAATTGAACAGTCATTTTGCTTAATTGATCATCTTAGTTTGGGGGATGTATTGTCTGTGTGTGATCATCTTAGTTTGGGGGATGTATTGTCTCTCTGTGTGTGTGTGTGTGTGTGTGTGTGTGTGTGTTGAGAGAGGGATGATGGGTAGGAAAGCTTCATGCCTAAGGAGAAGTAGAAATGATCACAGATGCAGAAAGTATTTAAAATAACGCATGCAGGCATCTCTGAAGCCTTGATTACAAGTGTCAAATGTTTCTCACATGTTTCAACTATAAAATGATCCTGGCTCCATACTGCAGAAAGCCAAAATATATGGTATTTGCATGTTTAAGATCTAAGTGAGGTATTAATTGTGCTCTTTCTCATTGGAGTTTATTTTCAAAGCAAAGTGCACAGGATATATTTAGAAATACGGTTCGATATATCCATGCTTGCAAAGGGGAATTAAGTTGATTTAAATGATTTTATAAAAATGAATATGTCCTAAGATGTGCCCTCTCAGTTGTTTTGCTGGTTTATTTTAATATGAAAAAAGTAATCTAATCTCTGCTTGTTAAGAAGATTATGTAATGTATTAATTTATTTAAAATCAGGATACTCTTGATATCATGTGAGTTCCAGACATGCAAAGCAGAGAAAGAATTATCAGCCCAAACACAAAGAAAAGGTTTAAGCTTGAGTATCTGTTTTATTGCAACCCTCATTTTGTAAAGTAACAAAGTTGTCATTCTTCAGTTAACGAAAAAAGTAATAGTTGCCATTTTTTTCCCAGCAAATCATCAAATTGAAGAAAGAGGCGTACTAAATTTGAAGGAAAGTGAAAACTAAAGATGTTCCTTCCTGTTTTCTTTGGGGGTGTAAAGACAGATTGTCCTTTTCCAATTTATTTTGTACCAGGAAGTTAACCTTTTTGTGTGGATAATTTAATTACCTTCTATACCTCATGGATTTAGAACATTTCGAGGAATGTCTCCACTTTCCTTTTCCCCTCCATATCTCACGTAGGATGTATGATAGAAATCTTTGAAACCCTAGTGTTTTCACATGAGGCTAATTGCTTGAAATTATGATCTTTGTCTTTCTATGGGAAAGTATGTGTGAATTAAAAATTCATATCTTAGTCTAGTAAAATATATTCGACCCTCTTAAAACACTCAGTATATACTTGTTTTCACTTAGTTACTTCCTTCTAAGATACTACAGTCAGTTCCACTGGCAGATCCCATTCAAGCACCATATAATTGTTTCCTAATTTGGGGCACCAAAATTATGTAAAACATAGAGGCCCGAGTATAAAGCAATAAAAGCAATCTAACAGAAAAACCTCAGACTTACATTTTCAAATAAGTCTTTTAATTTAGAGGCATCACATCAGGAGCCTGTATTTATTCCATTTGTGTGGTCATTCTTCTCTTTAAAATTACATTCTTGGTGGGCATCCTGCTTGTAAATCTGCAGTGAGGTCAAATTATTGTGTATTGAGAGGATTTGTAATATCATTCAGCGCCAATACTGGTGGACAGATAGGTGATCTAGCTTGTTTTAGGTCATGAAGCAGAAGAAGGAAAGGCAGATTTTGAGAGGCTGGTGATATAATCAGTGACCAGTCTTCTTGTGTGAGTCATGAACATATTCAGAAGATAGTTCTAAAAGATGAGTTTCAAAACAAGTTATGAACAAAGACAGTAGATGGCTCCAAGATGGCTCATTTAAAGGACAATACTCATTTGGTTATGTGCATATTAGTTTGCTACTTTTAAATGTATCTACTCATTACTTTACGGCAACACTTTGTATGACTTTCACTGCATTTATATCTTAAAAGAGAAAAAAATTATGAGCAGAGAAGTTAGAAACTGGAGTGACAGTATATTCTGTAGCTTGGGTTCCAGCCAGTTAACTATTTTCTCCCAGGACTGCCATTTGTAAAGAGTGAGCTTTTGCACTTCGTCCCACCTCACTGGCTTTTGGGTACAGAGTTCTTTATTTGGTCATTTCTTCCATTAGTCACACAAGAGAGTGAGTCTTATTACCTAGGCATCACAGTTTTAGACCCCGAAAATGGTATGACCCAGTTTGGAATGTTCGGTTTATGGATTAGACTTGCTTTGAATGAATTATCATTCTTTCTCAGACCAAAATAATCCTCAGAGAAAAAAGGTTCTCAGTCTTTGATGGTAGTCTATAATTTGAAGAACATTTCACAGGTTGTGAAAAATAATTCCAAAATTCGCTTTTAGTAATATTTTGATCAATGCTCACTCACTGGTTTTAGATGACTTTTTGAAGGGGATAGAGCCCTGAGTGTGAGTTCCTGATGTGCGTGTCTAAAACATTTTCACAACATTTTATTTTCAAACACCTATTTATTGCAGAACATACAGTTATGAAATTTTAAATGTAATAACTGTAAGTCATATGATTGCTTTGTCTCTATGAATAATCCCTTATTTAGGGTTTAAATTCAACTCAGAATAAAAACTAGATTAAAGGACATACTAAAACTAACTTTAATTGTAAAGTAAAATCATTCTAAGATGTAATCTTTTATTACCTTTTGCCCCTCCCCCCCGTTCCAGGAAAATGGGTTATTAAAAATATCATTTATTGTTGGGCTCAATTGTTATTTTTGACCATAAAAGTTTAGAATATGAAAGAACTAATGTATTTCGCGAAGCCCTGTGGGAGACGAGTTAAAAAAAAGCACCTCAAACTTAGAAATATTAGATTTATCTACATATAATTATGAACCTTTTACCTACTGACTTAAATTAGTTAAATGTCCATGTATATAGGACGCTGTCTGTCCAGGGAGCCAACAAATCCATTGAGTATTCCGCTGGGCCAATTTCTTTTGCGTAAGTTTGGATATTTTGAAAGGTAAATATGTGGAACACTTTAATCCTTTTCAATTTCCTCTTGCTTTATTTTACTTAGATGGAGAAATCTACAAATTCCATTGGAAGAAAATTGCCGTGAAAATTCTTGTAAATCCATTATTCTATCTCCTAACCATTAAGGCTTAAAAGCCAACTTCAAGAACCACTACTACTATGTGCGGGGCTCCAGAATTTTCTGCACATCTGGCAAAGCTTCCCTCCTATCTATCACCCCACACCCCCCACTGCCCACCCCACCATTTCAGATTTCCTATAACACCAAACATTATCAGGCAAAGTTCTAAAAACTTTGGATAGGTTATTTTCAGAGCGAGAAGAATTTAGTCTAATTCCATATTCTGTATGTGAGGTAACCAAGACCCAGATGTGGGAGAGGTGATTTGCTCAAGGTCACTTAGTTGGTATTCTTAAAGTGTGAGGAACTTTTCCAAACAGTACCTCTGCGGGCACACCACCCTACTCCATGGATAGCGGAAAGAGAAATATAATCTCTCTCTTCTTTTGCGTGTATCTCTTTGTATTTAGCTGATCCAATGCTGTTTACTATCTAAAGAGATTTGGAACTCATTTTGGCTTTTTTTTTTCCTGATCATGCATAGATACATTTTTCTCAAGGGAATAAGAAAGAAGTCAAGACTAAAATAGGTCAAGCTTTGAAACCACCAAACTGGAGCTGATTCGAAACTTTTCCAAAGCAGTCAGTGCCCCCTCACTACCAGTGGTGATGGTAGCCAGGAGCAACTTGTCTCGGGAGCCCCCACCAGCACTGCGGCAACGCGGGCGAGGGCTGGGGGGCTGTGATGGGGCAGTGGCTGCCACAGGCGTGTGCTGCGCAGTAAATCCTTTAAGGAGACCACAGGGCTTTTCAGGATGCTCATTGCGTGTTTCCTTATTTGGAATTCTGCTATGCTGCTAACATTAGCATAGATTTTCCTTAATGAATGCTTTCCAGCTGAAAGATGGTGAAAGATATACTATGTGAATCTTTTTAATATTAGTTCATTAAATTAAAACAGTTCTGACTTGCAATGAGGCCTTTTCCTTTTGATGTTATGCTCAGGTTTGCAGATAATGTCCAGGACAATACATGTGTGTCCTACAAAGATGATTTTTTTAATCAAAGTCATTTAGTGTTAGCACTCTTGTATAATAATTTGAGAGCTTTTCTGTCAGGTAACACAAAAGTTATAACATAAAAATGTGGCTATTCTGTAGTGTGGATCCAGGTAGTTAGTTGAAATCATTTCTTTCTTAGTTGAAATCATTGCTTTCCCTAAAATTTGGTCACCAGCTGCCAAAAATATATATACTTTGCTTCTTACCAGCATTAAGTTAAGCTATTTCCCCCATTTGCCTGTAAATTATGGTTGGGGGGAGACTTTCTCAAAATCCCCCTATGCAAAACCAAAGGGAAAACATCACCACATTCTTGATGATTGTATTTACTAAATCACTCCCAAATTAGATGCTTTAGAAACCACATGCTACACAAATAGCAAATATTCAATTCATGCATTGCCTGAAGGCTTTGGACTACATTACCCTGAATATCCATCACAGAAACAATAGAATAAAATGATTCTGCAAGGTTAGAGAAATCAAACCCACTCAGCCACTTTTCACAAGGAATATTTGGATAACCAAAGCTTGATGCAAATATTTGTTACTAGCCATTATGACAAGCTGGGGACATTCCATGATCTTATTAGTATCTAGTCATTCACAGTTTGCTTCTTCTGTATCAAAACATGCACACAGATAATAGGAATAAATTGTTTATTTCCCATGTTACTAGGCAATTATAAATATTTCAGCAAAAGGGTTATATGGTGCCAAGGTTAGAATCTAATAGAATAATTCAAGATGCAAATGCCATCGTCTAGTAAGCTAATGCCAGTGTTCCCAAATAGTCCTCATTTGATTGGCTTCTAGAGAAAAGACTTAGAATAACGTATGCAGTAGCTTTTAAAAAGCTGCCAGCCTATCACTTATCACTTCCGTGGGATCTCTTTCATTTGTTCTTCCCTGGATAGTATTCATAGGAAATCGTGTTATATACTGCCCATAGCTATTAACAGCTGAGAACTACTTATTTCAATTCTAGAATATTTTAAACACAAAAATTAAAGAGTTACCAAGCTACCGGTTTATCTCACCACTTCTCTTATATAAGAATTTTAGGAAACTCTGCCTAATTTAGCATGGTAGGCAACAGGGGGGAGGGGCAAAAGGTAAAAAAAGGTATTGTTTTTCATAATTTCTGGAATGGTTTGCAATAGCAAATATGTAAGGATTTATTAACAGGTTAGCTAGTCTCTGAAAAATAAAAATATCGTTACAGAATCATGGAAATAGAAGGGGCTTGAGGACTTTCTGAAGCCAACCATCTCACTCTGCAGGTCAAAGACAATGTGCTGGCGAAATAAAACAATTTTTCCTGAACTGAAGTAGATCTTTGGCAGTAGATCCAAGACGAGCACCAGGGCCACATGATACACTGGTTGATGCAGTGCTTTTTATACCATATTACATTTTTGCCATTTTCTTTCCAGAACTAGTGTTTGTGTGTTTGTTTATTTGTTTGCTTTTTCAGGAAGGATGAATAAGGAGAGGCTATTTAAGTGACTACCTACTCCCTTTCACATTCAGTTGTGTCACTCATAATCCCCTATCCCTATGGAAACACTCAGCTCTTCTATGCCCCACAATCATTGCCTTTATCCTCTACCCTTTTCATGACATTTCCTTTGGTGTTCTTTCCATTTTACAGATTATAAAAAGGATTCTTAAAATGCTGTGGTTCTTTTTCGGAGGTTCTGGGATACACAGGAAGGATTTATGATATTTCAAAACAGGAATCTTTCTTCAACTTCTAAGAGGTGGAGCAGACAGAGAGGACAGGACATCCTCAGCAGTCACTGGGATTTACCTCCAGGATGAAAATCAGGGGTAGAGTTTTCCAGAAGGCCTAGGCTATTTTGTGATTAAATTTTAATCAGTGAACTCTTTATCAGTTAAAAATAGTCTGTCTTGTGCCCATTATGATAGAAGAGTTATAAGAGATGAAGAACAAAACAAACTCTCCTCTTAGGCAACAGCTGAAGGAAAGAAAATAAAATAGAGGACCAGGCCAGTTGTCCTAAATCGTAAATCTAAGAAGCATGGACAGAAACAAAGAGTATATTTGTGTCACTTTAGTATTCATGTAGCATTAATTAATAACTCACATTAACACTCATATATATTAGTTCAGTTGGTGTGGGTGTGTGTATGTGTGTGTGTGTGTGTGGTGATAGTAGTGAATATCTCATGTGTGTATCTTGGATTTACAAAAGTTCAGAGCTATTCCAAGAAAGAGCACTTTTTATTTCTTTCCAAAATATTATTCCAAAAAGTGAAGGAGGCAAATATTTCACTCGTGTGCAATCGCCAAAATGAAGAAAAATCCACTTAACTGGTGAAGGTTGTTCAGCTCAATACTGGTAGATCCCAGATGGGAATACAAACTTCTGGAACACATCCTTTAAAGGGATGGCATCCAAAATTTAAAAATATTAATTAAAACAGTTCAGCCTTTGAGATTCACATGTTTTGCCTTTTTACATAGTTTGTTTATTAGCATAATACTTTTTCTGGGCATATCAGTATATATATATATATATATATATATATATATATATATATATGTAAAATATGTTATAAATGCAAACACAATTGTTAATCAACATAATAAGATGCAAGAGCTAAAACTTTATAGAACTTTATTCTACCTCTTAAAAAAAAAGAGAGATTCTAGACTAAAGGCACAAATGGTACAAAATAGGCTACTATGGAGTACTCAGAAACTGAGCCTGAGGCCCATGGTATTTAACATTTCTCTTTAGAGTGGCAAAAATATTTTAGTAGGGGTGTTTCTTGATTTTTAAAGGCATACAAGGGTTGGGACACCCAATCTTTAATGCGCAATAAAATGAAATGGCAATTTTCCAAGAGCTCTAAGACTGCTGCTAATTAGCACATTAATTTATGAAATTCTCTTTGCCGTTCCCCAGTGTTCTGCCTGAGAAATGCAACAAGATGAATGAACGTGACAAATCCAAGTGAAATTTACATGCTTAAAAATAAAAAAAGATACAGAAATAATTCCTTGACCTTATTCCAACTTTTCTGACCCTCTGTCATGGGTGACATTTTTCCACAGAGCCCCTAGATATGAACTTCTCATTCTGTCAGACTAAAATTCTAAAGGCAAGTTTACAAAGAAGAGTACACCCATCTGTTTACTCCTGGAGTTGGACACTCCTGGCTAGAAGGGCCAAGGTCATGACTCAAGGGAATGGCTTTCATTTATTCTTGCATTCACTTTTAAGTTTTGTCACATACATTTTCTTAACAAAAATAAAAACTTTTATTTCTGTTTTTTTTTAATTTTTTTCCTTCATACAAAATCTATTAATTATTTTTAGTTTTAACTAATTTTTATGGTTAACCCAATTAAAAAAATGAAACTTTTCTCAAAGCCAAGCCAATATTTCAAAAGAAATTGCTGGTTGAATAGAAAAGCAAGGCTCTAATTTCCAGGAATGTTATATTCAATTTATGTTTTCTTATAACCGTGTTACTCTGAAAATAAATTTAATATAATAAGTACTTTCAGATATGTGTGTATGTACCCACTCTTATTTTTACATAGATACATACATACATACATATATCTGGCTATAACCCCTTGGGAAGGATACAGCCTGCGAAACCATAAGTAGTAACCCTGGTTATAACCCATTACTAAATGGTAAAATCAATTTTATGAAAAATAGAATAAAACAGAAAATAAGAGAACACATTTCATGTAGTAAAGATAAGAACTGTTCTGTAAGATGTGTTTATCAGTTACGTGAATGTGTCTCAGTGTGTGTATCATGATGTATTATGTATTTGTTACTGTGAATTATGGTCATAACAGTTGGGAAGATCTTCTAATAAAGCAGCATAAAAGGAACATAGAAAAAAACAGAATCTAGATATGAAATGCATCGCTTAATTCACGTGTTCAATAAATATTTATCACTGGTACGACAGTGAAGAAGACAAAGTTTGTGGAATCATGAAACTTATGTTACAGTGAAAAATCAGAAAATACACCGGTAAACAAAACGTATATGTGATATAATCTTTAGTGATAAGTACCATAAAGAAAAGAAAAAAGATAAGAGGCTTAGAGAATGAAACCAACGGTAGGAAGGGGGTTATTGCAATACAACTGTAAAGGGGAATCACGGAGGTGATGTCTGATCAGGAACCTGAACGGTGTGAGAGCATTTCAACCGAGGGCACAACAAAACAAAGTCCCCAAGGTAAGAAAAAGATTGGCATGTATTGAGGAACTGCAAGAAAGTCAGTTTGAGTGGACTGGAGTGACTAAAGAGGAGAGCGGTTGAAATGACACAGAGAGAGATGCAGCTGCCGGCTCTGTGGACACTTCTTAGCTTTGCAAAGAACTCTGGATTTCATCCTGAGTATGATGGTGAAGTTGCATGTAGAACTAAGGCAGGATTTCCATTTCTTATAGAGCTCTCTAGGTACTACGTGAAGAATAGACTAATGTGAAAATGGTAGAGAAAAGAGAGAGAGAGAGAGAGAGAGAGAGAGAGAGAGAGAGACTAGTATGAAGCCTATAGAAGTGGAGAAAAAACAAGATGACGAGAGCTAGGAGGGCAATGATGGAAAAATGAGAAACAGCTTGAGTCGGAATACATTTTGCCCAACAGGACCTGCTGACAGAGTAAGTGATGAGTATGAAGGAAAGAGAAGTAACAACAATGAAGATTTGATTTTTGATCCTAACAATTCTGTAAATGGTGGTGGTCTCATACTGATATGTAAAAGGCTTGAGGAAGAGAGGATTGGGGGTGGGTGATTGGGTAATTAGACACTTGTGCTTTTTCCTCCTCTTAATATATTATCTTTATGATAGTATTCAAATAAATACTGATTAAGAAATTGCTAGGATCCAGGCTCTGTGATAAGTGTTGGGAATATAAAGTCAAAATAAAACCACTGTTTATGCAAAGAAAACAAAACCCAAACTAGAAATTTTAGTATGACACAACTTGTACTATCATAAGTATAGGAAGAGGATATTTGAGCAGCAGAGAGTAAAGAATTTACATGAGTTTGAGAGATTATCAAGTATCTCCAATAAAGATGAAACTGGAGCTGCCTGTTAAAAGAGGAGTTGAAATTAACAAGAATAACAACTCGTAGGAGAGACAGAAGGATGCTGGGGATGGGCAAATGCATAGAGAAATGAGGCACAATTGTTTGGAAAACTAGAAGCTCACAGGATGAAAGGTCCGTGCTGAGTATCGGCAAACGAAGAGCTGAAATGCTAGGCAGGGACAAGATCGTAAAGAGTTTTGTCTAGAGAGACAGCAGTTTGATTTTTACTGCAATCTATAAAAATGCGTAACGGGATTTAAATCAGGGGGAAACAGTGTGATTAGGTCACCTGAAGAGGATGGAGCTAAAGTCACATAATAGGCAGATAATGCTTTTTACATTAATCAAGGATAGAAATGGTGAGATCCTAAAATAAGGCCCTGATAGCAGGGATTGGGAAAAAGGAAATTAAGTTCCCACTCTGTTTAGGAAAATAGGCACTGTAAGGTGAGTGCTCTATGAGAGAGGTAGATTATATCAATCAGTGGGCATTGAGAATGCAAGCAGATTACACTTCAGATCCATTTTATGCCTGGTCAGGAAGTACTTAAAGAGGGTCCAATCATAACTACCTAAACAGATCACTTGCTTAGCTCTAGACTTCTCTAACTTAGATTCTTCCTGGGTCCCAGACACTTGACACTTTGGGCTCTTAGGTCCTGATTTCTGCTATAATAAGCTGTCTGATCTTCATTTTCCTTTGACCTGTACACTTCCTGCTGCTCCATCACAAGTAGTGTTGTGGTAGAGTCAAGAACAGTGCCAGAGGACTTCCCTGGTGGCGCAGTGGTTGAGAGTCCGCCTGCCGATGCAGGGGGTGCGGGTTCGTGCCCCGGTCCGGGAAGATCCCACATGCCGCGGAGTGGCTGGGCCTGTGAGCCATGACTGCTGAGCCTGCGCATCCGGAGCCTGTGCTCCGCAACGGGAGAGGCCGCAACAGTGAGAGGCCCGCGTACCGCAAAAAAAAAAAAAAAAAAGTGCCAGAGGAAAGAACAGTGGTGGAGACCTCCGACCTCACACCCAGATTAGCCACTAACCAGCTATCTGACCTTCAACAGATTTCAACCTTTTCAGAATATAAGGGTTTTCATCACAGGGCTATTTGTCACTGTGAGAAATTAGAATCATTCAAAATGCCCAATAATATGTGCCCAATAATTTATTTAAATATATTTTTTTAATCTTAAAATATAATGCTGCATTAAAAGTCATATTTTAGAAGATTTAATAATACAGAAAATGTGCATGACAATAGTCTTACATAAATAGAAAGTGTATTTTGCTTTAAACTATGAAAAAATAGATATATGTTATAGACAAAAAACTTTGAAAAGATATTTAACGAAATCTTAATGCTTATATCTGTGAAAAGTGACTATGTGTAATTTTTATTTTCCTCTTTGTAATTTTTCTGTATTTTTTCTAATAAAAAATAGGTTGGGCTTCCCTGGTGGCGCAGTGGTTGAGAGTCCGCCTGCCGATGCGGGGGACACGGGTTCGTGCCCCGGTCCGGGAGGATCCCACATGCCGCGGAGCGGCTGGGCCCGTGAGCCATGGCCGCTGAGCCTGCGCATCCGGAGCCTGTGCTCCGCAATGGGAGAGGCCACAGCAGTGAGAGGCCCAGGTACAGCAAAAAAAAAAAAAAAAAAATAGGTTAACTTTATAATCACCAGAAAAGTCATTAAAATAATCTATGGTTTTCTCATCCCAAAGAACAATTTCAAATACAGTGTAGATGTGATTAGGGTATATTCAGCAGCAAGTCCCAGAAAACTGAATTAGAAGTGCCTTAGACTTCCACTCCCACTCAGGATAAAGACAGTTGCAGGATAACGTTGCTTCCGTTCTAACAATGAGAATATCGCGGATAACCTATACAACCATAACTTTGGTTTTTTGTTTGTTTGTTTGTTTTTAATCAGACCTCAGGATGCAAAGAAATGTAAATAACTGATATCTAGAAAGTGGCAAGCTCTTCCTAGGAGAAAAGAGATCCAGAACCACTTTAATACTTGGAGGAGCCATGAGAGTAGACAGACAGGGGTAAAGAAAAATCACTAAAAGTTTTAGAAATTTTTAAGGCCAATATGAAGAGGTATGACAGTTTAGAATTCCATGGGCAGTAGCCGCATATGGAATCTGCACCCACCCACCAACTCTTTCACTTAGGCTGTCCTTGAACACTCACATAGAAGGCTGAGTGGAGACAAGGGCCTGATGAACATTGAGGGCAAGGTAGACTATCCCGTCCCCCAGAGAGTATGAATTGGTGGCTGCCTAAGGCTTGGGGAGGGCAGGAGAGCTGTGAGAGACCACCTTCTGATGACCAAGCAGGCAGGGCCAGCCAAACCTGGGGGCAGGGCCAAAGAACTGAGAACCACCCCTCATGGGCACTCCAGGCCTTCACCAAAACTACCACTTCAGCCCTCCAAAACAGGGTACATGCAAGCAGGGTAGAAAAAAGTGTCTTAAGGCACAGAAGGCTGGGGTCAACACTGGAGAGAAGAGAACACACCACAACCCAACCAACTGGCAGCATGCTGTGAACATGATGAGATCTCCCATGGCTTGAAAGCTGGTGGAGGGTTACAAAGCGCAAGAGGTACCTAGAGTCTCCTGGGTGCTTAGATCTCCAGCTGTAATGAAGGGAACGTCTTGATGCTGATCTCAAATCATTTGAGGTCAGTGGTCAATTGACTCAAACTAAAATGACAACAGTCTCAGTTCATCTATAAATTAGATTGACTCAGCCCCCCGGTTCTACTGACCTAGGAGAAGAATAAGCCTGCTTTCTTCTGAGCTTTACTATTATTTACTTCAGTCTCTACTATCCTTTTAGACACAATTCCTTGCATACAATTTAAAAACTTATGACACATATTAAGAAGCAAAGAAATATGACCAGTCAGTAGCAGCAGAAATGGAATAAATACTGGAATTCTCAGACAAGGACTTTAAAATAATTATGACAACTGTGTTAAATGAAAGCGGCAAAACTGGACAATAAGTAAGCAGGGAGGAAATTTCATCAGAGTCCTGGAAATCATTTTTAAAAAGAGTCAACTGGAGACAGTAGAAATGAAAATGGTGATATCAGAAATGAAGGATTCATTCGATGTGTTTTCCAGTAAATTAGACACAGAATAGAATCAGTGAATTAAAGACAAGTAAATGGAAAAAAATATAAGCTGAAGCAAAAACAGAAAAAAATAGGACAGAGCATCTGAAATCTGTGGGACGATCGCAAACAATGTAATATATGAATAATTGGAGTCACAGAAAAAGAGAAGAAAGAAAATGGGCTAAAAAGAATATTTGAAAAGATAATGGCCAAGAATTTGCCGAAGTTCGTAAAATAGGTCCACCACAACCCACAACAAATCCATCCACCTATAAACCCCAAGTACACTAAATACCAAGAAAATCATGCCCAGGCACATTGTAATGAAACTGCTGAAAGACAACCATTTTTTAAAAAGCAACATATAAAGAAAAGAAAATGTATTGATATTATCATGTATCCTAAGATGTCTGGAGATGGAACAGTTCTAGAAATGACTAGCTCAGCATCTCACCCAAGACAAGAAAGATTCTTTCCATCTTTCCTTTTTGCCTTATTTAACAAATAGTCTGCTCACCCTTTGAGGATGCAAATAGTCCTGCCTCCTCAAAGATGTTTACAAGAGCACCAGGAAGCACATCATTGCACACATCCAAACACCAGAAGAGAGGAAGGGTCTTTTTCTTATTTCCCTTCTTAAGAGGAATAAAACCTTCCTAGAAACTTCTTGGAAGATGGGCTCCTCCTGCTAAAATTGTACCACAGGCTCATTCCTAAACTAATCACCAGCACAAAAGAAATAATTGGTTGGCATAGATTAGTTAACATGTACTCTTAAAGCATCTCCTCAAGTACGTGGCCCTTAATACCTTTGCCAAATCCAGACTTCTTTTAGCAAAGAAGCAAAATATACACATGACTATATATCAAATATATAACCAATAAAGACCTAGTGTATAGCACAGGGAACCATACTCAGTATCTTGTATTAACCTATAATGGAAGACAATGAAAAAAAAGAAGATATATACATATATATATTATTGAATCACTTTGCTGTACACCTGAAACTAACACAACATAGTAACTCAAATATACTTCAATAAAAATTTTTAAAAAGAAGTAAAGGTAGGGTATGCGGTTGGATAGAAAACCAGAAGTATTTGGCATTCATTAAAATGAAAATTTACAGATGCAGTAGGAAAACTTTTCATACTTTAACAGAGAAAGGATGAACATAATCTTAAATCTTACAATTGTATTACTTATTATTTCACGACATCTTTGAGTAGTTCATATCACTATCTGATTATTCTTATATTCTTACATTTTATTCTATAATCTCTACTGGGTGTGGGAGATACTGAAAAGGCATTGTTTGTGTTCTCAGAGTTTGCTTTGTAGTTTGGGAAGACAGACCGAAAACAAGTACCATTGGAAGACATGAGAGCAGAGCATGGATCTGACTTCAGCTCCTTCACTTACTAACTAAATTACCTTCAACAAGGATCTGTGCCAGCGAAAGGAACTAATATGTATCATATTTATATAACTGTGGTGAATTTTAAATAGATAATCCATGCAGTGATTAGCAAAAGTGTTCAATAAATATTAGCTTTCATTACTATTGTTTCTTAATGTGTTTACAGAATTTAGTAAGTGCGCATAAAAAAACAAACAAACAAAAAAAACTAAAAAAAAAACAACGGTTGAGAAAGTTAACATTAAAATGGTAAAGCTTGATTCTATCTGGATACAAGAGCTGTTTACCTATCCTAGAAAGGATGGAGATAGTAATGAAAGGCATTTCTGGAAGAATGACCAGGATGGGAAAAGTTATAGAAGCATGAAAAATTAAGGGGTAGAGGTCCTAGAAAAGCAAATAAACCCAAGTGTAGGCTTTAAGAGTGGAGTTTAGGGCTGAGAGATGAAGATATGAAAGAACACCATTAAGTGTTAGACTCTATTCTCTAGGTGATAGGGAATCATTAAAGCTTTTAAAGGTTTTTTTTAAAAAAAGCTTATAATAACAGATGTCATTTCCAAAGATCATTACAGTGACAGTGAGTTCAGATGGACAGCAGGAAAGAGAGAGACCAGTGAGATACAGTGTCTGTGCCAGAGAGGCCCCACGACACAGAAGACTTGCAATAATCCACCTGAGAAATCAGGAAGGCCTAAACTAAAGCCATTAGAAAAGAATGGAAAACAGGGAGCCAGTAGGAGATGTATTTTGGAAAAGCTTAATTTTTAGGATCAGCTTGAACACTATAAAGTTTGAAATTTATGAGAAAAAAATGTAAAGTTTATGGAATGACTTTCATTTATAGACAGTAACATAAAAGTACTATTAAATAACGTGTTGTGTATATATTCTGCAAAATGTTTCGATTATTAGAATAAACATCTGAAAAATTATTATTTGTAGCCAGTAGGTGCTATTAAGCTACTTAAAACCAGCCGTAATGTTTAAGCAAGATAAATGTTTCTTTCTAGAGGAACAGAACAATTTACTTTATTAACTTTAATTAAGAAGTTTTTTTGTTTTTGTTTTTGTTTTTTTGTGGTACGCGGGCCTCTCACTGTTGTGGGCTCTCCCATTGCGGAGCACAGGATCCGGACGCGCAGGCTCAGCGGCCATGGCTCACGGGCCCGGCCGCTCCGCGGCATGTGGGATCTTCCCGGACCAGGGCACGAACCCCTGTCCCCTGCATCAGCAGGCGGACTCTCAACCACTGCGCCAACAGGGAAGCCCCCCCCCCTTTTTTTTAAGACACGTGTCATGTTAAAGCTCAATCCGTTTCTGGTTAAACTGTTATAAATTATAAATTAGCATATTGTGAAGTAACAAGATTTAAAAATATCTAGTCAATCTCTATTGCTTAAATTTAAATTTCTTTCTTACTTATTTCTTTTTGGAGATAAAATAAAACTGCTTTAACCTTACATTTAGGATGTGGTTCTAATGGAAAGCACACATAAGTGTCCTGGATTCACCGCTTAAATTATAAGTAAATTAACATTTCCTCTTGGACAATTCTCTTCTCCCATAAATCCTAGTGTTTTGAAAATACCCTGAATCCCTTTTTCAAGTCTTTTCCAATCATTTTAGTGCAGTCTTCAGTGTTATTCATTAATCCTCATTCCATATGAAGCATAGCAGTCCTAGGCTTTATTCCCATTTCACAGATAATTTATTTATTTGGGCAAAATTCTCTAACACATAAGGCCATTCAACAGTAATTTTTATACGAAACTTATTACATGTATTCTTGGCTGTCAATCATAAAAATGGAAAACTTTTCTCTTTCTATGCTTTTCTGCAACTCAGTTAAGAACACTTGAGGCTGTAACCTGAAATGCTGTACATTGTTGGTGATTTAGTTACATTTATCAAGTACTGAGCAATCCCATACTATATTTTTTTAATATTGTAATAGTCCAATCTCTTTATTAAAGTATTATATTCTAGGATCATTTTGGCTTTAAGAGTCTAAGCAGTATAAAAGACAGTGTGGACCAGTTAGAAAGATATTTAGACCAGTAGCAGGGCTTCAGTCTTGGCTCTGCCACTGCTGTACTTCTTTGGACAGTTCATAGAGAGCTTTCTGCATCCATGTGCACATCCCTAAACTGGAGAACACGGTCCCTGGATCTACTTTATTCAAAGGATGCTGTGTGAATGAATGCAACAATTTGTCTGCAGATAATGAATGAAAGAAAAATGATTCTTATTTTATAACCACAATGCAGAGGACCTCCTATAGATCCTCTACTGGTTTTCATGATAAATAAAGAGTAATTTCTGAATCTCTATTTTTCACAATACCTTATAATTCTTTTTTTTTTTTTTTTTCTTGCGTTATGCGGGCCTCTCACTGTTGTGGCCTCTCCCATTTGCGGAGCACAGGCTCCGGACGCGCAGGCTCAGTGGCCATGGCTCACGGGCCCAGCCGCTCCGCGGCACGTGGGATCTTCCCGAAACGGGGCACGAACCCGCGTCTCCTGCATCGGCAGGCGGACTCTCAAGCACTGCGCCACCAGGGAAGCCCCACAATACCTTATAATTCTAATTCCAATTCCTTTGATTAACTGCTTTCTGATCCTTGTAAAATGCTTGGATTAGCTGGTTTCTGATCTCTGCAAAATGCTCTAGGTAGCCACAGAATTTCTTTCAGCTGCTACAATTTCCTCTTTATTTTGTGTTCATATACAGCAAAGCTAATGCTATCCATTAGAGGTGAAGTAACTAAATGTGTCTGCTAGATACTTGGATCTAAGTTACAAATAAACTACACCTTACTTCCCTCTGACAACTGCAATCATTTTGAATGCCCCCTCTACTCTCACCAGAAAGGCCGCTATTCAAAAACATCTATATAAAATATGAAAATAAATGATTTGAAGGTGGGCTTCTCTGCGCTAAATTAAACACCATTATAACAACCAAATTAAAATAAGAGCAAACAAGATGAATATATATATATTTATTTACATAGTTTCCAAATAGTGAATTAACTTTGGAACTTTGGTAAGAGCTCTTAGACATTTCAAGATTCTGATATTTACATTCTAATCTGAAGTTCAAGCTGGGCTTATACCCTTGGTACTTTAGAGCTACTGCCAGGGCTGTAATAGGAGCCTGGTGTCTGCATGCAACAACTTACTTTAAAAGCTTGAGACTCTCGTTATTATCCAGGCTACAAACCCATACATATCTTTATTTGAAAGACATTAACAGTGTATTAATTTACAGTCTGCTTTTCTTTCATCTGTGAATACTGCATCTTCCATCATTCAGGCTGGACCCCAGGAGCCTGGCACATTATTTATACCAGAGTGTAAATGCCCATTTGGCCAAAGCAGAGCTGCCCTTGGAATCCACATCTCTGGCCCTAGTTGTGTTTACCCTTAGTATCTGGTTTCAGTTATCTTTTTGTTCCATTTTGGACTGTGATCTATTTGTTTCATTGGCTAAGCTCCCCATTATAGACTGTTGAACAGGCCAGGGCGAGGTGACACAATGTGGCCAGGCTCAGCCTCATTCCTCGCCCCATGGCACTTAATTACTACACTTTGTTTGCCAACTATTTCTTGGCATCTAATTTAATTTGGGGACTTGCCTAAGCATTTAATTGAACATGGAGAACTCCTTTCAAATATTTATATCCACTTCCTCTTTCTCCTCCTGCCCCATCATCAATTCTACACCACATTTTAGATCAGATCCACTTTCATTTTTTCTAAAATACCGGCCATCCCTCCTTTCCTGTTAGGAATATTGCCTCACACCTTGGATCATAATAAGATTTTGCTTTTTAAAATACAGTTTGCCCTCCTTTTCTTCTAAACCTCTTCTTGCCTCATTATAGCAGACGGATTTTATACTTTCTCTGTCCACAAAGTTTTTATCTAACTTGTACCTCACCCCTCTGATAATTTTCTTGTATAAAAATAGGCAGCATGAAGGAAACTACAATGGAGTCCTTATACTTGAAGCCACATGAACTTCAAATTCTCGTCTCTGACTGCAACTCCACCCACTTAGTTCTTTTATTCTCTAAATCTCTCTAATATTTAACATACTCTTGAATTTCATCAATATCTACAATTTCATGACTACTCTTACTTCTCTTCTCAGTTGATCTGTGTTCTCCAGGCTTTATGTCCTGCAGCCAGCTTCAGCCTCATATGTCATCATTTTACCTAACTTTTTGTTGGTGCCTTCAAGCCCATATGAGTCAGTCCTGTTACTGCCACCATTTAAATCTCAGTGCTGGAACAACCCAGTCATATCCCTTCTTCACTCTGATACAACTATACACAGTGCTGTACGGGAAAGTACAAATCAATACCTCAATATATATATGGTTTCCAACCCCCTTTGGAATTGCTATGCTGTTCATCTGTATTTTTCTTCACCCTCCATCGTTTTACCTCTCTCATTGCTCCCACCTACCTTTTGCAGACATTGTTCAAACTCCCTAAACCACAGAACCAATACTTCCAATTATACTTTGAGCTGGAGATTTTCCCTACTAACCTCCAAATCCTTATGTCTGCAATTCACAAATAATGGTTTTATTCACAACACCTGTAGCATTTTAAAAAGTGTGGTACCAGTGCAAACTTTAGCAAACCAAATAAATATAACAGACAATCTAGAAATAAATTCAATAATATGTGATAAGAAAATATTCAAATTAGTGGGAAAATAGATTATTTAATAATAATATTAGAACAACTGGTTAGCCATTTTGGAAAAAATAAAATGATATCTCTACCTCATTTCTTATATCTAACAACAATAACAAGAATATAAACGGTAATAATTCTTTTTGCATCAACGAAATTATGAATTTTTTTCATGGAAAGCAATGCTTAAAATATCTATAAACTGGCTTTGGGGGAAGCCTTTCTAACCATGTCATAAGAACTAGAAACAATAAAAGAATAAGTGGTCAAATGTTATTACATCAAAATTCCGTTTTGCGCAACCCATTCAAAACGTGGGCAGAAGACCTAAGTAGACATTTCTCCAAAGAAGACATACAGATGGCCAACAGGCACATGAAAGATGCTCATTATTGCAAATTATTAGAGAAATGCAAATCAAAACTACAATGAGGTATCACCTCACACCAGTCAGAATGGCCATCATTCAAAAGTCTACAAATAATAAATGCTGGAGATGGTGCAGAGAAAAGGGAACACTCCTACACTGTAAGTGGGAATGTAAATTTTTGCAGTCACTATGGAAAACAGTATGGAGGTTCCTTAAAAACTAAAAGTAGAGTTACCATACGACCTAGAAATCCCACTTGTGGGCATGTATCTAGGAAAGACGAAAACTCTAATTTAAAAAGACACATGCATCCCAGTGTTCATTGCAGCACTATTTACAATACCCAGGTCATGGAAGCAACCTAAATGTCCATCGACAGAAAAATGGGTAAAGAAGATTTGGTACATATACACAATGTAATCTTACTCAGCTATGAAAAGGAATGAAATTGGGTCACTTGTAGAGACATGGATGGACCTAGAGACTGTCATACAGAGTGAAGTAAGTCAGAAAGAGAAAAACAAATATCGTATATTAACGCATATATGTGGAATCTAGATAAATAGTACAGATGAACCAGTCTGCAAGGCAGAAATAGGGACATAGATGTAGAGAACAAACATATGGACACCAAGGTGGGGAAGGGGTGGTGGTGAGATGAATTGGAAGATTGGGATTGACATATATACACTAATATGTATAAAATAGATAACTAATAAGAACCTGCTGTATAGCACAGGGAACTCCACTTCATTGTACAGTAGAAACTAACACAACATTGTAAAACAACTATACCCTAATAAAAAAATTAATTTAAAGGAAAAAGATAAACATATACTTACAAGCAGAAAAAGAATTTTTTTAAAGTGAGAAAAAAAAAGACATGGAAGCAACCAAAGTGTCCATCAACAGATGAATGAATAAAGAAGACATGGTATATATACACAATGGAATATTATTCAACCATAAAAAACCATTGCCACTTGCAGCAACATGGATGGACCTAGAGATTATCATACTAAGTGAAGTAAGTCATACAGAGAAAGACAAATATTATACAATATCACTTACATGTGGAATATAAAAAATAATACAAATGAACTTATTTACAAAACAGAAACAGATTCACAAATATAGAAAACAAAACTATGGTTACCAAAGGGAAAAGGGTGGGGGAGGGATAATTAGGTGTATGGCATTAATAGATACTTACCACTGTATATAGCATAGGTAAACAACAAGTATTTACTCTATAGAACAGGGAACTATATTCAATATTTTGTAATAAGCTATAATGAAAAGACTCTGAAAAAGAATATATATATATATATATGCATCCGAATCACTTTGCTGTACACCTGAAACTAACACAATACTATAAATAACTTATACTTCAATAAAAAATTTTCGTTTTGCAAAATAAGACAAACAAAAAACCAAGCAAACAAAAAACCAAGATGATACAATGATATTATCGAAGCATTATTTATAATAATGAAAGATTAAAAACAGTTATATTTTATCAAAAGGACTATAATTCATTCAATGTAATTAAATTACAGTATATACCTATTATAAAATGCTATACTAAAATTAAAACTGAAGCTGTAATACATCATGTAGTATACAATAACATGGAAAGATAGCCACAACACATTATTGTCAGTGGATTGAAGGAAAGGTACAGTGTGGCATTATGTTGGATTGGTGTATGTATGTGTGCATGTATATATATGTGTATGGAGAGTGTATGCAATTTATGTGACTTTCTATAATTGACTTTCTATAATAGGAAGGTTGTAAGAACCTAGATCGTTGAGTTAATATATCTCTCCCTCTACTATTAACATATTTTATGTGACAGGCACTGCTCTGGGCAATTAAAAATATGACTTTCCCCATTTTATAGACTGGAAATTGTCTTAGAGAGTGTGAGCAACTTTCCCTGAATAAGTCAGTAGGACAGTGATGAAGTCAGTACTTTACTCTTAGCCTAGTGTCTGATCCACCACATGAGAGCTGATCCTAAAGAGAAGATAATTAGTTCAATCTGACCAGTTATTTTCTATCTCTACTAAGACAAAGAAGGGAAATAATCAAAATTAATGTAGTGTAGATATTATAAAGAATCTTCTTTTCCTTCTCTTTCTGTTTTTTAACCATAAAGAAAATCTGATAGTGAAGTATGGGGATAGGGATCAAATAAAGTCCCTCCACTTATTTACTTGCAGTGTTGCCTAGAAGGTAGCACAGCTAGTGTGCTTCCCAAGGATGACATCTGTTGCTTTAATATAGATGCACGAGATGCATGAGTGAAGCCTAAGATACATGACTCAGGTACCATCTACCTCGGCTGTTTGAGAACAGCTATTGAAAAAGATCTTTTCTTCTCCAGCTTGTGATTTAATCTCACCTCAGCCCCCTGACCCCAAAGATAAGCTTGATTCACACAAGGGATCTCGGTAGGGTTAGGAGGGAGGGGGTTGCGGGGGAGATGGAGATACTTGCTGCTTGCTTCCAAAGTGGAGAGGAAAAGCGGGATCACTGATCAGTCTTTATCCAAATGACTCTTCACACTTAAGAAAGAGGTGGCTTACTGAAGAGTTTAAGTTACAGTCAGAAGCTTAATTAAAAGAAGTGGGAATTCATACAAAATCCAGAACTATTGAATTGAAGCCAAATAGTACAAGTGTCACAAGTAGAATGTTCAAAATAAATCGGAAATGGCGAAGGGGGTAAGAACTTAATATTTATTAAACATTCATTGTGTTTTAAGCAATGAGGTGCTTTATACACATTACCTGCCATTTGAATCCACACAAAAGAGTTAACCTGACTGGAAACCTGTGCAGGTAAGAAGCCAGCTTGAAACATCCAAAAACAAAAATATGCAAAGCTACCTAACTCTCTTTCATTACTCATTTCACAGGTGACTATATAGAAAATCTCTGGCAATAAGACTAGATGGCTTCACAGGTGAATTCTATCAAACATTTAGAGAAGAGCTAACACCTATCCTTCTTAAACTCTTCCAAAATGTAGCAGAGGGAGGAACACTCCCAAACTCATTCTACGAGGCCGCCATCACCCTGATACCAGAACCAGATAAAGATGTCACAAAGAAAGAAAACTACAGGCCAACATCACTGAGGAACATAGAGGCAAAAATCCTCAACAAAATACTAGCAAACAGAATCCAACAGCACATTAAAAGGATCATATACCATGATCAAGTGGGGTTTATCCCAGGAATGCAAGGATTATTCAATATATGCAAATCAATCAATGTGATACACCATATTAACAAATTGAAGGATAAAAACCATATGATCATCTCAATAGAGGCAGAAAAACCTTTTGACAAAATTCAACGTCCATTTATGATAAAAACCCTCAAGAAAGTAGGCATAGAGGGAACTTACCTCAACATAATAAAGGCCATATATGACAAACCCACAGCCAACATTCTCAGTGGTGAAAAACTGAAACCATTTCCACTGAGATCAGGAACAAGACAAGATTGCCCACTCTCACCGCTATTATTCAACATAGTTTTGGAAGTCTTAGCCACAGCAATCAGAGAAGAAAAAGAAATAAAAGGAATCTAAATTGGAAAAGAAGAAGTAAAATGTCACTGTTTGCAGATGACATGATACTATACATAGAGAATCTTAAAGATGCTACCAGAAAACTACCAGACCTAATCAATGAATTTGGTAAAGTAGGATGATCCAAAATTAATGCACAGAAATCTCTTGCATTCCTATACACTAATGATGAAAAATCTGAAAGAGAAATTAAGGAAACACTCCCAATTCCCACTGTAACAAAAAGAATAAAATACCTAGGAATAAACCAACCTAAGGAGACAAAGGACCTGTAGGCAGAAAATTGTAAGACACTGATGAAAGAAATGAAAGATGATACAAACAGATGGAGAGATATACCATGTTCTTGGATTGGAAGAATCAACATTGTGAAAATGACTATACTAAAGCAATCTACAGATTCAATGCAATCCCTATCAAACTACCAATGGCATTTTTCACAGAACTAGACAAAAAATTTCACAGTTTGTATGGAGACACAAAAGACCCCTAATAGCCAAAGCAATCTTGAGAACGAAAAACGGAGCTGGAGGAAAAACGCCCCCTCCCTTCAGACTATACTATAAAGCTACAGTAATCAAGACAGTTGGTACTGGCACAAAAACAGAAATATAGATCAATGGAACAGGATAGAAAGCCCAGAGATAAACCCACGCACATATGGTCACCTTATCTTTGATAAAGGAGGCAGACAGCCTCTTCAATAAATGGTGCTGGGAAAACTGGACAGCTACATGTAAAAGAATGAAATTAGAACACTCCATAACACCATACACAAAAATGAGCTTAAAATGTATTAATGACCTAAATGTAAGGCCAGACACTATCAAACTCTTAGAGGAAAATATAGTCAGAACACTCTATGACATACATCACAGCAAGTTCCTTTTTGACCCACCTCCTGGAGAAATGGAAATAAAAATAAATGAATGGGGCCTAATGAAACTTAAAAGCTTTTGCACAGCAAAGGAAACCATAAACAGTACAAAAAGACAACCCTCAGAATGGGAGAAAATATTTACAAATGAAGCAACTGACAAAGGATTAATCTCCAAAATCTACAAGGAGTCCATGCAGCTCAATATCAAAAAAACAAACAACCCAATCCAAAACTGGGCAGAAGACCTAAATAGACATTTCTTCAAAGAAGATATACAGATTGCCATCAAACACATGAAAGGATGCTTGACATCACTAATCATTAGAGAAATGCAAATCAAAACCACAATGAGGTATCACCTCACACCAGTCAGAATGGCCATCAAAAAGTTTATAAACAATAAATGCTGGAGAGGGTGTGGATAAAAGGAAACAATCTTGCACTGTTGGTGGGAATGTAAATTGATACAGCCACTATGGAGAACAGTATGGAGGTTCCTTAAAAAACTAAAAATAGAACTACCATACGACCCAGCAATCCCAGTACTGGGCATAATACCCTGAGAAAACCATAATTCAAAAAGAGTCATGTACCACAATATTCATTGCAGCTCTATTTACAATAGCCAGGTAATGGAAGCAACCTAAGTGTCCCTGGACAGATGAATGGATAAAGAAGATGTGGCACATATATGCAATGCAATATTACTCAACCATAAAAAGAAACAAAATTGAGATATTTGTAGTGAGGTGGATGGACCTAGAGTCTGTCATACAGAGTGAAGTAAGTCAGAAAGAGAAAAACAAATACCATATGCTAACACATATATATGGAATCTGAAAAAAAAAAAAAAGGTTCTGAAGAACCTAGGGGCAGGACAGGAATAAAAACACAGATGTAGAGAATGGACTTGAGTACATGGGGAGGGGGAATGGTAAGCTGGAATGAAGTGAGAGAGTGGCATGGACATATATACACTACCAAATGTAAAATAGATAGCTAGTGGGAAGCAGCCGTATAGCACAGGGAGATCTGCTCGGTGCTTTGTGACCACCTGGGGGGGTGGGAGGGAGACGCAAGAGGGAGGGGATATGGGATATATGTATATGCATAGCTGATTGACTTTGCTATACAGCAGAAACTAACAGAACACTGTAAAGCAATTATACTCCAATAAAGATGTTAAAAAAAAAGAAAACCTCTGGCAAAAACAAGGTATCTAGGTCAACCTCCTCGTCCCCATGAGATTTCACTCTGTTAAGTAATGACACTGATTCTTCTCTTTCTGATGAGTCTTTATCTGTGTTTGCTGCCCATCTTCAACTAAAGTGGTCTGCAATTTCAAACTTGAGTTGATAAATAGCACTTTTACATTATAAATTAGATAAATTTATATTTACACTATAAATTAGATAAACAGTGAAAGGTAAGAAGAAAAAGGTAAATGCAGCAGTTCCACTGGGCGTGAATTCTTCAAGCATATAATGTTGGTTGTGTTATTTTGCAGACTGTGTGATGGATTCAGTGCAGCACTGCCAACCACTGCTGCTGTGCAGAAATTCTTCCTTTTGCAACGCATTTTTTATTACTGGAACAGGTCTATTAAATTAACATACTTTTTAGATGATGCTTGTAATAAAAGTACATGATAGGTGAAGGACTCAAGGTTGAAGTCACCATTGCAGATACTTAAATCAATTATTTAAATTATTTAAATTGTCAGTTATTAAAAAAAAATGTGCAAGGATCCTCAAAGTTTGCTCTTTCTTCAGACTTGACGATTGGTTTTAATGTTCATATTAGAAAACAACTGTCTGGGTACAGATACTTGAAGTGGTGGATTTAAATCTTTCAGTTTAAACATCAAGTGGGTACAATAAATATTCAAAATATGTTTTGACCATCTAGGCTAGAATTTTCCTTAAAAGAAACAGAAAGACATTCATAATCAGAATAATTTCCTAAAATTCCAAAATTACCATATATATTATGTATGTAATAGATAACAGAGTTGTTGTTGAACTATGGATATCACAATTCCCTAAATTCCTTATTTATATCATTTTTCTTTTCTTTAGTGTGGGATCATCTATAGCCCATGGTAACTGTATATAATGAAATATGAACACATTTCTTACCACACTGTTAACTTGGGTCATTTCTTTTAAGAAGTTGAGGGACAACGTATGCTTGTCTAAGCATGTTATGCAAATTATTGCATAGAGGGATTTTAACATGTAGGTAGTGCAAAACATGTCATAGTGACAATTCTTACATTCAGTTTTCATTTTTCCCAAAAATTACCATGGTTATAACGCCTTTCTACATGTAGCCGTTTTATATGCATGTTGAAAAGCAAGGCATGTGCGTGTACCTGCAAGATATCGGCATTATATCCTGAACACTTTATGTCTAAGTTGGGACTTGGACTCTGTTCTTCTCTGGTTATAAGATCACATACATGAGATACCCCACCAAGGTGAGTTTGTCTATTGAAAAGGTTTGAAGCAGAAATACGTTAACATGGAAGGAATTTTCTCTTTGCTCATTTTAGACTTAGTCACATGGTCCACAGCTGAAATTTACGCCAGACATTCTCAGAAATCTTCTGGTAGCCATGTTATTGCTCTCTTCAAAGACAACGGGTGAATGGGTAAAGAAAATGTGGCACATATATACAATGGAATGTTACTCAGCCATAAAAAGAAACGAAATTGAGTTATTTGTAGTGAGGTGGATGGACCTAGAGTCTGTCATACAGAGTGAAGTAAGTCAGAAAGAGAAAAACACATACCGTATTCTAACGCATGTACAAGGAATCTAAAAAAAAAAAAGGTACTGATGAACCTAATTTCAGGGCAGAAATAAAGATATAGACATAGAGAATGTACTTGAGGACACGGGGTGGTGGGAGGGGGAAGCTGGGGCGAGTGAGAGTAGCATCGACATATATACACTACCAAATGTAAAATAGTTAGCTAGTGGGAAGCGGCCGCATAGCACAGGGAGATCAGCTAGGTGCTTTGCGATGACCTAGAGGGGTGGGATAGGGAGGGTGGGAGGGAGACGCAAGAGGGAGGGCATATAGGGACTTATGTATGCCTATGGCTGATTCACTTTGGTGTACAATAGAAACTAGCACAGTATTGTGAAGAAATTATACTCCAATAAAGATCTATTAAAGAATAAATAAGTAAAATAAATTAAAAAAAAAGACAACGGGCACATTGCCTACTTTCCAGCTGCTTTTGCGACAACGTACAGCTCATGACACACATCCCCATTTTTAGAATGTACTTTACTAAACAAATTTTATGTTATAAAACAGAACAATATGAATACCATCTATGCAATCTGCTATTCTGCGTCGTCAAATATGTCTCTTAAAAGAAAAACTCTATAGCAATCAGTTACGTGACATAGTGAGGTCTCTTTCTTTAAGCAAAGAATATCATATTTCATCTATGAAGGAGGCAATATAAAAATGCTACTAAAATATCTGTATGACTTTTTAGTCGTTTGCAAATGCACGGTGTCCCACATTTGCTGGAATAAGGTCTCAGAATACAGCTTGTCAATTTGAACAATTGTGTGGGGATGGGACAGATGGGCAGCTGCTGCTTTTTTTAATCCCAGATTTTGTTCTTTTACTTTAAATAATGTTGAAAAAAACAGGCTTTTTAAAAAAGAAAATAAAATGGTAGATATTTAACTATAATGAGGGAAAGATAGCTCCTGTTGCTTAGATTAAAAATCTCTAGTTTATTTTACTGAAAACAATAGATTTTACTGGCTGTACTGTGTTGGTACTGATCATTACTTATACCATAATTGATATGACCAACTGTCTTTTCAGTTTTATAGGAATAGAAAAAAATACTGATTAAGTCAAATTTGAATAATCAACTGGGCATCATTATTCCTCTGTTAGTGCTTATGGATTTTTCACATTTTGGTCCCAAATGTAAACTCCTTTCTTAGCTGTACACTGCAATATAAATTAATCCAAACTAAAACTATTTTTAAAACCCTTTTGTTCATGTAAAAAACATGATAAGAATGCCTCTATTTTTAAATTGGCATTTCTTTCTTCTATCATAATTACTTCCCCATATTATGAAAGAATAAAAATTTAACTAATGCCCTAAGTAAATTGGCCAAAGATTATAAATAATGACTTTTCACTAGGCACAAATCTTACGTAATTAGAAAGAGAGGAAAATAATCTGTAATGAATGAACTGTATTTAATATATAAGTACTGAATATTGAACACAGATGCCTCTATACGAGTGCTCAAGTGAAAAAAAAAACTGAACTACATCTATATTCTTTCCTGGGCAGAAACCCCATATTCTGGGAGGGTAAAACACTCAACGCAGAAAAGTACCACCAAAAAAAAGTAGAATTTTAATTAGCTGAAAACCAAAATGCCCTTAATAGAAAGATTTTAAATAGCAAAATGGTCATTATCCCATTATGTTACTTGAGAGTATTCCAGGTAATATAGCTGACCAGAAACTACTGCTGTATCCCACTCAGAAATCTGAAATTTTTTTGACCTTCAATTAAGTAAAAAATAATTTCATTGGTCAGTTGCATACTATGCAGCAACACTGACGTGTTGTAATTTTATGTAGGAAATACAGTTCTATTGAGTGTTTTAATGGATTGGATCTGTTCATAGAGCAGTGGTTGTTTAAAGAACCTACTTTAATATCTTAACTTTAAACAAACTACAAACAAACGTTAAACAAACTACTTTATAACTCTAAATTGTTAGAACCCATTTTAAATTTCTTTAAAATTGATAAGCCTTTCTGCCCTGCCCCAATTTCACATGTAATTAAATCCACAACACAACCACACTGAAGGGAAAGGCCAGTTTTATTTACATAACGTAACAATAGCAATAACAATGAATGAATAGCACTAAACCAACATCAGTCTTAACCACAAAATATTACTCTTGACTTCTTAAATGAGCCACCTTTTTTCTACCCAGCCAGGAATAACATTCAATTTTGTATGAAATAACTACTGTGATGGAACTCACAAATGAACAAACACATTTTTGGAAGTAAATCCCCTGATTTACTTCCAACATTCAACATCAAAATCATCACTATTAATATTTTTTCAATAACAGAGGAATACTTCATCTTAACCCACAATATCATCAGTGCTTATATTTTATCTTTCTTAGATACTATAAAAATTACCCATGTATTAAGCTCTTAGGGTGGGCAATGAGGAAATTAAGGTACAGATTACAAAAATCTGGGGCAGCAAGAGGTTAAGGGGGCAAGATCAGAGAAAGAAAAGTGGTAGAGCCAGGGTTTTCAAGCAGTTCCTTTTCTCCCAGGTTATATTCAGACCCAAGGCCTGCCTCAGGCAGAGTCAAAGGAGGAATTTGCCTGCAGCAGCTAGCCAAGTGGGAGAGCCCCACCACTTTATTAACCAAGCCCTGACTGTTAACTGCTACTCAGTTGGAGGGCTTTCAGTCTTTGGATTAGATATGCACTGGCCACAAAATCACTCTAAGTGCTTCCAGATTCAAACACATGCATTGGATATTTGGGAGTCAGAGTTACCAAATTTCTGAGAGGCTTCCACAAAAGTTGAAAGGCAATTCCCAATATCGGTTTAATCTCAGTTACTTGAAACTATGTTCTCCACATAGTGATTTTTCAGATCATCCTAAGAGTATCAGCCATTAGTTCAATGTGTTCGCTGTAAGCCAGCAATCCTCTTCCTGCGATTCTTTTTTTTTTTTTTTCCTTGCGTTATGCGGGCCTCTCACTGTTGTGGCCTCTCCCATTTGCGGAGCACAGGCTCCGGACGCGCAGGCTCAGCGGCCATGGCTCACGGGCCCAGCCGCTTCGCGGCATGTGGGATCTTCCCGAAACGGGGCACGAACCCGCGTCTCCTGCATCGGCAGGCGGACTCTCAAGCACTGCGCCACCAGGGAAGCCCCTGCGATTCTTTTTAAGTCACATATGTACATGATGTCTACTCTCAGAGTAAAACTTGACCTCCTTTGTTTTGGATGGGGTCCATTCTTCTAAAGAGACTACATTCCTATATTAGAGACCACACTTTCTACTTTAGTCTTTTCTTTAACTCTTTCATTTCTTCTTGAATTGTGTTTGATTTTCTAAAATCTTAAAAATTCTTTCTCTTTGAAACCACTATTCCATTTTAATCACTCTTCTATCATTTGACATTATTTTATAGCTAAGCTCCTCAAATAAGCAACCCACCTCCACACCCCACTACTCTCACTAGCCATCCCATACTTCCTTAAACCCCTATACTCTGATTTATGGACCCATCAGTGTCTCAATTAAATAATTTTACAAACGGAATTGAGTTTCTTCATCCTGACACGCCTCAAAATCCCCACTGTAATTCACATAGCTTAATTTGAGTTTCCAGGATAATGTCTGTGATTTTTTTCTCTGTATCTCTCACTAACTGGGCTGTTCCTTCTCTCTCCCCCCACCAATTTAGTGATTCTCTTTGCTTCCTATCTGCTGACTTTCCTCTAAAGTTATAGAATTTATACATTTAAATGTTTTAATCATCTCCTCCATACTCATGACTCAAAAATTCTTATCTCCTGGACATTCTATCTTTTACTTTCCCTCCTGTCTCATTTCCCCAAATTACTATAAGCTCTTTAATCATTCATTCAAAACAAGAGTTGTTTACGCTTCTACGTTATACTAGGTATTCTGTTAGGCACTGAAGATAGAGAAGTGATTGATACCTGCTCTCATAGATTATGTGTACTACTGAAGGAAATAGAAAATAAACATAATAAAAAAGTAAAATATTGATATCATGAAAAATGAATGTTAAAGAAAACATATAAAGCAAAGAATGGGTATGTGAAATATCAGAGGTGGGCTGAAAAACATTTCAAATAGATGTTGAATGTAGACTATGGGGGCAATGCAGAAGCTAAGAGACCAATTTAAAAAACAGTGCAATAATCCACGAGACAGACGATAATAGCATGGAGAAAAACTGTGACAGGGTTGCATTCCACATCTATTTTGAAGCTAGAATAGACAAAATTTGTTGTTGCAGCAGATATGAGAGGAAGGAATCAAGATTGATAACAAAGTTTTAACACAAGTAACTGGAAGGTTGTAGTCATTAACCAATATAGGTAAGTGAGGAAAGAAGTTGTAGGTATACAATTGAGAGAAAAATCCTAGATGGAGAATATGAATTTTGCTGTTGTAAGCATAGAAATGGTATTTAAAACCATGAGGGGAGAACTGAATTGCTTTGGAAGTGAATATATAATCTATAATCAAATAGACTTGCAGCCATATATAGAAAACTCCACTCAATAACCCCAGAATACAGTATTCCTCTCACAAGTGCACATGGAAAATTCTCAAAAATAGGACATAAATTATGTCAGAAAATAGGCTTCAGTAAATTTAAAATAATTGAAATTATAAAATGTCTTATGGCTATAAGAGAATAAACTTAAAATCAAAATCAGAAATAAATTTGGGAAATTCCCAAAGATGTGAAAATTAAACAACACCCTCCTAAATAATCAATGGGTCCAGGAAGAACCACACACATAAAATTATTAAATACTTTGAGATTAATTCAAAAAAGATGCATTATACAAGATCTTACCAGATGTAGGGAAAGCAGTGTTGAGAGGGAAATTTACAGCTATAAACGTCTATATTATAAAAGACAAACAAAATACACAAACTTATTCAGGCTTCTCACTGTTGTGGCCTCTCCCGTTGCAGAGCACAGGCTCCGGACGCGCAGGCTCAGCGGCCATGGCTCACGAGCCCAGCCGCTCCGCGGCATGTGGGATCTTCCCAGACCAGGGCACGAACCCGTGTCCCCTGCATTGGCAGGCGGACTCTCAACCACTGCACCACCAGGGAAGCCCCAAAATACACAAACTTTTAACTAGAATCACCAAGAAAAAAAGAGGACTTAAATAAATAAAATCAGAAATAAAGGAGGAGATATTACAACTGATGCCACATAAATACAAAGGATCATAAGAGACTACTATGACCAGTTATATGCCAAAAAACTAAACAACCTGGAAGAAATGTATGAATTCCAAGAAACAGAAAACCTACCAAGACTGAATGATGAAGAACTAGAAAATCTGAACAGATTGACTAGGAGTAAGGAGACTGAATCAGCAATCACAAATCTCCCAACAAACGAAGTCCAGGACCAGATGGCTTACTGGTGAATTCTACCAAACACTTAAAGAGCTAATGCCAAATCCTTCCCAATCTCTTCCAAAAATTAGAAGAGGAAGGAACATTTCCAAACAAATTTTATGAGGTCAGCATTACCCTGATACAAAAGCCAGATAAGGACACTACAAAGAAATAAAATTATAGGCCAATATCCCTGATGAGCATAGATGCAAAAGTACTTAACAAACTATTAGCAAAGAGAATGCAGCAACACATTAAAAGGATCATATACCATGATCGAGTTGAATTTATTCCAGGGATGCAAGGATGGTTCAACATCACAAATCAATCAGTTTGATACATTATTTTAACAAAATGAAGGATAAAAATCATATGATTATATCTTCATGGATGCAGAAAAAGCATTTGGCAAAATTTAACATCCATTTATGATAAAAACTCTCATGAAGGTAGGTATAGAGGGGATGTACCTCAATACAGTAAAGGCCATATATGACAAGCCCACAGCTAATGTAATACTCAATGGTGAAAATCTGAAAGCTTCTCCTCTAAGGTCAGGAATAAGACAAGGATGCCCACTCTCACCACTTTTATTCAACAAAGTATTGGAAGTCCTAGCCAAAGCAATTAGGTAATAAAAAGAAATAACATGCATCCAGATTGAAAAAGAAAAAGTTAAACGGTCTATTTACAGGTGGAATAATATATTCTATATATATATAAGAAAACCCTAAAGACTCCACCAAAAACCTGTTATAACTAATAAATTTAGTAGAGTCAAAAAATACAGAAATCAATACACAAAAAAATCAGTTGCATTTCTACACACTAATAATGAACTCTCAGAAAGAGAAATTAAGAAAACAATCTCATTTACAATTGTATCAGAAAAAATAAGATATCCGGAAATAAATTTAACCAAGTAGGTTAAAGGCTTGTACACTGAAATCTATAAAACATTGGCTTAAAAAAATTGAAGAAGACACAAACAAATGGAAAGATATGCTCATGGATTGGAAGAACTAATATTGTTAAAATGTCCATACTACCCAAAGCAATCTACAGATTCAGTGCAATCCCTACCAAAATTTCACTGGCATTTTTCACAGAAATAGAACAAGCAATCCTAAAATTTGTATGGAACCACAAAAGACCCCAAATAGCCAAAACAATCTTGAGAAAGAAGAACAAAGCTAGAGACATCATGCTTCTTGATTCCAAAGTATATTAGAAAGCTAGAGTAATCAAAACAGTATGGTATTGGTATAAAAGCAGACATAGCCCAACAGAACAGAATGGAGAGCCCAGAAATAAACCCATGCATATATGGTCAATTAATTTATGACAAAGGAGCAGATAATATCCAATGGGGAAAGAATTGTCTCTTCAATAAACGGTGTTGGAAGCATAGCTCTTCAAGAGATGGTGTTGGAAAAACTGGACAGCCATATGCAAAAGGATAAAACTGGACCACTGTCCTATACCATACAGAAAAATTTACTTAAAATAGACTAAAAACTTGGACATAAGAACTGAAACCACAAAACTCCTAGAAAAAAACAGGAGGTAAATTCCTTGACATTGGTCTTACTGATGATTTTTTGGATTTGATACCAAAAGTAAAGGCAACAAAAGCAAAAATAAACAAATGGGACTCTGTCTTACTAAAAAGCTTCTACACTGCAAAGGAAACCATCCACAAAGTGAAAAGGCAACCTATTGAATGGGAGAAAATATTTGCAAATCATGTTTGACAAGATGTTAATATCCAAAAATATATGAATAACTCATACAACTCAATAGCAAAAAAAATCCAATTAAAAAATGTGCAGAGGAGCTGAATAGACATTTTTCCAAAGAAGACATACAGATGGCTAACAGGTACATGAAGAGGTGTTCAACATCCTTAGTCATGAGGTATCGATAAATGCAAATCAAACTCAAATTCACCTCACATTTGTTAGTATGGCTACTATCAAAAAGAGAAGAAATAACAATGTTTACAAGGATGTGGAGAAAAGGCAACACTAGTGAACTGATAGTGGGAATGTAAATTGGTGCAGCTGCTATGGAAAACAGTATAAAGGTTCTGCAAAAAATTAAAAATAGATTTAGTATATATCCAGCAGTTTCACTTCTGGATATTTATCTGAAGGAAAAGAAAACACTAAGTCAAAAAGGGTGCTATGAGCACCCTTATGTTCATTGCATCATCAGCATTATTTACAATAGCCAAGACGTGGAAATGTCCGTTGAAGATGAATGGATAAAGAAAATGTGATTTAGATATAGGTAAAATGGAATATTATTCAGCCATAAAAAGAAGGAAATCCTGCCATTTGTGACAACATGGATGAAACTTGAGGACATTATGCTAGGTGAAATAATTTAGGCAGAGAAAGACAAATATCATGTGATCTCACTTGTAAGTGGAATCTAAACAAACAAAAAAAAGCAAAACAAAAAAAGAACTTATAGATAGAATAATTGATTGTTGCCAGAGGTGGGGGATGGGCAATAGGCAAAATGGGTGAAGGCAATCCATACCTGCAGACTTCCAGTTATCAAATAAATAAGTCCTGGGGATATAATGTATAGCAAGGTAGCTCTAGTTAATAACACTGTATTGTATATTTGCAATATACAATATATCTTTTAAGATAATAAATCTTAAAAGTTCTCATCAGAAGAAAAAATTTGGAACTATGTGTGGTGATGGATATTAACTGAAACTATTGTGGTGACCACTTCACAATATATACATATATCAAATCATTACACTGTACCCCTGAAAGCAACATAATGTTATATGTCAATTATACCTCAATTTTTAAAAAATAACACGGCTGGGCTGAGTGTTGGCAACAGGAAAGAGAACTAATTCAATAGATATTTTATTGCTGGTATTTACAGGATTTGGCAACTGCTAACATACAGATGAACCCACTATCTGAAAGTAGAGTGTTTCTATGAAAGCTTTCATAAGCCAAAATGGTGTAAAGCAAAGAAACAATTACCTTAGGACATGTCTTTGCTAACAGATGCACAATATAGATCAAGATAAAGCACAGATGCTCACAGACATAGTTCAAAGCTGTGGTGGCTTGGTGCTGAGACGCTGAGTGTAGCTCTTGGGGAAGGAGCTTGGGACCACTCTTGCTGCTGTGCTCCAATACATGCTGCCTCTATAACGACCCATTGCAAAACAAATAAACGCTGTTTTCACTTTTTGCCTTTTTTATATAAGAGGGAAGATCCTCTTCAGATTTCTTTTGTTTAGTGAAAACAGCAGGTCTTTCATTAAAGCGAAGTGGTGTAAAGTGAACATTCGATGAGTGGGGGACGCCAGTATAAATATTAACTATATATATTAATATAACTATGTTAATATAAATAATTATTAATATTAAATATTAATATATACTTATCCAATTACAATATATAAAGGCCTTTTCACAGTAAAAAAAAATTAAGAAAAAGAAAGATCTCAAATTAGTAAGCTAACTTTCCACCCTAAAATACTGGAAAAAAGAACAAATTAAACCTAAAACAAGCAGAAGGGAAGAAATAATAAAGAATAGAATGTAAATAATGAAATGGAGAGTAGAAAAACAATAGAGAAAATCTATGAACTCAAATGTTGGTTCTCTGAAAAGATCAACAAAATTGACAAGGCTGTAACCAGACTAAACACAGGCATGAAAGATGGTACATTATTACTAACCTTACAGAAATAAAAGGATTATAAAGGAAGACTATGAATAATTACAGGCTGACAAATTAGTTAACTCTGATGAAATGAAAAAATTCCTGGAAGAAATTAATTGCTATAACTTACTCAAGAAGAAACAGGAAATCTGCATAGGGCTTTAACAAGTGAAGAGATTGGATTAATATTTTGGGGGTCCCTAAGACCACCCCAAGGATGGGTAATTCACTAGGAGGACTCACACACAGGATTCAGTGTGTAATTGTATTCATGGCTATGATTTATGTTAGTGAAAGAGTACTAAGCACAATCGGCAAAGGGAAAAGGTGCATGTGGTGAAGGAGAAAAAAGGCACAAGCATCTAAGGGTCATCACTCACTAGAGTCACACAAGACATGCTTAATTTCCCCACCAAAGAGTTATGTAAATATGTGTGAAATGTTGCCAATCATGAAAGCTCATGGGTGACTCAGCATCCAGAAGCTGGTCATAGAGACAGCCTCTGCCTGGTACATACCAAAATTCTAGACTCCCAGAAGGAAGCAGGTGTTCAGCATAAACCATTGTTTGTACAAACAGGTAAAGCACAGTGGGTTACTCTTATCAATTCTGGGGATGGTGGGAATCCTCTCAAAATCTGAATTCCCAGACACCAGGCAGCTCTAAGCTAAGCTTCCTAAGGATCTTGGGCCTGCTATGTTAACTTTTTTCTGTACTATTAGAAAATTTAAAACTCTCTGCAAAGCAAAGCTAAGACCCAGTTTTTTTCACTGGTGAACTCTACCAAACATTTTTTAAAAAGGCATTAATATCAAATTTTCACAAACTCTTCCAAAAAAGAAGAGAGAACACATCCCAAGTCATTATACAATATAAGGCCAGTATTACCCTGATATCAAAACCAGAAAAAAAAGAATCATAAGAATAGAAAACTACCAGCTAATTCTCTAGTGAATACAGATGCAAAAATTCTTTAAAAATTCATTTTCTTATTATTCACAGAAGTTATATACTATAAAATCACTAAGAAACTGAACTGGGCCATTGCTCACTAAAGAAATATGGGGTTAGGTTCTTGAGTGCCTCTGGTCACAATATATTCATCAACTGATCAATAATAGCTTTGCTTTATGTGTATTTCTGCTTAAAGGCATCCTATTTAATATATATCGCTGATTCATTAACACTGAACTCATGGCCATTAGCACTATAACTCACGCCTGAACAAAGCTCATCTGACAAACGGTTTTCTATGTAAGGCACAGCACAGCCTCCTTGCACTTAGAAACACTAGCCAGGACTTCAGAACTAATGTTGTGAACATTTTTAAATACCAAAATCAACAACAGAAGGCACAAATATGTGGAAAATGTGACAGTTTGGGGGCCATAAAAAGGGCACTTTGTTTACAGTATGAGAGCTGAAACAAGAAAGCAGAATATCCCCTTTTCCAGCTTCAGCTGGGAATGTGTACATTGGGCAACTCAAATTTTTCACTGTTCTGTGCATGTTCACAAATGATCATGAAAGTGCCACCAATATTGACTTGGAGGTTACAAGTACATTTTAGTGAGTAGGTGAATTCACAAATATGGAAGCTGCACAGGATGAAGATTGACTGTAGTAGCAAATAGTAGCTAGCAATGTGTAAAAAGGGTTATACGACATGACCAAGCAGGAGGTATCTCAGGAATGCAAGTTAGTTTAACATCCAAAAATCAATTAATATACTGGGGGTGCTCCAGGATGGCAGAGGAATAAGACGTGCAGATCACCTTTCTCCCCCAAATACACCAGAAATACACCTACACGTGGAAAAACACCTACTGAACACCTACAGAACCTACACCTACTGAACCCTACAGAACACCTACTGAACGTTGGCAGAAGACCTCAGACCTCCCAAAAGGCAAGAAACTCCCCATGTACCTGGGTAGGGCAAAAGAAAAAAGAATAAACAGAGACAAAAGTCTCTGCCTTCCGGGCAGAGACTGTGGGTGGCGGAGGGGAAAAGCTTCGGTGCCGCGGTGGAGGGCGCAGCAACAGGGGTGCGGAGGGCAAAGCGGAGAGATTCCCGCACAGAGGATCGGGGCCGACCGGCGCTCACCAGCCCGAGAGGCTCGTGTGCTCACCCGACGGGGCGGGTGGGGGCTGAGAGCTGAGGCTCGGGCTTCGCAGGTCAGACCCCATGGAGAGGACTGGGGTTGGCTGCGTGAACACAGCCTGAAGGGGTTAGTGCGCCACAGCTAGCCGGAAGGGAGTCCGGACAAAAGTCTGGAACCGCCTAAGAGGCAACAGACCATTGTTTTGGGGTGCACGAGGAGAGGGGATTCAGAGCACCACCTAAACCAGCTCCAGAGACGGGCACGAGCCGCGGCTATCAGCAGGGATCCCAGAGACGGGCATGAGATGCTAAGGCTGCTGCTGCCGCCACAAGAAGCCTGTGTGCGAGCACAGGTCACTCTCCACACCTTCCCTCCTGGGAGCCTGTGCAGCCCGCCACTGTCAGGGTCCCGTGATCCTGGGACAACTTCCCCGGGAGAACACACAGTGTGCCTCAGGCTGCTGTAACGTCACACTGGCCTCTGCATTCCGTACCCCTCCCTCCCTGCAGCCTGAGTGAGCCAGAGCCCCCGAATCAGCCACTCCTTTAACCCTGTCCTGTCTGGGCAGGAACAGATGCCCTCAGGTGACCTACACACAGAGGCAAGGCCAAATCCAAAGCTGAACCCCAGGAGCTGTGCGAACAAAGAAGAGAAAGGGAAATCTCTCCCAGCAGCCTCAGGAGCAGTGGATTAAATCTCCACAATCAACTTGATGTACCCTGCAACGTGGAATACCTCAATAGACAACGAATCATCTCAAAACTGAGGCAGTGGACTTTGGGAGCAACTGTAGACTTGGGGTTTGCTGTATGCAACTGACTTGTTTCTGATTTTTATGTTAATCTTAGGATAGTATTTAGCAATTGATATCATTGGTGGATTTGTTTATTGGTTTGGTTGCTCTCTTTTCATTACCTTAAAAAATTTTTTATTTTAATAATTTTTTTATTTTAATTACTTTATTTATTTTATTATTTATTTATTTTTCTTTCTTTTTTTCTCCCTTCTTCTGAGCTGTGTGGCTGACAGGGTCTTGGTGCTCTGGCCTGGTGTCAGGACAAGTTCAGGACATTGGACCACCAGAGACCTCCAAGCCTCATGTAATATCAATCGGCGAGAGCTCTCCCAGAGATCTCCATCTCAATGCTAAGACCCAGCTCCACTCAACGACCAGAAAGCTGCAGTGCTGGACACCCATGCTAAACAACTAGCAAGACAGGAATACCACCTCACCCATTAGCAGAGAGGCTGCCTAAAATCATACTAAGTTCACAGACACCCCAAAACACACCACCACATGTGGCCCTGCCCACTACAAAGACAAGATCCAGCCCCACCCACCAGACACAGGCACCAGTCCCCTCTACCAGGAAGCCTACACAGTCTCTGAACCAACCTTACCCACTGGGGGCAGACACCCAAAACAACAGGAAGTTAGAACCTGCAGCCTGCAAAAAGGAGACCCCAAACACAGTAAGTTAAACAAAATGAGAAGACAGAGAAATATGCAGCAGATGAAGGAGCAAGATAAAAACCCAACAGACCAAACAAATGAAGGGGAAATAGGCAGTCTACCTGAAAAAGAATTCAGAGTAATGATAGTAAAGGTGATCCAAAATCCTGGAAATAGAATGGAGAAAATATAAGAAACGTTTAACAAGGAACTAGAAGAACTAAAGAGCAAACAAATAATGATGAACAACACAATGAATGAAATAAAAAATTCCCTAGAAGGAATCAATAGCAGAATAACTGAGGCAGAAGAATGGATAAGTGACCTGGAAGATAAAATAGTGGAAATAACTACCACAGAGCAGAATAAAGAAAAAAGAATGAAAAGAATTGAGGACAGTCTCAGAGACCTCTGGGACAACATTAGATGCACCACCATTCAAATTATAGGGGTCTCAGAAGAAGAGAAAAGAAAAGGGACTGAGAAAATATTTGAAGAGATTATAGTTGAAAACTTCCCTAATATGGGAAAGGAAATAGTAAGTCAAGTCCAGGAAGCTCAAAGAGTCCCATACAGGATAAATCCAAGGAGAAACACGCCAAGACACATATTAATCAAACTATCAAAAATTAAATACAAAGAGAAAATATTTTTCAAAGCAGCAAGGGAAAAACAACAAACAACATACAAGGGAATCCCCATAAGGTTAACAGCTGATCTTTCAGCAGAAACTCTGAAAGCCAGAAGGGAGTGGCAGGACATATTGAAAGTGATGAAAGGGAAAAACCTACAACCAAGATTACTCTACCCAGCAAGGATCTCATTCAGATTCGACGGAGAAATTAAAACCTTTACAGACAAGCAAAAACTAAGAGAATTCAGCACCACCAAACCAGCTTTACAACAAATGCTAAAGGAATTTCTCTAGGCAGGAAACACAAGAGAAGGAAAAGAACTATAATAACAAACCCAAAACAATTAAGAAAATGGTAATAGGAACATACATATTGATAATTACCTTAATTGTAAATGGATTAAATGCTCCGACCAAAAGACATAGAATGGCTGAATGGATACAAAAGCAAGGCCCATATATATGCTGTCTACAAGAGATCCACTTCAGACCTAGGGACACGTACAGACTGAAAGTGAGTGGATGGAAAAGGATATTCCATGCAAATGGAAATTAAAAGAAAGCTGGAGTAACAATTCTCATATCAGACAAAATAGACTTTAAAACAAAGACTATTACAAGAGACAAAGAAGGACACTACATAATGATCAAGGGATCAATCCAAGAAGATATAACAATTGTAAATATTTATGCACCCAAGAGAGAATAAACAAAATTGATAAACCATTAGCCAGACTCATCAAGAAAAAAAGGGAGAAGACGCAAATCAACAGACTCAGAAATGAAAAAGGAAAAGTAACAACTGACACTGCAGAAATACAAAGCATCATGAGAGATCACTACAAGCAACTATATGCCAAGAAAATGGACAACCTGGAAGAAATGGACAAATTCTTAGAACAGTACAGCCTTCCAAGACTGAACCAGGAAGAAATAGAAAATATGAACAGACCAATCACAAGCACTGAAATTGAAACTGTGATTTAAAATCTTCCAACAAACAAAAGCCCAGGACCAGATGGCTTCACAGGCGAATTCTATCAAACATTTAGAGAAGAGCTAACACCCATCCTTCTCAAACTCTTCCAAAATATAGCAGAGGGAGGAACACTCCCAAATTCATTCTATGTGGCCACCATCACCCTGATACAAAAACCAGATAAAGATGTCACAAAAAAAGAAAACTACAGGCCAATATCACTGATGAACATAGATGCAAAAATCCTCAACAAAATACTAGCAAACAGAATCCAACAGCACATTAAAAGGATCATATACAGCATGACCAAGTGGGGGTTTTCCCAAGAATGCAGGGATTCTTCAATATAAGCAAATCAATCAATGTGATACACCATATTACAAATTGAAGGATAAAAACCATATGATCATCTCAATAGAGGCAGAAAAAGCTTTCGACAAAATTCAACACTCATTTTTGATAAAAATCCTCAAGAAAGTAGGCATAGAGGGAACTTACCTCAACATAATAAAGGCCATATATGACAAACCCACAGCCAACATCATTCTCAATGGTGAAAAACTGAAAACATTTCCACTAAGATCAGGAACAAGACAAGGTTGCCCACTCTCACTGCTGTTATTCAACACAGTTTTGGAAGTTTTAGCCAAAGCAAACAGAGAAGAAAAAGAAATAAAAGGAATCCAAATGGGAAAAGAGGAAGTAAAGTTGTCACTGTTGGTAGATGACATGATACTATACATAGAGAATCCTAAAGATGCTACCAGAAAACTACCAGAGCTAATCAATGAATTTGGTAAAGTAGCAGGATACAAAATTAATCACAGAAATCTATTGCATTCCTATACACTAATGATGAAAAGTCTGAAAGAGAAATTAAGGAAACACTCCTATTTACCAATGCAACAAAAAGAATAAAATACCTAGGAATAAACCTATCTAAGGTGACAAAGGACCTGTATGCATAAAACGCTAAGACACTGATGAAAGAAATTAAAGATGATACAAACAGATGGAGAGATATACCATGTTCTTGGACTGGAAGAATAAACATTGTGAAAATGACTCTACTACCCAAAGCAATCTACAGATTCAATGCAATCCTTATCAAACTACCAATGGCATTTTTCACAGAACTAGAATAAAAAATTTCACTCTTTGTATGGAAACACAAAAGACCCCAAATAGCCAAAGCAATCTTGAGAAAGAAAAACAGATCTAGAGGAATCAGGCTCCCTGACTTCAGACTTCACTACAAAGCTACAGTAATCAAGACAATATGGTACTGGCACAAAAACAGATATATAGATCCATGGAACCCAGAGATAAACCCATGCACATATGGTCAACTTATCTTTGATAAAGGAGGCAAGAATATACAGTGGAGAAAAGACAGTCTCTTCAATAAATGGTGCTGGGAAAACTGGACAGCTACATGTAAAAGAATGAAATTAGAACACTCCATAACACCATACACAAAAATAAACTCAAAATGGATTAAAGACCTAAATGTAAGGCCAGACACCATCAAACTCTTAGAGGAAAAGATAGGCAGAACGCTCTATGATGTAAATCACAGCAAGATCCTTTTTGACCCACCTCTTAGAGAAATGGAAATAAAAACAACAATAAACAAATGGGACCTAATGAAACTTAAAAGCTTTTGCACAGCAAAGGAAACCATAAACAAGACAAAAATACAACCCTCAGAATGGGAGAAGATATTTGCAAATGAAGCAACTGATAAAGGATTAATCTCCAAAACATACAAGCAACACATGCAGCTCAATATCAAAGAAACAAACAACCCAATCCATAACTGGGCAGAAGAACTAAATAGACATTTCTCCAAAGAAGATATATAGATTGCCAACAAACACATGAAAGGATGCTCAACATCACTAATCATTAGAGAAATGCAAATCAAAACTACAATGAGATATCATCTCACACCAGTCAGAATGGCCATCATCAAAAAATCTACAAACAATAAATGCTGGAGAGGGTGTGGAGAAAAGGGAACCCTCTTGCACTGTTGGTGGGAATGTAAATTGATACAGCCACTATGGAGAATAGTATGGAGGTTTCTTAAAAAACTAAAAATAGAACTACCATATGACCCAGCAATCCCACTACTAGGCATATACCCTGAGAAAACCATAATTCAAAAGGAGACATGTTCCTCAGTGTTTATTGCAGCTCTATTTACAATAGCCAGGACATGGAAGCAACCTAAGTGTCCATCGACAGATGAATGGATAAAGAAGATGTGGCACATATATACAATGGAATATTACTCAGCCATAAAAAGAAACGAAATTGAGTCATTTGTTGAGACGTGGATGGATTTAGAGACTGTCATACAGAGTGAAGTAAGTCAGAAAGAGAAAAACAAGTATCATATATTAAAGCATGTATGTGGAACCTAGAAAAATGGTACTGATGAACCGGTTTGCAGGGCAGAAGTTGAGACACAGTTGTAGAGAACAAACGTATGGACACCAAGGCAGGAGAACCCCGGTGGGTTGGGGATGGTGGTGTGCTGAATTGGGCAATTGGGATTGACATGTATACATTGATGTGTATAAAATTGATGACTAATAAGAACCTGCAGTATAAAAAAACAAAGAAAACAGCTAATACTAAACTTTCTTTGGGTTATTTGTATGGAAATATGTTAATATAAATGTTTCAGACATTACATGAAATTTCTAAAAATCGTATATGTTCTGGTATAATGTTATAAGTCATAATTCTAGTTATTACTTTAAAATATATATCTCAGAAATAACTAAAAAAAGAAAAGAGAAACAAAATTGAGTTATTTGTAGTGAGGTGGATGGACCTAGATTCTATCATACAGAGTGAAGTAAGTCAGAAAGAGAAAAGCAAATATCGTATGCTAACACATATATATGGAATCTAAAAAAAAAAAAATGGTTCTGAAGAACCTAGGGGCAGGACAGGAATAAAGATGCAGATGTAGGAATTGGACTTGAGGACACAGGGTTGGGGAAGGGTAAGCTGAGATGAAGTGAGAGAGTGGCATGGACATATATACCCTACCAAATGTAAAATAGATAGCTAGTGGGAAGCAGCCGCACAGCACAGGGAGATCAGCTCGGTGCTTTGTGACCACCTAGAGGGGTGGGATAGGGAGGGCTGGAGGGAGATGCAAGAGGGAGGGGATATGGGGATATCTGTATACGTATAGCTGATTCACTTTGTTATATAGCAGAAACTAACACAACATCGTAAAGCAATTATACTCCAATAAAGATGTTAAAAAAATTGAAAAAAAATCAATTAATGTAATATACCTTATCAATGGAAAATAGAACAAAACCCAGATCATCATCTCAATAGCTATATAAAAATTTGAGAAAACACAATACCCATTCATATTCATTCCACAATATTCATTCACAATATCCAATGATAAAACATTCAAAACACTGGAAATAGAAGAGTGCTTTCTCAACCTGATATGAAAAGCTAATGTCATACTTAATGATAAAATACTGAATGATTCCCCCCAAGGCCAACAAAAAGAAAAGTATGTCCTCTCTCAGCACATTTATTCAACATTGTACTAGAGTTTCTAGTCAGGACAGTTGGGCAATGAAATGAATTAAAAGGCATCCAGATTAGAAAGAATAAAGTAAGATTCTTTACAAATGACATGATCTTATATACAGAAAATCCTAAAAATTAAAGAAAAAATTTATTCTATTTATTATAGCATCAAGAGGAATGATATACTTAGGAATAAAATTTTAAAATAAGGGCAAAACTTACACTCTGAAAGCTATAAAACATCGTTGAAGGAAATTAAAGAAGATCTAGATAAATACAAAGATATCCTGAATTCATGGACTGGAAGACAATATTGGTAAAATGGCAATACTCCCAAACTGACCCGCTGATTCAACACAATTTCATCTAAAAATCTCAGCAGGAGTCTTTTCAGAAATTGACAAGCTGATCTTAAAATTCATACATAGAATTCATAGTACCCCAAACTGGCAAAAGTCTTGAAATGGAAGAACACATTTGGAAGACTCAGACTTCATGATTTTAGCACTTTCTAAAAGCGCTGTAAGTTATCAAGACAGTGTGTTATTAGAATTAGGATAGACATAAAGATCAGTGGGATAGAATTGAAAGTCCAGAAATAAACTCTCAAACTAACAATTAATTTTGGACAAAGGTACCAAGACAATTCAATTGTGAAAGAATAGTTGTTTTTTTGGCAAATGGTGTTGGGATAACTGGATATCTACTTGCAAAATAATAAAGCTAGACCACTTCATCACACTTATACAAAATGGACTCAAAATGGATCATAAATCTCAATTTCTTAGAAGAAAAACTAAGAGTAATCTTCATGAACTTCGGTAAGACAGAAACTTCTTAGATATGACACTAAGGCAAAAAGAAGAAAAAGAATAGATAAACTGGACTTCACCAAAATTAAAAACTTTTGGGTTTCAAATGACATCATGAAGAAAATGAAAAAGGCAGTTCACAGAACAGGAGAATATATTTGCATACATCTGATAAGGTATTTGTATCCAGAATATATAAAGAAATTTATAACTCAATAATAAAAAGATACAATTTCAAAATGGGCAAAGGATCTCAATAGATATTTTTCCAAAGAAGATATACAAATGACCGATAAACACAATAAAAATTGTTCAACACTGTTAGTCAGTAGAGAAATACAGACCAAGGTCACAGTGAGATACCACTTCATACACACCAAGATGGTTAAATTTTTTTAAAAGGCAGATTGTAGCAGATATTGGCAAGGGTGTGAATATTGGAACCCTCATACGCTGCTGGTTGGAATGTATAATGGTGAATTCAACTTTGGGAAACAGGCTAGCAGTTCCTGAAAATGTTTTCAACTCCTAGGTATATACCAAGAAAAATGAAAACCTATGTCCAGCAAAAACTTGTACACAAATGTTCATAACATTATGAAGTCCCAATTATTCAAGACAGCCAAAACGTGGAAACAATCTAAATGTCTACCAACTGATGAATAGATAAATAAATGTGGCATATCCATACAATAGAATATTATTTGGCAGTAAAAATGACTGAAATACTGATTCATGCTACAGGATGGATGAACATTGAAAACCTCATATTAAGTGAAGGAAGTCAGTCACAAAAAGCCATTTATGTGAAATGTTATATAATCCCCATTTATGTGAAATGTCCAGAATACACAAATCTGGAGAGAGAGGTCAGCGGCTATATAGGGTTGAGGTATTGAGGAGAAATGAGAAGTTACTACTAAAAAGTACAGGTGTTGTTTGTCTATTTCTTAGGAGGGATGAAAATATTCTAAAATTAATTTTAGTGATGGTTGCAAATCTCTGTGACTACACTAAAAAGTATTGTATTGTATACCTTAAATGGGCTAAATGTATGCAGTATAAATTGTCTTGAAAACACAGCTATATTATTAAAATCAAGTACTTCCTTGTATCTGTCCACGTCAAAGTCTCACCATACCTAGCTAGCATGCCATCTCCTAGTGCATGCTCTAATCATTCCTATGTAGGTTATGACAATAATCTACTATAGAAGCTGTTTCCAGTTTCGATGAGCCATCTGTTGCAGTAGATTTTTATTAAAATACTATTTTCATTAAATCACTCACTTGCCCAATATCAGTAATTCTCTAATCTCTTCATTCATCCATTTAAGGCCCATCATCAACCAGGCTATGTTACCCATTGTGTTAGGCAGAACAGCCTCTCAAAGAAGCCCATATCCTAGCCATATCCTAATTCCTCCAACCTTTAAATATGCTGCTTTACATGGCTAAAGAGACTGTGCAGACGTGATTAAATTAAAGTCCTGGAGATGGGGAGATTATCTGGGATTATCCTGTTGGGTCCAATGTAATCACAAGCTAAGTGAAACAGGGAAACAGGAGACTTAGAGCCCAAGAAAAGATGCAACAAAGGAAGAGTGATGTGGACCACAGTCTAAGGAATGTGGGCAGCCTCTAGAAACTAGAAGTGGCAAGGAAAAGGATTCTCCCCCTAAAGCCTTAAGGAATGCAACCCCACTGGCCCATTTATTACTCTGACATCCAGAGGATAGTAAATTTGTGTTGTTTTAAGCCACTAACTTTATGGCGATTTGTTACAACTGTGATAGGAAACCAATATACCCATGCAGCAATCTTACTATGATTCTCTGCTTTTTTCACATCACAGACTTGAATAATCCTTTTTCACTTGTCTGGAAATTCCATTCTTCTCACTGCCAACACAGCAAGGCCAACTTGAATACTAATATCCTCAAGAAATTTCCTTCCACTAATCCCACCTCTATGACTTCAATTCTGACTAGAGCTTTCTTCAGAATAAATGTATGCCATCTACAAATGACTAGCACATGCATTACCTAGGGGCGATCATCTGAGTTTAAGCTGTACGTGGAAGGCACTTAGCACATTTCAAGGAAACAGTGGTGTGCTGGTGAACCAATTCAAAAAAACAAAAGCTCTGATTTGTATTGTTTGCCTATTAAATACTCCCAACAAGACTGATTTCAATCAACATGTTGTACACCTTAAACTTACACAATGTTATATGTCAATTATATCTCAATAAAGCTAGGGGAAAACTGGTTAACTGTGAGTTTAGGGGCAACTCTGAGTTCATCTGCCCTTTTTTTTTTTTTGCGGTACGCGGGCCTCTCACTGTTGTGGCCTCTCCCATTGCGGAGCACAGGCTCCGGACGCGCAGGCTCAGCGGCCATGGCTCACGGGCCCAGCCGCTCCGAGGCATGTGGGATCCTCCCGGACCGTGGCACGAACCCGTGTGCCCTGCATCGTCAGGCGGACGCTCAATCGCTGCGCCACCAGGGAAGCCCCATCTGCCCTTTATAATGGGCAAATCAAGCACAGTAAGAGGAAGTCCCACAACAACCAAGATTGTCTTGAGAGTGACATCCACCCAAATGGCTAAATTTTCTGTAGGTCTTCAGGAAGAATTAAAAGACAGTTACTTGGGCTTCCCTGGTGGCGCAGTGGTTGAGAGTCCGCCTGCCGATGCAGAGGACACGGGTTCGTGCTCCAGTCCGGGAAGATCCTACATGCCGCGGAGCAGCTGGGCCCGTGAGCCATGGCCGCTGACCCTGCACGTCCGGAGCCTGTGCACCACAACGGGAGAGGCCACAGCAGTGAGAGGCCCGCGTACCGCCAAAAAAAAAAAAGACAGTTACTTTAAGTGTGTAGCACTGGAGCAATATTTGACTCATGGTTGAAAGAATATTGACACATGTAGAAATCATTGAATTGTTTCTCAATTTGTCTGGTTTATTGGATGGTTTTAGAAAATGAAACACTGTGGTTTCCTCTATCCACAGTTATATATCTTATGTTTTTGGTTCCTAGTATTTGGATATCATTTTTATAATGTTATTTTTTATGACATTGTTTTTCTGCAAAACATTAGGATTTTTATCAGATTTTTTCCTTTACCTTCAGAAAAATGTTGATTTTTGTTGTTGTTCTTCCATTAAATGCCGGTGCAATTTAAAAATCTTTCTATGTCCTTAGAGCAATTCACCACAGTTTTAGATTTTTATGAACTAGAATTTGATATACAGTCATCTCTTTTTTACTAGTTTTGACTTAATCCCTTGGAATTGTTTTCATTTTTAATATTGTGGATGATTTAGGACACTAAAGTAAAATAACTAAAGTAATTGCACAATTTGCTCAAATAGAGATTGGTATGTGGCTGTGAGAGTTAAGGGGAGTTAGAAAAGAAAAGAATAAATCTATAGTAACAATAAATACATACAATAATTCAGACAGATTATCCAAATAAAAAGTGTGTGCCTTAGACATAAATTTTTCACTTTAGGTACTGAAAAACTGAGGGATACAATGTATTGAAGGTATGATAAGTTTTGTAAAATTAGTACACCTTCTAAGTGCACTGCAACTCAAATGGAAAAGGCAATCAGGGGATGGGTGCCTAATTAATTAAACAAGAGAAAAAAACATACACTTATAAAATTATTATGATACCCTATTATAAATCATTTTTACCCAATAGCTATAAACCTCATTGATGCATCATGTAATAACAGTAATGTATATTTTTTTACTAGTAGAGAATTTGTCTAAAAGATAAGGTGAGCAGATTCACTGAGGCTACAAAGATGGGAAAAAAAGAGAAAATTAGGAGCAGATACAGGGTTACACTAAATTTACCTATAAATCTGAACAGGTAAAATAATTGTCTTGAATACAGACTTCTGAATATCACTGGCTACTTTTTATGCCCCTGTTCGGCTACAACAACTTTCAGTATCAGCTGTATCCCAATAATTCCCAGAGCAATAACTAAGCTTGGAATAACCCCATGATCTAGATGCATGTCTACCCAATTGCCTATGGGACACTGCTACTCAGATTCCCAAAGGGACTTTAGATTCAGTAGGGTCAAAACTAACTTTTTAATCTCTTCTCTGCCCTGCTTGACCAGATTTTCTCCTTGTTCTGCGTTCTCTCTCTTGGAATCTCAAACCAGCCTTGACCCATCTGTGCAAGGTGGAAACACAGAGGCCATCTTGCATTCCTCCTTTTCCCTGACTCCTCTATCCACTCTGTCATGAAATTATGACAATTCTGCTTTTAATACGTCTCACTGGTCTGCCTACTTTCATATCCTATGGGCCATTGGCTTCTAACTCAACTACCTGCTCTCCTTTGCACTGGTCCTCATTTCATTTTGCATATTCCCCTTTGGGCTATTCCCTACAGGTAATACTTCATGCATGTTCTTAAAAACCCTTTAATGTTTTCTCCTCCTGTCTGTTGATAAAGACCACATCCCTTTGCACACAAAGCTACTTGTAATTGGCTCTGACATCCCCTCTCTCCAAGGCTCTCATGGAACCTACGCACCAATCTCAGGGAACTCTGCTTGCCTTTCTCAGATCATGTTACATTCAGTAATGCATCTGAGGCTTTGTGAAGGTCATTTTTCTTTTCCAGAAGACCCTTTACTTCTTTTCTCTCTGATGAATTTCTAGCCATCAAACAAATCTCAACCAGCACTTCCTCTGGGGAAACCTCCCTAAGCCTTCCAGTCTGAGTTCATTTTTACATATGCACAAGTGCAATGCACTGCCCACACTGGGTTGTAATTTCCTGTTCCCCGTGAGCTACATGAGGGCACAGGCTATGGCTTCTCCCTTCCCCCCAGGAACCCTTGCTGCCACAGAGGTTCTAGAATGAGGCAAAGGTTTAATATTCATTGAGAGAATGAAATGTTTGCCAGAGTCAGATTTTGAAGGGCTTTGAATATAACCTTAAGGGGCTTTTGTTCTATAGGCGCAGCTCTGAAGCACAGGCGGACAATAATCAAACCCATGTGTTAGAGAGAAAACTTGGGGAGAGAAATGGATAGGCTGAGGATAGAGGGTGGGGTATAAATACATGAAGATGTATTTGTTGTAGGGTTTTCAGAAACGTCTGGAGACACAATTATGGATTTATTGGGGTATTAGGCTGAAGAATGGGGATATAACTTATGTAATGTTTTATGTCTAGGCTGAATTACATTCTAAATATACAGTAAGGAAAAAAAAAAACTATTAATCTGCTTCATATCCATGACATATCCTACCCAGTACTGCAATTCTGATAACAGATATTAGGCAGAAAACCATGGTTACCACACTTAATGTTAATTAAACAGATAAGGGGCTTATGCATTTATTCCAAAAATATTTCTAGTTTCTTGTAATACCCTAATATGATTGGATCAATCACAAATTTACAAAAACCAAGTTGTACTTGTTTATATTTAACTCCAGGAGCAATATATTCCACGGTTTATTTGACAGTGTATATGGAAATTTTCTAAAATTCTTCTGCTTAGGTCCTTATGATAGTCACATGATATTCCATGATTTGGTGGAACTATCCATGAAGATGAAGAATAAATATTGCAAAATATGTTTCTCCTCTAAATTGGTGAAAGAAAATCACCAAATTTTCTCTAATGAATCATTGTATTAATGTCCAGTATTTCTGCCAGAATGTTTTTAACCTCATCTCAAATTTTCTTAGATATGAGTTGTAAGCATTTAATCTAAGAAGGTCTGCTGTAAAGATGAAATCTCAACAAATGTCAGATAATCCTATGGTGTTTTCCAACATTTTATAACACAACCAAATTAAAATACCATCTGGTACTATTTTACAGAATTAAAACTTTTCTGAAATAGTAAGGCCACAGCTATGGCTCATACTTCCTTTAGGAAATAGATGAAAATACAGTAAATGTTGAGCAAAGGCAATAAAAATTTTGTTCCCTCACAATATCCAAGTTATCTGTCAGAACATATTTAAAATCCGTAAGATTTTTTTCTGTGAAGTAAGTATAATTAGATGTTTTATCTACTTCACACATGTAACATAAAAGAATGAAACTTTCATAAAATTCTAAACTTAAGATGGAATTATTATTATCACCATTACCTTCATTTAGGAGAAAAATAGACTGTGGTGAGGAAGGAAAGGTTAAGGTAACACATTAAAGATGAAATATGGCAAAAGAGAAATCATTCTCCTACATTATAAAACCTGTGAGTAAATATACAAGGAACAGGGTAACTGAATTTCAAGGGGTCAGCACTGAATCTATTTTATTTCATGAAGAGCAGTTTATGACAATCAATATTGCCACTCATTTTTGATGATCTTTCGTGTCCTCTATGCCTCACATTAAATGCATCAACATGTTTGATTTTTAATTTAGCCTTGTTAAAGTAATTTAGTTCAACCTTCACTGAGGAAATGCTGTTATTTGCAATGACAGTGAATGTTATTTGGCCTCTTAGGGCAAATGGGACTGTCAGCCTCATTGTCAAGTTATGAGTTGACATAGTTAAGGAGCCAGTGAAGAGGAAGAGCTGTGGGTTCCAGCTTCTAATGACAATGCTTTTTAGTTAGTTTTTGTGGTTGTGTCTTTTATTTATTATTAATTTTTTTTTTTTTTGCGACACACGGACCTCTCACTGTCGTGGCCTCTCCCGTTGCGGAGTACAGGCTCCGGACGCGCATGCTCAGCGGCCATGGCTCACGGGCCCAGCCACTCCGCGGCATGTGGGATCTTCCCGGGCCGGGGCACGAGCCCGCATCCCCTGCATTGGCAGGCGGACCCTCAACCACTGCGCCACCGAGGAAGCCTGGTTGTGTCTTTTAATTCATCATCTGTTTTTTATTCTGTGAACGCTTCCATTCTTCTCATCCTTTAGGGTCAAAATCTCAGTCATTCTGATACTTCCAACTTCCATACCACCCATCCCAAATCATGTTAATCCATATTTTATGTCTCACCCTAATTCAAACTATTCCCATTTTATAAACTGTGTAGTTTCGATAGCATCATAATTGATCCCTCACCTTTAGTACCTTTGTAAGCAAAGCCACCAAAGAGACTACTGCAGTGTTAATCTTTTAAAAGTTTCATTTCCAGTCATGTCTCCCCCCCATATTTTTTTTATATGACCTACAAACTGATGTCTAAAATTCTTTGCCTAGTACTTATTCTTTTCATAATTTTGCCAAGCGTTTCAGTCTCCCTTACCATGATCAATAAACAGTCTCTTTACCCAGGCATGTCTCTCCCTTTCTCTTCACGCGACCCCTTTACCCAGAATGTCCTCTCTATTCGTTCCAGCTCTCTGCTCCCAGCCTTCTTCAGGATACATCTCCAAGACCAGTTCCCCATTTCAACTTCTCCTGGTCATTTCATTCATTTCGTTTGAAACCCAATGGTAGTTCTCTTTTCTACCAATAGTTTGGTCCCTGTATATACTTCCTTGAATTATTCATTGTGTCTTGAGCTGTTTGACAGCAGGGACTTTACTTTCTCCTAATCTATGTTCCATGAGCATATAAAACTTGTACAGTCAGAAAAAAATACTTCAAAAAAAGGTAGAATGAACAATGATCATCTATTTTTCCTGGGAGAGTTAGGTTTATAAAGAAACAAAGCACGTCATATTCAAACTCATTCATTAGGTCACTGTTGTATTATTCATTATTCTTTTGTTCCCCTCACAAATCGATGAGAAGGGAAGAAAATAAATCTCTTTCAGACCATTATATTTTCACCTTATGTAGTTATCCACACAGAATGAAATCATTGCCCATAACAGGAAGTAAAGGTAGGGCTGATTATTGTATTTTTCTTTGTGAGTGTGTTCCACATATGTATTTTAACAAACATTGTGGAAAAAAACCCTCATATTAGAGAATTCTGAAAGTGCTTTAATTTATAATTTACCTATATTTGTATTTTATTTAAAGAATTTGCTCCATTTTAAAATATTTAATTATCACTCTTTTGACCTCTGAGTTTTTCTACCTAAAGTTATTTAGAGATCTTCAGAATGTGTGTATGTTTGTGTGTGTGTTATGTGCATGTGCATAATACAGGAATATTGAATAATCCTTGTCAAATTGAGACTATTTTAATTCTACTTTTTTTAAAGAAAACAAGTCATATTTTGACAAGTTCCTCCTCAGTTACAATGCTGAAGATATGGCATGTTGGCTCAATTAAAACAAAATTGGTTGAAGATATATATATATTTACATATTTAATATTTAATGTATTAAAATATATTAGTCTGAGCTGAAATCTCAAGTCATACAAATCTATTAGTTTCAAAACACTTACAAACCTGTAGTTTGCTGAAAATTCCAAATGGGCAATTCTGAACGAGAGTCCATTTTTACACATAAAATTTCAGTATATTTTCCAAAATTCTAAAATAAAATTGCTACTGGGGCAAATGGTTATGACATTTTATCTTATGTAAGACATGTTAGGACATTAAAAAATTCTTAGTTCTAAGATGAAAAATCAAATCTCTATGATTTTTTGAATGCCAAAGTTTAATGTATTTTACTATCGATACCATAGGAAATTCAATATTCTTTATATGAGTGAGAAGAAGCAAATCATCATCAATAAGCTTGTATTCATCTGTAACATCCTTGATTAACAAAATCTGGGGTTGTTTACCATTTTTGTAACCATTTTGCTAGAATGATTCTAGGTACTTAGGTTCAATATTAATTCTAAAAGTATTAATTCGATTACTTTCTTAGGCACAATAATAAAAAAGATATATAAGAAGTTGGAGCTGTGTTCATTTAGCAGTTATTAATTACAGCCCCTGTAATTTAATATATAGTAATACTGGGTGGTAGTTCTAAACCATCTCTTACTGAAAGCATATCGTCAGGGTTCCTGAATAAATAGCCATGATGGAAAGGGAGTCCCCATGGCAGAAATTAAGAAATAAAGAACAGGAAGGATTAACCTCCAGCCTCCCGTGTTTTATCTTTAGCATGCCTCAAAACCAAAGAGAGAATGCTTAACCATTAAAAAAAGATTAAAGGTGTTAATTAGACTAAGAAATAGAAACCTATCACCCTTGTGTCAGGCAGACCAGACTAAATCTTCTCATGGATTAAAAGACACACACACACACACACACACACACACACACACACAAGAAGTATCTGGTCTCTGAAATTTTGTTGATGATAGTCTCAAGTGTATATTTGTGAACACTTTTGTTGAAAGTGATTAAATTTTGAACAACATTTTTATAGACAGTCATTACCACTATTACTATTGAAATTGTTTTTAACATTCAATACTAAAATATAACCAACAGGATCTAGGAAGAGTAACCAAACTTCATAATAATGAAATTCAAAATTGCCAATTTTTACATCTCCTTCAATCGAAGCCATGACGAAGTTAGTATCAGATTATGTAGAGATTCTTTCATTGTTCTTTCAGGAGGAACACATCTCAGGAGTTGAGCTGGGGAAGCAAGCAAAATAGCCACAGCCTTTGAAAGAGGAAGTTTAGCACTGGGTGGGGCTACAGGTGACTCTAGCTGCAGCCCTGGCTCTCCAGCTGCAGGTCCAGGGGTGGCTCCTCCCCCACTACGCCCGCAGCGTTAGGTCCTGCGTTGCTGCAGGCTGGACGACTTGTTGCTGTTGGTACTTCTCTCGCTGAAGTTGCCGGGCCAGTGCCAAGTCACTGAGACCCAGTGTGCTTGGTGGCTACTGCTGCAGCTGCAGGGACAAGGCGATCAGGTAATCCTGGTCCACCTGACGCTGTTTTCTAGGGAGCCATCCCACCTTCTGCTCCGCGGCCCTTCCGCAGGGGATGACTTAGGGGTCGTCAGAAGCAGCTGTCTTCATCCACATCGTTCGTGCTCTCCCACACCGCTTGCTCCTCCCAAAGAAAGCCCTGGTTGGTGACAAGTAGGTGCACGTGACTCCTGTGTTTAATCATGGTATTAAAATGGTTGTTTTGGGAAAAGATGCTAAGTCTGCTTTCGCTGGCAGCTGCCGTTAGCTCACACAGACCGTGGCAGTCAGCTGGCCGCTGTTGTGTCCACGGACTGCTCTGACATCGGGCTTTCTGTCACGAGGTTGTTGTCGCTGGACTGCCTGCAGGTGGTGACCATCTCTGCCGGCTGGGTGTAACTCAGTTTCCCAACTGTGCTCACGGCCTCAGGACTCTGTGGATTAACGAGCCAGCCATGCGACAGAGGTACACTGAATAGGTCAGATATGGCACTCAGATGAATACTCAAAGTCAGAGACACCTGTGAAATTGCACATGGACACCCAGACTCTGTCCAGCTTAGGCGGAACATGGCACCACCCACTTTCTTCTGAAAATGAAGCTGAAGTCCCTCTGGCTTCTGGGGCGGGATGGACAGGAGGCAGTCTCCAAGCCGGGCCACCAGCCATCGAATGTGATCACTTCCTCCCAAGGGAGCAGTGCGCTCACGCACACACACACGCACACGCACGCACACACATGCACGCACGCACACACACACGTGTATATGCATAGATATGGCCTGTATATGTGGCATCTTTACATAAAATTGTTACCTGGGTCTTGTATTGGCTCTTACTGTGTGCTCAAAGTGGGCCTTTAAAGTAATGTTTTCAGTGTTCCTTTTAGCAACTGTCTAAAAAATGTGTAAATGCTGTAATTTTGTTTTTCTTTTTGGATGTGCCGGGCGGCTTGCAGGACCTTTGTTCCCCGGCCAGGGATTGAACCCAGGCAGTGAGAGTGGAGTCCTAACCATTGGACAGCCAGGGAATTCCCCTAAATGCTATTATTTCATATAACTCATTTTTATTTCTAGCTTCATCATCTTTTATATTACCTTTAAGGTATGATGCAATGAAAATATTTAACATTTGAGAGAGAAAGAGAGTAGAGAACATCTTTACGTAAGAGAACCTGAAATATGTGTGTGTAAACGTGTGTGTGTATACAAATACACACATACATCCACACACACTAACATTTAGTAGGCCCAGATGTTCATCACAGTGCTATTTATAGCAACGAAAGTATAGAAACAAATGATATATTCAATAATAGGGTGGTTAAATAAATTATGATGTATGCTTTAAATAAACATAGGCAACTATTTATAAGGATGCTGCATAAATATACCATGGAATATAAATATCCAGGAAAAATGACTATATTATTTAGTGAAATAAAAATAGATTATAAGATAATATGAGCCATGTGATCTTATTTTTGTAAATGTAAATTTGCACATACACACACTTTATACCAGAATATTAGTAGTAGGGATCACTTTGTGATGAAATTTTATTCTCCTATGGTAACTTAAATCTTTCTTATTTATTTGTATTTCTAAATTCCTACAATCCCCAATTTTGTTTTGTTTTGTTTTTAATATTATTTATAACTAGGTGCTTCTTGGTCCCTAAGGAAGGTTCCTATGTCTGTACCTAAGGCATGGGTCGCCAGATAAATCCACTGCGAGCTTTATTTAATTAGGGAAGAGCGGGCCAGGTTAATAGGGTGGTTAAATAAATTATGATGTATGCTTTAAATAAACATAGGCAACTATTTATAAGGATGCTGCATAAATATACCATGGAATATAAATATCCAGGAAAAATGACTATATTATTTAGTGAAATAAAAATAGATTATAAGATAATATGAGCCATGTGATCTTATTTTTGTAAATGTAAATTTGCACATACACACACTTTATACCAGAATATTAGTAGTAGGGATCACTTTGTGATGAAATTTTATTCTCCTATGGTAACTTAAATCTTTCTTATTTATTTGTATTTCTAAATTCCTACAATCCCCAATTTTGTTTTGTTTTGTTTTTAATATTATTTATAACTAGGTGCTTCTTGGTCCCTAAGGAAGGTTCCTATGTCTGTACCTAAGGCATGGGTCGCCAGATAAATCCACTGCGAGCTTTATTTAATTAGTGAAGAGCGGGCCAGGTTTTTCTTCATCAAGTTTAGTTGAAAACCTGAGACTGGAGTCCTCCACTGACCCAGAACGTTAGTGTTTTTGCTGTAGACCTTACAGCATTTGTACTTCTGTTATCTGCAGGAAAAGACCCGGAAGGTCTGGATTTTGAGATATTTTCAGTTCTTGTCCAACCATTGGTTCCTAACTAACAACTCAAGTCTAACCAACCAGTTCTTCCTTGTGTCTTTCAACTTTTCAGGATGAGAAATCATCAAAGGCCAAAATGAGCTAACACTTCTTGAATGCTTACTATATCAAGGTTTGAGTTATCTCATTTAATCCTCACATCTCAAGGCAATAAGTACCATTCCTATCATCTTTTTACAGATGAGGAAACTGAGGCACAGAGGGATGTAGTAATTCACTCAAGACTACCCAGCTAGTCCATAGCAGAACTGATTGATTCCAGATCCCAAGCTCTTAACCCTTATACCCCAGTTTCAGCCCATATACTTACACACACAGATATACACACACACACACACACACAAACCCACAAAAAAAACCTAGCTATAAAAAAGGGATAACAAATGCCACTATAATGATATATGTTAGATGATTTTGTGAAACAAAAAGCACAAGAAAATATGATTTAGATACTAATTCAATTAATTATATTGAAAAGAGGTTTCAAAACATTTTAGATCACTTCCCTTATTTGAATGCAAATGATCAAAGAATTTTTACCTAATTATCTTAAATAGTTTTTTTGCTGTCATAGCATGGTATGGTACACTCAATGAAATGACCAATGAATTAAAATTGCTATAAGCTGAAAAATAATCACCATGAATTTGACAAATTTCTTAGCTCAACAATTTACACATTTACAGCATAAGGTCAGTATTGGGTGCAGAATTCAGTCCATCATTTTACTAACAAACATTAAAGACCCTGATGATCAGAATTTTTGTGCTGTGTAAATTTACTATGCACTTTTCTGCATAAACTAATGGTGGGTGCTGCAGAAATACACAGGAACCCAGATTCTGCTGACCTTTATCATGGTCGGCTGCTCTAACCTAACATGGTTCTGATCACTGGAACCCAATGGGACAGGGAGATTTTGTCACACTTGAACTCACTTTCTTACCCTGAGCCTTTTGACTGTTTCAAGGGCTTATGCTCAGTTGGCCAGGCCTTCAAGCCAGTGATCTCACATTGTGCAATAATAATTAAAATACAGCAGGCACTTTCATTTTAATATGCTTACCTTTATCCTTTAGGGAGGACCTCAGCTGATCGACACCCAAGAGAAATATGCTTGGGTTTCTCTTCTCCCTTTTATCTGTCTCTGACTCTTGTACCCAATCTTGACATTACACATGAAAATAAAAGCCAAATCGTATTCACAGGGATTGTAAACTTCCTGATTTTCCTAACGAGGAAAGGAAAATATAATACACAAGGCCTAATAAATCTCAGGCCTATATTTGGGACTTTAGTTTTGCAATAATAACACCGTTGCTATCAATTTGCTTTACATATATGATAAAATACAACTCTTTTGAGCAAATGATGGAAGATATTTTTTTAAGTGAACATTTTTCTGGTATTGTCTGCCTTCCACTTAACAGCCAACTACTTGGAGAGCAGTTTCCATTCACAGCCTTCACTACATTTCTCAATCCACAATCCTTCTGCTTCTGCATTCACCTTCATTAGGATTGTTCTCAAAAGCTCATGTTTGTCAGGCACATTCATGATATTCATCAATAAATTCAGTGATTTCTTTTAATGCTTATTTTAATTGGGTTGTGACAACTCTATAGGATATAGCTCTGTTGGTAATTCTTGCCTTCTTGAAACACTCATTTTTCATGGCATCTGGACAACTGGGTTTTTATTTATTTTCTGGCTGCTTCTTCTAAGCCTTCTTTTTTAAATTTATTTTCTCCACCATCCCCTATAGGAATGGTTTCTATAGAATTCTGTCTTTGAATCTGCATTTCATCCATCTTTTCCCTTTCCTTCCATTCCCCTCCTTTTTTCCCTCTAAATTTCTCCATCTTTTTCTGTCTCTCTCCTCTCTCTTTCTCCCCTATCTCTCTCTCCGCCTCTCTCTCTTTCCATCCTTCCTTGTTAATTTCATTGTCTTTTATCATTTCATTGGTCTGTGTGCATGAATAACACCCATACCTATATTTATAGCTTAGGTCTCACTTACAACATCAAATCCAAATATTTAACTACTAATTGGGCATCTCTACCTAGATTTTCCATATTCAACTACAACTCAACATACTTCAAACTGAACTCACCTTTTTTTCTTCCAAAACCTTCTTCTTTTAGCACGTCACTCATTGTAAATTGTTCTGCTATTTACCGACTTACATAAGACAGAAGAGAGGGAATCGCTTTTTACTCTTTGCTCTCTCTCCAAAATCATTCAACTGTTAAATCTGACAAATTATTCAATACTCCACTCTTGTACATTTGCTACCTTTACTCGAGTCACCCATATCTTTCACCTACAATTTTTCACTGGCATCTAACTTTCTATTTTCTACTGCAGCCAGAGTGATGTTTCTAAACTTCCAAACAGTGCGTGTCTTTCTGCTTAAAATTCTGCACTAGTTTCACATTGTTCTTGGGATCAAAATCCTTAGCTCTCTGTACTCTGTGCCTATTATATCTTCCTCTTAGGTCCCAGAGCAACTTTTCCATTCCCATCCTCATTTTCCCAGATACCTTTGCCTTTGCTCATACTATGTTCTACTTATCTTTATGTTTACATTTAGACATGAATGGGATCAATAAATCTTCCCTAATACCCAAGCCTGAATGAGGGACTAAATTTGATTTCATATTTCTCCATAATAACATTCATCACACTAAATCCTAGTTGCCCCTCCAGTAGGTCACAGCCCTTTAAAACAAAGATTGTACACCATACTTGAATGTCTAGCACGTAGTAAGCATTGAGTCAGTATTTAATGACTGGCTGAATGGCTGTCCAGTGATAACTGGGGTGGGGCAATAGTTTGTTTCATACATGGATGGCAGGTAAGACTGCTCATTCAGAAAAATGTCATTTTCTGCAAAGCTCTTTTCATTGAATATGTGAATTTAAATGCTGAAACAACCTGCCAAATGACAGAAACTTGGCAATGATGTAAGCTGGCTCGATTGAGACATATTATTTAGTATGAGCACCAACATTTAGAAAATTGAAATCTCCTTCAGAAATCTTTTAATTAGGTAGTCTTTTTTGTTTACATATGATATTGCACATCCTGCCACTAATAGAAATTAACTTGGATTCCATTTGGAAAGCACACTGGTAATTATTCTCACTTCTCAAATAAATGCAGCAAAGGAGAGCAATGAAAAAGTTTCACTTTAAAATTGAAGTTGGTGAAACTCCAAAAATCCTGAACATTCATTACAGGCCCATAAATTACGTCATTTTTAAAGATTACAACCAGGATTGAGGACCTTATCAGCTACTTTTTACTTCCAAGGCACCAACAAAACCTCTTTCAGTCATAGTAAGCTGTCACCTAAGCTACAATTTTATCTTATTCTAATCTAGGGCTTCTTAAGCATTCATGGATGAACTTGAAGCATTCTGTGAAGCCCATAAAATTGTTTCTGAAATTGTATGTGTGTTTGACCTTTTACCTAGGATAGGGGCCAAACATTTTGTTGGGCTTTTCAAATTGATTCACAACTCCAAAGAAATGAACAACCATTGGTAATCATTTTATAGGTAAAAGAAAAAAATTATAATCCACTTAAATATTCCCATATATGAAAAGATAATCTTTGGGAGAGAGAAAAGTTAGATATTTGTTGAATCAGTACATTAATTAAAATTAGATAGAATAGTTGTATTTTAATTTCTTTCCTAGCATATCAGATTATAATTTAGAAATAATAGAAATAAGGGAAAATGCCTTTGGAATTTCAATTTTTATGTGCAAGTGAAGGCCATGGAAGTGACTCTGTCATAGAGAGTCTTATTTTGTGTCCAAGAACAAAATACGTCTGGAATATTTCAAGAGTCCTTCTGCTAGCCCCTCAATGGTAGTTATCTAGTACCTTCCACAGACAGTGCCTCATTCTTCTTCTCTGCTGATAAATGAACCCCTCATAACCTCTTCATCAGTCTCTCCATTCCTCTCTGTCTTCGCAGATTGAATATTCTGCTTGTTCTTATGGTCTAAGGCTCATTGATTGAGCTAGAGTCTATTTAGAGTCTAAGATCAAATGAGCATGGAAGTGATTAGGGATTAAAAACAAATTATCCTGAAATATCAAAATTTCTGCCTTGAAAACATGAACCAGCATCTGCTATCAGAACTTGTGCCTCAAATCTCAGAAAATTCCCTAAACTGAAGAGAAAATGACTTAGATCAGCTAAAATGTCCAGAATTCCAGAGTACTCTCGAAAGGGAAATATTAGTTTTAAATGACAATTTTAGTATATTCCTTTTTTTAGTTCCAAATAAATCTCTAGAAATGACTTTGCAGTAAAATCTTACTCTGGATGTGACTGTGTCTGGGGGACGTTTTAGTTAGTAAGGATTTAGCACATTATTTTGGTTAGCATTTCAAACAGCTTGGCTACATCTCAGCAAATATCAGGAAGTAATGAGTTTTAACAAAAGGTGAAAGTAAGTATATACACCCTTCAATTGGAGCCAGTTTCATTTTTGCTAATCCTATTCTGGATGACTATCGCAAAACTCCAGTGCCAAGCCATGAAGGAGGCATGGAAACTTCCTCTGGACTACCTCAAGCTTTTCACTAACTTTTATGTAGACGACTTTGATCATGTCCCTGAACTCCAGTGAGATATTTTCACTGTCCTCCTGAGGGCTGTGGTACAACTCTGATTCTGAGTCTAAAAAAGAAAAAAACAAAAAACAAAAAACTGCTGAGAATATGAAAGGTTTTGAGAAGAACTTGGAGGACAGGGAACAAAAAACAAAATAAACAGACACACACACACACAGGACACCATGGTAGAGGACTGATCTTGAAGTTAATAAACATAAGTTAGACCTCAGAATGTCTCTATTTATAGAGAACCCATTTAGAGCTATATGTTTGGCTTAACTTAGCAAGGAGATTCATATCAGTGGTTGCTTTGGGGTGATCATCTGTAACACTGATTCTCTTTTTCTGCTGGCGTCATCGCGTTACTTTTGTGATGACCATAAAAAAGTACATATTACTTTGAAAATAGAAACAAGATTAACCTAGTGGATAACAGAAACCCAGGTTTTGGAGATGTTTAAACAATGGTATTGAGTGATATAGCTGCTATTCAAATTCCTAAAACTTCAGGGAAAAAGATTTTTTTTCAGTAGCACGGCCTCTTCTAAAGGAAGGTTTTAAAGAAACATAAAACTTTATTTACAAGGTTCCAATAAACCACTTCAGCCTGCAAACCCGATTGAAACTAATTGTTTTAAATGTAAGAATTGTTCATTCCAGAAAGTGAAGAGTAACACCCTGAAATGAATGATTCCACTTCAAAGAGCTGGCTAACTACCTGTGAGATGATGGAGGTGAGGACTAGGGTTGGTGATGTGTCAGATTTCACAGGCACTTTTGTGCACTCAGATAATAACACCCCTAGGTGTGTCACTTTAAAACATGCAGGACAGGGCTTCCCTGGTGGCGCAGTGGTTGGGAGTCCGCCTGCTGATGTAAGCGACGTGGGTTCGTGCCCCTGTCCAGGAAGATCCCACATGCCGCGGAGCGGCCGGGCCCGTGAGCCATGGCCGCTGAGCCTGCGCGTCCGGGGCCTGTGCTCCGCAACGGGAGAGGCCGCAACAGTGAGAGGCCCACGTACCGCAAAAAAAAAAAAAAAAAAAAATGTAGGGCAATGAGTAACGTACACATACTCAGGCATTCACTCACACACACACACACACACACACACACACACACACACACACACACACTCAGATATGCTAGGTAGTTCGACTGATCCAGAGTCTGTTGACCTCCACACAGTTCCAGGTCCTTCAAATATTGATTCAGTTCAGTCTTTCTTTACTGAAATGAAATATGTACTCTGTATTACACTGAGGTTTAGGCTATGGATGCACTTCTGTAAATTGAAATAATAAAGTAAATACATTTTCTTTGAGTTACAATTGGATAGAAAGGTGGCTACTTTCCAGTGGAAGAAGATATTAAATCTCTGTGTAGCTTCACCCTTCTTTAAGCTGAGAAAAGCTATGGGACGTTTGAAAAATACTAAATTCTTCAATTCTTAGGACCATTTATTTGGAGTTTGCTAATGCTCACATATAAATTATGGCCTATCATTACAGTTCTTGATATTTTAAACCAGTTGGCTCATCAAAAGAATGGAGAGAAAATGAGAAAGCAGAAAAGTCCATTTTACTAACCAATTTGCACCAACATCTAGTTTGATCCTAATGCGAAGAGAAGAAAAATCCGGATGCATCTTAGAGGGCTTTAAAGCAAGTGAGAAAAATGTTTCAACCCTACCTTTCTCTTCCAGTTCTTGAGGGATTAATGTTTTGTTTAGCCATTAATAAGGGATTAAAAATGTTTTCACACTCTAATTTTTAAATCTTAGACTTAAAAAAATATTTGATTTAAACCTTTGATTTAAAATTACTACCAACATTTGTCCTTTGCCTTTTATTGAATTCGTGGAATTAAAGACTCAGAGAGGAAAAGAGGAATGTAATTGAGGCCAATGGCTCCCCAAAGTAGGCCTTACATCAGGGACAATTCACTATGTTTTTATTGGCCTATGAGAAATTGAGAGAAATAAGAATGATGTTCTGGGTTTTTCTTAAAGTTACATTTATTAGTATTAAGAGACTATCCTCTATTATGAGACTATGTCTACTCTATTTTATTGTGAAAACATTGTTACATTTATAAAATGGTAATGCTAGATAGAATTATGTACTTATTTTTATTTATAAGGCTAAAACAATGAAAAAATATATTTTTAATATACAGCTAAATGTGTGCTTTATCTATCATAATTCATTTAATTCTTTCCTCTGGAGTCAGAAAAACAAATATAATCTTGCTTCATAAGAAACTGACAAAATCAAAAGAAAGGTAATGCCCCCAAAAGGCTTCTCTAGCTTGAACTTTTCCAGTTTCCTTAAACCTTTCTCCAATTACATTGTACACTAAAGACCTTCCAAAATGCATTACTGAGAAATAGACACATTACTCCAAATGTGGCCTTACCAGTCCAGCTGTACCATTACCTTTCATTGATCTGTATTTATTAATGCAGACTATAGTTACCCTAATAGTTTAGTGATGTCTATGCCTGCTCTCCTAAGCTGTGACTAAAGTTGCATGACCTTCCTTTTAAGAACACCTGCTTGGCGCTATTTCTTCGAGCACATGGACAACATTCAGTCCTATTCTGTAAAAGTGACTTAATCCCCAGACACTAGTGATAGCGAGAAGGAAACCCTTGCCCTCTAAGAGAAGGGCTGTAAACACACAATCTCAATCAGTGTTGTCAGTGCCGTGATAGAGGTACATCCAAGGTGCTTCATGAGCAAAATCGAGGGGGTGGAAGGGCACGGAGACTCAAGGCACATAATGAGATACAACCTTCACTTCCTTTGTTCTCAATGACCACAAGAAGTTTGTCCTGCTAATAAACCATCTTAGAAGAAAAAGAGACATGATATGAAAAAATGAGCTAAGTCTATAATTGACCACCTAGCTGGATTTTGTTAAAAGATGTGTAACTGTTGGCCATTCTGAACCATGACAAAAATACTCTTAGTTCATTAACCCTTCTCACATTGACAATATTGTACTACCTTTTTATCTTTCTCACTCTGTCCAGAAAGTTTATCAGTTTGTAAAATGGAATTTAAAATAATCACAAACTACATATGTCTCTCACATGTGTATTTATTTGGCATTTATGGAGCTATCTATAGATACGCTTACTAATTTGCAGAGTTGCCCACACTTGCTTTGGTGGCTTTTATTACAATCTCCTAGAAATGTAGATCCACATGTATGGGATTCTGCAACAAAAAATTCGTGGTGAGCTGCAGAACACAGACAGCTTGGTACTTTTGTCTACAAAGCTGTCTTTGACCTGTATGAAATTCACTGAAGTTAGCCTTACTCTGCTCATTTACCACAGCTCAATTCAATTTCTTTCGTGGATCAACCATTTTGAACTACTGCTGGCTTTTGCCTGCTCTCATAATATGAGTTTTTCTTAACTTTTTCTCCTGAAACTTAAGAGTATCAAACCAAAAATTTTCTTGGGTGGAATGTATTCTTGGCAGTGACTGCCACTTGAATTCGTGTTAAGCTTTTCTCCTAAGGACCTCAAAGTCTCTATAAATCTCATATGACCTCAGAACATCATTATCAGAAGATGGGAATTGGACAACATTATTCCTGTGGTCATGGTCACCCCAGACTCTGAGAGCTTAAGCAACTGTCACAGGGTACCCAGACCAGGGCAAAAAATACAATATTAAAGAAAAACCTATATTAATTGTATCAATACTCATATGAGGAATAATCTTTTTCTGTCATTTGTAGGACCTTAGGATTCCCTTATCTGCCTTCATGCATTCATTCATTGATTTACTTACTCATATTTGCTATGCAATATCTGAAAATATGCCAGAGTAGTATCAATTCTTCAAAGGTTTTGATCTCTGTTAAAATAAAAACAATAATACTGAAAGGCAGGAAAGCTGAACCACTCTAGCCATTAAACACATCTTGATTTTCTTAAGAAATAATCTTCAATTTACTTTTCATCTGCTTTAGACAGAGGTCAATTGAAAAGTACGGGCCTGTAAAGAATCAACACAGTGCTTCCCTGGTGGCGCAGTGGTTGAGAGTCCGCCTGCCGATGCAGGGCACACGGGTTCATGCCCCGGTCCAGGAATATCCCACATGCCGCGGAGCGGCTGGGCACGTGAGCCATGGCCGCTGAGCATGCGCGTCTGGAGCCTGTACTCCGCAACGGGAGAGGCCGCAACAGTGAGAGGCCCGCGTACCGCAAGAAAAAAAAAAAAAAAAAAAATCAACACAAAATTGTGGAAAGTGTTCTGGCCTTTCCTTGAGAGTAAGTTTTAAAATAATAGAATCCAAACCTCATCTACAACCCCATCTCCCCTCCCTGTCAAAAAAATTGTCAGCTGCATTCAACTGCCAATATCTGCTATCATAGATAATGTCTACTACTTTTATTTTTCCACCTGAGCATTTTCTAACAAACGCTTTTGCTTTTTTCTGGGATATGTTGAAAAATACATCGAAAGTGATGTATATCCTGCCTATGATTCCATTTACAGGAAAACAATGAAAGCAGTTGGTGATGTGACGGTGTTAATATATTCATGCAATACATTGGTAGACATATGGGGATCCAGGTTTTTTCTGTGCCTGTGGAGTTTAAAAGGAACCTTCTAGACATGCATTTTATGTACATAAAATATAGTGTTCAGATAGGGACAATGTATGAGAACATCCATACTTGTCAGCTCTGTGTTGTCAGCAAAGATGAGCTTTCCGTGTGTGATATTTTAGAGTTCATTATACTGTCCCATGGAGCATTCCCAAAAAAGCAGCAGGTAGAAAATCAGGAGCATTCAAATGAAATGATACTCAAGGGGGTGAAGACTGTTTTTTCCCCTCAAATTGTCTCTGTTGACAGAGTTGACTTCACTTTGCCATTGAACTGTGACAAGGTGATTATTTTTAAAAACCAAAATACGGTGCATAATACATTTTAGCCTGAAGCTGAAAGTTGAGTGTGAATATTCATTCACTTTTTTTGCTCTTCCATGAAAAAAAGAATGTGACCTGAGTAGCAAACAAAGTGTTAAACTCTATCAATTCCGTGGAGTTAATGAAGGATGTTTAAATGGGATCATTTTTAACAGAGAGGAATTCTTTTGATCTTGAGGCTGAGATTTTGTTGAAGAGGAAGAAAATAGTTTTTTATTCACAGTAACTTATCAATTTATCAGGAAAAAAAAATCATGAATTTAAATATACTAAAATACATGGTATCCACAAACAGGTTCCACATACTCTCACACAAAATGGACAAAGTTAAGTGCATCCTGTCAGTAAATATATGATCATATGGTCAGAAACTTGTGCTGAGAATTTTAGACTAACTTAAACTAATTTTAAGGCCTAGCTCTGTAAAATCCTCCCTGAGATGAAAAGAATGTAGGGTTCCTTTGTGCTGATCCTGCAAGTGGCCAGAATTATAGTCAGTGAATGACTCGGCCAAAGACAGGCAATAAGTCAGTGGATAAGCTCACCACCGTGTGCTTTATGCTGTAGTGTGTTGCTCATCAGGCCAGGCTTCCAAGCCTAGATAGAGTTTTAAATACTTTTTTCAAGAAGAGCTGATTCAGAAGGTTGATCTGGTCAAATTTTAGTGAATTAGGTTCACAGAGACCTACTGACCTTATTTGTTTGGAATTTGTGCTTAGCTTAGTATCTTACTTTTTTTTTTTTTTTAAGCCTATTTAAAAAAAATAACTTTTCCATAGAAGTCTACAGGCAGGAGCCCACAAGTCTTAGCTAATATAATTTCTGGTCATTTGTTCTCTTCCCTTTCACCCACCTGGGTCAAATTGAGCAAAATCCACTTCCTTTTAAATATTGTCAAAGGAAAACAAAGTTGGGTGGGCGATAAGGGGTTCTTTACTTTGCTCCAGATAAAAAAAAATCACGTTATCAGATATTGCAAAACTCTTCCTTTAAGCATCAATACATCTTTTCTCCCGGACACTCCAAATATCAGTCCTCCTTGTCTCATCCTCAGTCACAGGACACTGATTCTGCTTCTGTGGTTAATCTTTCACTTCTGACTCTGGTCATAGAAATGTGCTCCCTGAAATCGTTTTTCTTTCATAAGGAGTGAAAGTTACAACAAAGTTCTTACTTTCATATGAGTAGGATAAAGTGAACTGTTAAGTAATTCTCTCCCTGTCTTTTTTCTCAACATTACTTATTTTACAATATAATGTTTTATATAGACTGTCAGAAAAAAACAAACAAAAAAATATTCTTTTATTCCATATCAAAATTCACAAATTTAATCCTAATTTAAATGACTCCTTCATGGAGTCCTTTTTAAAATTTTACTTAAGGATTTGTTTATCTTTTTATAATAACGCCAAAAAGAAATTGGCTGGCTACATGTAATTTAATATACACCAGAGGGAAGGAAAAAGTCAATATTTGGAATGTTATCTATGCTGAACAAATTTGCTTTATGATTTTATTTATTTAATTCTCATTAAATTCAAGTTTATTTAAATAATTTAAGAATTAGATTAAAGTTTCCCTTTTTTTTCAAGCTATCTTTAAGGCTGAAATAAGATTGGAGAAAAATCTTACATGATTTAAGGGGTCCAACTTACACTTGGACTGTGTAGGTTCAATTTGCTGAGACCCATACAGAATGCAATTTGGCAACATCCATCAAAATTAAAAGCTCACCATCTTTTGACCTAGTAATTCTGCTACTCGGAATTTATCCTATGGATAAACTTGATCACATTCGAATAACACACAGGCATCCTCATGACAGAATATTTTCTACTAGGAAAGTAGAAGGAACCTAAGTGCTCATCAACTGAGGACTGATTAGATAAATTATATCCAGAAAATGGAATATAATTCAGCTATAAACAAGAATAAGGAAGTTGTTTGTATACTGGTATGGAGAGAACTTGAAATATTTTATTTAGGGAAAAATAAGGCACAAAACTGTGTTTATAACATGCCACCTCTTGTATTATAAAGGAGGGAGATATATATTCACATTTTCTTATAAATACTTATATAAGCCTAACATATTTTTGGAAGGATACAAAATAAAAGAATGACAGAGGTACCCATGGAGAGGGGAACTGGATGACTAGGGGAGAGACAGGAAGGAAGCTTTTCACTTTTTAATTTTGAACCATGTGACTATGTTATTGTGGTACTGTGATTTATAATAAGGAATATGTATTTGCTTTTAGTCCCCATTCCTGGCCCAGAGCTCCTAAAACCTTTGAAATTTCCTAAGTAAGGAGAGCAGAAAAGGTGTCTTTTGTTATACTGGTGACTTTTGGAAAGCCCCAGGAAACCTAAGGATGGGGGATGATTGCCAATGAAGCCAACATTGTGATGAGAGGGTTAGAACATTCAGTACCACCTCCAGAGAGTGGAGAGGCTGGACATTGAGGTCAAGCACTGGTGGCCAATGATTTAATCAATCGTGCCTATGTAATGAAGCCACTGTAAAAACCCCCAAAGACTGGGATTTAAGAGCTTCTGGGCTGGTGAAGATTTGGGGAGAGTGGCTTGTTCAGAAAGCTTGGAAGCTCTGCGTCCACTCCCTATACCTTGCCTTACTTATCTCTTCCATCTGGCTGTTCCTGAGTTATATCCTTTTATAATAAACTGGTCATCTAGTAAGTAAAATGTTTCTCTGAGTTCTGTGAGCTGCTATAGCAAATTAATTAACCCCAAGAAAGGGGTCATGGGGATTTCCTATTTATAGTTAACAACATAGACTTGTGATTGGCATCTAAAGTGGGGGACTTTCCTGTGGGATTGAGCCCTTAACTTGTGGGATCTGCTACTACCTCCAGGTAGATAGTGTCAGAATGGAGTTGAACTGTAGGACTTCCGGCTTATGCTGGAGAATTGCTTGGTGGTGTTGGAAAACCCGCACATGGGAATTGATATCAGAACCAGAGTTACCTACTGAAAAACATTCTAAAACATCATTCAGAGTCTCCAGAGAAGAAAAGATTAGCTCTGAGCTTAACAGGCACCCTGTGAACTTGCTGTTGGGACTTTATTCTCCCTTGATTCAGTCAGTGTTCTATAATGTGGCCTTATTTGGAGACAGGGTCTTTACAAAGGTAATCAAGTTAAAGTGAGGTCATTGGGATTCTAATCCAATCGGATTGGTGTCCTTTTAAGAAGGAGCATTTTGACACAGACACAAAACAACGTTTGTTCCCTCATGAGCTTATGGTGGGAGTGACAAGAAATGGAAAAATAACCAAGTAAATATAGAGAGTGTGAGATGGTATAAAATCCAGCAAGGATAAGGGAATAGGCATGGCTCGAACTTGCAGAGAAGAGGGGTGCGTTTTTAATGCGCTGTAGTCAGAGAAGACCTCACAGACAGTCAGCGTCCCAGCTGTGAATCTAAGCAGGAGAATGTTTCAAGGAAAAAGCCAGAGCAAGTCCCTGGGGTGGAAGACTGCTTGGCATCTTCAAATAAGAGCAAGGGGGTCATTGTGCCTGGCGCAGAGTAAATGAAGTATAAGGAGGTCAGTAGGGCAGTGAAGGCAAGACTGTATGGGACTAAATACTTTAGCTCAGAAGGATTTTAGATTTTATTAAGTGAACTCAGAGACTATTAGAAGTTTTTGAGCAGAGGACAGACATATTCTGACCAAAGTTTTAAAAATCCAATGCTAATGGGCAATAGGAATATAATTTTTAAATAACATTTACAAAAGCATCAGTAGTATAAAAACTTAATGGCAAATTTAACCCAAAAATGCACTCAAAACTACAAAACAGTGTCATGTGAAAGAAAGCTTAAATAAATGGAGAGATATACTTCGTTTGTGGTTTGGAAGACTCAACATTAATAAGCTGCCAGTTTACCCCAAATTGATGTATACATTCAGCGTAATTCCAATTAAAACGTCAGCAGGCTCTTCAAAGAAATGTAAAAGCTGATTCTAACAATTTATATGGCAATACAAAAATCCTAGGATAGCTAAACAATTTTGAAAAAGTAAGAACCACTTGGAGAACTTTCAATATTTAATATAAAATGAAATTACCAAAACAGTGTGGAATTGGCATAAAGATAGACATATGTATCATTGGAAAAGAATAGAAAATCAGAAATAGACCCACATATATAAGGTCCACTGAGTTTGGATAAAAGCTTTAAGGCAATACAATGTGTAAAGAATTAATCTTTTCAACAAATTGTTCCGGAACAACTGGTATGAAAAATCCAATAAAATCAAACCCTACCTCACACCATACATGAAATTAAACTCAAAATAGATAATAGAATGAAACATAAAAGTACAGATGTAAAATTTCTAGAAGAAAACAGGAGAAACTCTTTGCAACCTTTGCAACTCTAAGCAGGGATTTCTTTAACGGGACACAAAAGACACTAACCACAAAGGGAAAGAAATAATAAACTGAAAACCTCTGTTCTTCAAAAGACACTATTAAGAAAATGTAAAAACAAAACACAAGCTGGAAGAAAATGTTCATAATACATACACCCAACAGAAACCTTGTGTCCTGGATACATGTAGAACACAGCTCAGTAATAAAAAGATAATTTTTTAAAATGGGCAAAAAAATTAAACAGATACTACACAAAAGAGACACAAATTTCAATAAGCCCATGAAAAAAGGGTCCAATATGATGAATAATCAGAGAAAAAGAAGTTAAAACTGAGGAGGTATACCTCTACTTACTGCTAGGATGCCTAAATGAGGATATGGAACATTGAGAACTCTCTGACGGAAATATTTGCTCTTCGGTTATACTCTTTAGAAAACAGTTTGACAATTTCTTATACAGTTAAATATACACTCACTATATGACTCAGCAAAAATCATATGGTGAGTGTATTTACCCAGGAGATAAAAATACATATATAACCACAAAAAGACTGGAACATGAATGTTCACAATAGTTTTATTAGTAATAGCCACAAAGTGGAACCCCACTGTCCAAACTGTGACATATTCATACAATAAGATGCTAGTCATCAATATGAAGAAACAAACTATTGATACACAAATAACATGGATGAATCTTAAAAGCATGCTGAGTGAAAGAAGCCAGGCATAAAAGCATATATACTGTATGATCTATGTACATGAGGTTCTAAAAAGGTAATATTAACCTATAGCGATAAAATACAGATTAATAGTGCCTGAGGAGGGCTGGAGGGGATTCCCAGGAAGGGACAACAAGAAGAGCATGAAAAAAGTTTTTGAGATGATTATATGTAGTGTAACTTGATTAGGGTGGTGGTTATATAGGTGTAGACATATATCAAAATTCATCAAACTATTCACTTAAAAATGAGCGCATTCAGTTTATTGTATGTGAATTAGAGCACAATAACATCGATTTAAAGAATCCAGTGAACAGTTTATTAAATATTTATTATATAAAGCATTTGATAGTGACTAGATAAGATGATACCCTGGTTTCTTTTTTAAGACTGCAAAAAAAAGTGCACATAGAAAACGTAAATTCAATTTATAACTTTCTGCCATAAGACATAAATTAGTGTGTTTATTTAGAAAAGAACACTGATGTTTTACAGGCCTTATATTTAATGTAAAAACTTTTACTAAATTAAAAAAGGAACAATTATGAATAGTCCCTCCGGGGAATTCTTATGTCAGTTTTTTACGTCTTCATGTTAAATGAAGTGAAGCCACTGAGACCCCAGGCAACTAACCGCATCCCCAGAAAAGGGTAGAATTGGTAATTCCTTTTTTATCCGGACAGTAAAAAATATTGCTCTGTCACCATAACTTCTAGTCTGTAATGAGGCAAGACTTTATAACAGACTCATTTTAAAATGGGTAATGCAATTAAGAAGTATATTGCATATCATGATATCTGAATTTTTTTAAGTACACTCAAATTGAAAGTTTCCGTACCACTGGATTGATACGTAGCTCATCTTTATGGCCTGATATACTTCAAATGTCAAAGTGAATTTAGAATATATTCTGTGTGTTTACTAGGCTCAGCACCATTCTGGGGTCAGTGAACAACACGAATGAAGTTTGTTGTATGATTTCTTAGGAAAGGTGAGGGTGGGCTGCTCATGATACCAGCTTGCATTCCACAAGCGCTTCAGAGCACCTTCAAATTCAATCTGATATATATTATCAGTCTGGGATTTTGGCTGGCAAATGATCTTTATTATTTACTGCTGATTAACTTAAATTCAGGTAGCTTAATGAAGAAAGTTTTGATAAGCCAACAGTTTACCTACAACAATAGAGTGTAACCTTTAAGTTTTATACATTATTTTTAAGATCCATAATGATTAAATATTTTCATCATATCAAGTAAATTATCAAAAGACCCCAGATACTAACTCTTCCTAATTTATTTCCACAGGACCTTTCCCCTTGCTCAGTAGGTCTGATAAATATCTGAGTTCCTCAGCGTCTTGTTCTCAAATCTCTTCACTTTCCCTGAGATAATTCACCCATACCCTGGGTTTTGACAACTCATGAAATACCATTCTCTCTCAAAAAGCTTTCTCAAATCTCCCTCACTCTCCCATTTTTCAAGTCCTGTAAGTCCACTATCAAATATTTGTCAATTAAAATTCATTTGTTTTCACTCATTTTCTACCTTTTCTAGCATCCCTACATCAAATATCACATATATTTCCAAATTGATGACTCTGCCAACTCTTTTGACTAACTCCATCTCATACATCAAAATATCACTTCAAATATATTAATTTGATCATGTTGCCTCTGTTTTAACCTGTAACACTTCCTCAACATTTTTAAGATTGAGCCCACATTCCTCAACAGAGTATTTAAGGCCTCACGTCAAAGTATCTTTTGAGATTGACCTCCAACACTCCCTCCCCCTCATTCCCTCCGTGGCTATAGACCCTCCCGCTGCTGTCTGTCTATCTCTCTATCTATAGATACATTCTTATAAAGCTTATACTTTTAAAACATATTTTCTCTGATTATGCAAATAGAGGTTGGGAGTTATTTTTATTTATCACTTTAATGTTTCTGAATTGGTGTTTGGACACTGGCTCTCTCATCAGCTAGCTTTGTGTCAATGGGCAAGTCAACGCATCTCTCTGAGCGTCAGTTTCCATCTGCAGAAAATAAAGGTTGGATATCTATTTCTAAGCTTCCTTTCTCCTTTATAATCCCCCTAGATTATAACTTTCATGAGACGAAGACCCCAGTCTGTCAGTGTGTCTAAAATAATGCCTAGACCTAAGAAAGTATTACAGAGTAAATTAAGTAATTTATATTTGCATATGTTGGTTTATTAGTGGATTAATTCACACACACATATATATGTATACATATACAATTATACATGTATCTTACCTCTGAATTATTTAAAAATACGACTTTGCCTAAGCATGGAACTTCGTCTTTTCTGTGTATTATACTTTTCTTCTCTTGTCTAGATTTTAATCAGTTTATGTCACCAACCTTTTTAACTACTTATTTTTTGGCTCTTAAATTTCATATCCATGTTTTTCAATTAACCACCAATGATCAAAATTCTTTATACAATTCTTTATAGAATTGTTGTAGTCATTTTGAGGAAGATGAATTATGAAAACATTATTCAAAAAATAAGCATTTCATAAGAAATTTTTCTATAGTAAAATTTACAGTAAGTCCACTTTATACAAAGAGTTTATTGACAACACATCTACATACCTTACACTTTTTAAATATGGCTGATTGTTAGCTTCAAAAGGACTGCCTACCCCCTTGTACTCCAACCAGCTGCTATGAAGGCAATAAGTATTAATGGGCCTACCACACCCTCAGCCTCTTGTCTCCAGTCACAGTGCTTAGCTGCAGGATTCCCATTAACATTAATGGGAGTTCCACGCACACATCACCTGGAGAACAGACCCCTCGATGTTTGCTCGTTATCTTCCCAGACAGGTAGGAATGGCATCAATCAGGTATCCAGCTTAGTTTCACAGTAGGTACTATTAAAGGCATCAGGGCAATAAAAACACAGCTTTCTAACACTTTCTTTATAAAACGGTAAAAACGTGATGAACAACCAAAGGAGAAGATTTTAAAAGCATACAAGAAGTACATGGCTTTCCTGCATATCTTTTTATAATTACAAATGACCTAAAACTGAAACGTACATGCTACTGCCTTGCTAAGGCAGCCATAATGGGATAATAAAGAGAAGCTTCATTATATAAAGTGGATTTGATTTACTATAAAGTAGCCAAATAGGGAAGGGGCAGTGGAGTTTACATAGAAACTGCTTGACCTCTGGACTTTTTTTCCTTTTAACATATTCCCACCATATCATTAATAAATCAAATACTTTTATGCGGTTAGAAAGAAGACAACATGAGTGATTAGTACAAGTATGTGAGCTCCAGCATGTTGGAGGGGACAAGATGAAAGTAAAGACATCTTTTCAGTTCTGATTTTACTGTACACTTAGTAAATTAGGAACAGCAACATAGTGAAAAGGAAAGAATGAAAAGGAAAGCCTGGTGAGACGTGGGTGAGGGAGCCATGGTTTGGCCTTGAGACTGTGATTTTAACAGTGACGCAACCTTGGATAAACTTTTTGAAGTCACTTTTTCACTTTGTAAAGTGAGTCTAAAAACACCTATATTGTAGACCAATTAAGAGGCTTAGATGAGACATACAGCATGGCTAATGACAATTAGTTAAGTGCTTAAGAAAAGAATGACTATTACCGTATGTGTATGTATAACTGTTAACCACAAATGGTAATCTGCTAATATAGAACGAGCATTAGAGTCAGATAGACATGAATTACAATCCCACGTCTGCTACAAACTGACCTTATGATCCTGAGCAAGTATGCCTGTACTTTTCTTTGTACTTTTCTCTAAATATGTATTTGTAATGCTTATATGTACATGCATTTATATACATACATACACATACATACATATACAATATCATACATATATATTACATATATACCCACACATATATTTAGCTATATGGACTTTTATCATCAACTTAGTTCCAATGGTTCACAATTTGAGCTTTATATTGGAGTTCAGCAATATGGCTCAGGTGCTAAATTTGTAGCCACAATTTAAATATATAATCTTGTAAAGACTTATATTAGGGAATCAGAGTCAGAGGCAAGTGGCTCTAAGCACCTTCTCCAGTTGCCTGGCCCTTGCTGGCCCTTTCATGTGTCTACTAGTTCATGGATACCTGCCATGCACAGAATCTGGAAGTTCTATTTTCAGGGAAATCCCCACCTGTTGGGGGCCTTCCTCCTTGCTTAACCCACATTTTTCATACGAATAATCAACTCCAGGGCAGGACTCACTCAGAGCGTGGAGTGCTTTATATTTGGAAATATCTGACTTAGCTGAATCTGACCTACCATCTGAATAAGATTTTACAATAGGATTGTAACCAGCCTTGAGCTGTCCGGAGACTAAGCAAATTCCACTGACATCACTGAGGAGACCTGGGTGAAAAGTAGAGGAATAAAGACATAGAAAGAATATTCTCATTTTGTTGTACAGCTATTTGTCCCTGAAAATGCAGTCTTATGCCCTTGTCTAGTCAATGTTCAAGAAGCTCCAAGTGGGAGGTATTATCCCACTCTAACAGATGAGGAAACCAACATTCAATAAAATTAAGTTACTTTCCAAGATTACACTACACTGAGTGGGAAAATCATTACTCAATGATTTTGACCTTCTAGAGTTCTTTATCCTTATTGAATAAATGCAGCTTTAAAATGGGGATGACAGTGGTATCAGCCTCATAGTATTGTTGTTAGGATTAAATAAAATTGTACCGACAAAGGGCCCAGAATGATATCTGACACATAATACGTAATACACATAATATATTCAATAATTATCATCATATTGCAAAAAACACAAAAAAGCTATTAGTCTAAATCTGTACACATTTTTACTCAACAATTGGTAGAACATCTACCAATTTTTCAGTGGAAACAAAAAAAGGCCTAGTGGGGAGACAAACAATAAACAAATAATCAGGAAGTAAACACATAAGCAGTAAGTAGAGCCTACAGGGGAACAGGATTAGATAGGATGGTCAAGGAAACGCCTCTGAAGTGGTGACATTTGAGCCAAGATCTAAAAAAGGGAGAAGGTAAAAGCCTCAGGGGAGGATTGAAGAGAGGATTCTCAGGGCAGGGAACAAGGGTACAGGCTCTGAAGTAAAAAATCTGTTATGTTGTCCGTTTTTAGTGGTATGGGAAAATGGTTTATCCGCTCTTTTGGATGTATACATTTTTAACTTAAAAAATAAAACATCTCCTTCGAGAAAAAATAAAACAAAATCTGCACGTCTATGGTGTTGTTAACAAGTCGAATACTTTCTCTCTAACGTGCATTTTTTGTGGCTTGGGGCCAAGTTCACATCTTCCTGTACATTTCAGGGGACGTGTGGAGGGAGATGTGAATCTGGAACAGCAAAGAAGCCTTTTCCCTCTAGCTGGCAACAAATATTGCTAAGGAAGGGTCCATTATGTGTTTTGCCACAGGCTTATGGAAAAGAAATATCATCTACTCTAAATATCAAAGCATGACATACATAATATCACATTCTGATATCTAAGTGATTGATTTGAATAGCAGTTGTTCTTCTTTCTTGGTCTTTTGGAGAAATCATACAAGCAACACAGGAAACTCTGAAGGGATGAAATAGAGCTTCTCTCTCAAACAATGGCACACAGCTAAAATCATCCCAGATAGGAATATTTGGTAATTTTCAGAGCATTTCACAAAGTGGGTTAATAGAGAGTTGAGGTTACTGTGATGACTCACATTTATGCCACTTCTTTATCTAGTTCCCTACTTCTAATACCTAACCTCTTCATTCTGGCACTATTATGTCTTTGAGTTTTCTTTGATAAATGTAGCGGCACTAAAGTCTCGAGGACTGGATAAGAAGGAACATTATTTAGCATTTTCTCAGTGTGTGTTTCAGGAGTTGTCAGACCCCAAAGAATATTTCTCAGCAAGAAACCCTACTAGAATTATGTATTTCCTGTCTGCACAATCCTAGCTTTGAAACATGTTATTTCATTGAACTTTCTCAGTGACTTTTGAGGTAGGCATGACTATCCCTATTTTATAGATGATGAAATTGAGACACATAGAGGTCACACAGTTTGCCCAAGTTTACACATCTTGATAATCGCAAAACTGGGTTGCATGCTTGTGAAGTTAGATCCTGTGCTTTTTTTTCACTGTATGTTTGCATCCAACTATAATAGTTTCTTATGCTGGTATTATGCTTTGCCATTTTCCAGGTGCTTTTACAAACAAAATTCATGCTTCAGAACTCTGTAAAGTAAGCCTGACAGAGTTAGCTGATCGTACAGCTGAGCATACTTGTGACTGGGTATTAAGTGAATGGGTGCCTGATTTGTTGCTTCTTACCTGACAAAAATGTGTTCCTTCTGTGTGCAGGATGTTCTTCTGGAGAAAGCAGTTGGACTGGGCAGTTGGGTTTTCAGACATGGTTTAGGTCCACCCCTTTCTGTTAACCCATCTTTTTTTTTTTTTTTAACATCTTTATTGGAGAATCATTGCTTTACAATGGTGTGTTAGTTTCTGCTGTATAACAAAGTGAATCAGCTATACGTATACATACATCCCCATATCTCCACCCTCTTGCGTCTCCCTCCCACCCTCCTTTACCCACCCCTCTAGGTGGTTACAAAGCACCGAGCTGATCTCTCTGTGCTATGCGGCTGCTTCCCACTAGCTATCTGTTTGATATTTGGGAGTGTATGTATGTCCGTGTGTTAAGCCCCTCTTATCCACTGACCCCAGCTGTGTAACTTCAGGGCACTATGACACTGACAGAATTTACCCCCAAATGCCATCTGGATCAGGACTCTTGTGAGCTGTTTCCCGAATGGAAGAAAGAAGCCTCGATGGCCTAAGTTTGAGACATTTTTCCACATACTATGCTTCAGTTTTGACACTCAGAATTTATTCAGCATATAAAGGTTCTGAAAGGTACTGTATGCAAAAAGAAAAAAAAAAAAGGGTTAAATTCATCTAAATAGCACACCTCAACCTCAGCAAATTTCAGAGGAGATTTTTAACATATTAAAACTGATTAATGACATGTGGAATAATGCATTGCTTTTTGGATAGAGAAGATTGAAGAACGATGGAAAGGTAACAAGACCACGGCAAATACAATAAGGAATGAGCTACAGACAGGAAGGTTAGAGGCAGCGTAGCTGTGAGCGCCCAATGCCTTTCTATCACCTTCGCACAGTTCTCCGTGCAGGGAAAAAAAAGATGAGGAAACTATTTCTGAAGATAACTTTTAGGCTTTTTAGAAACGGTCTTATAATTTTATGGTATTTTATCCTTATTTTAGTATCGTAAGTGGCCACACTAGAAAAACATGGGAGAGAACAGCTAATGTAGAATGCCAATACACTAGAGTAGAATTGACTGTGTCCATGAGAAAGCCTGTTATTTCTCTTCGTGTTCTTTCCTCTCATCCTCTCCCTTCTTCTTTCCTCCTTCCCCCTCTTTCTTTACGTTTTCATAATACAGTTGTCAGCCAAAGGCAAATTCCCCAAACTTAGCTTGTTGACTCAACCATGTTTCCTTGCCCTAAAAATAAAATAGTAAACTACAAAATACAACTGAACTCCATATCTCAAGAAACACAATTCCAATAGTGAACCACAGAAGGCTTCAGTTATCATGGGGACTTATGAGGGAAGTGACCAGCGAACAAAGGGAGAACACACTTTTTAAAGCTGGTCAGTCTGGGATCTGTCCACAACGCAACTCACTTAGTAACTGCTACTGTCTCCGATGTTACAGAGGGAAAATTAATATTCTTCTTACACGAAGCTTAAAGCAAAATCTCATTTAAGAACATAAACCAACAATTTAATGAATTGATCCCAATATTAATTTTCAAACTTCTAATTTTAATGAGGTTACTAAAGGAACATAAAAATAATTGAATCAAAAAATAATGAACTATTGATTCTTTTGTTGTGAACTCATTCTGCTCCTTGGCATACACTTTGAGACCACAGTGCATTATATGAGCAAATTACAGTACATGAGGAAGAATGTGAAGCAGAAATGACAGCTATGATTTTCTCATTAAAACCAACCTAAAACAATGTTTGCATTCAGAATTAACCAAGCCTTTTTAATATGTCTTAATTTTACAATACTGACTGCCACCAGAAATCTATAGAGTATATAAGCTAGAAACCCCTCAATGTCACTCAGAATTTTACCAATATTTCCTTAATGATTTTGAACAAAGCAACATAATTAAAAATTGAAAAGATGCAAAGGAAATACAAAATTTTTGCCGAAGTTACAGAATTCTCCCATCCTCACCTTTTTGCGTAGCTTCAATAAGAACAAATGGAGGAAGGAAAATGATGTTTTTTAACCCTCCAATCATATGTTGACAGCAATTTTTAAAGCAAGCTGCTTAAAGCAGTTTATTGCTTAATTTTGTATTTTACTTCTGTCCTGGGATATACCTGGGAAATCTTCCTATTTCTCTATTTCAGCTGGTTTCTTCAATAACTGAAGTTACCAAAAAATAAAAAAAAGAACCCGTCTTTCATTCAAAGAGCATAGTATATGGTTACAGACTTAGTGTGTGCTAAGTCAAACAATATGTGTCCTTAAAAGGCAAAATGTGAAAGGATATCGATTATCTTTTCTCTTTCTTTCTTTTCTTTTTTTTGCTGTTTATTGCTTTGTGTGTAGGGGAACTGAACTTTGAACTGAAACATTTTCCTTCTTTCCTATCTCTTCATTACAAGCATCCTAGCTTTCTTAAATATCAAAAGAGCCCAGACCTATACCTGAAATAAAAACTGTTTTCTTTTATGTAATTTTCAAGGGGCTTTTAGAGTATCTTTCCCCAATGATTACAGGGTATTTCCACATAGGCTGTCATTTTAAGGTGAAAAATTTGCAAGGACAGTCACACCATCTGTCATCAACTGGGTTCTCTGACACCCCGAGCTGCTCTGAAATGGCCAGCGGCCTCCTGCATAACAAAGACCTTGCCCCTTGGCATTGTTTGTTCCCTGACCTGTGCTGAGAGTCCTTCAAAAGGGGCTTTCCTGCAACCGTTTCAGGGCTGCTTCTCAGGGGCCGGATCTTCAAAAGAAAAAAATTATTTATGCATATAGGAAATCTGAAATGCTCCGGCCTTACATCTAAATCAACAGAATAAACCCTAGAAGGAGTTTGTTCTTAGCTTTGTTTCTGTGATCCCTGAATGAAAACCTACTTAGCTTTTTTTTTTTCTTTCTTTCTTCTTTTGGAAGTTTCTTTAAGATATAATTTATGTGTTAAGCAATCCATATATAAAGCCAGAGTGTGTAGGTTAAATGTAACTGGACCATTCAAATACAGAAGCTGTGTCATAATAAGTGAAAAATACACCTCTGACCAACAAAACCCCAGTGCCTCTCGCAGTGGAAGAGTCACAGACAGGTTATTCTTACTGCCATGTCAAGCACCACTTACGACTTATTTACAATACAGTACAATCTCACTGTAGGCCACTTGTGCCCAAAGAAGGATTACAGCTGTAGCTCACAATATTTATGAAAGAAACATGCAGAAAAAGAGAAAATGTCAACTATTGTGAAACACTTTTTGCTAAGAAATGTATACTCCCATATGCCTGACCTGTGAAGACATAAAGCTGAGGCTCCTCTTTCTTTTAATTTGACACGGCTGTAAAAATGTGTGTTCCTCAATTTAGGGAATCTAAGAGAGGATTCTCTTTTAAGAGACTAAGGTTTGAAAATCAGGCAGATCACTGTTAAAAGAAGCTTCAGCCATTTCTAGGAATGAATGAATAAACAAAAAAGGATATTCCCTCTGTCAACATAATTATGGCAAGATTTTATGAGCTTCATTTAGTCCCCAAGACATAGTTATATACAATACATGGAGTGTGTGTTTATGTGCACCATAGTATAAATATGTAAAAGTCACATCATTAAATCTTTTATATGTCTGTATTCATAATACACAAAGCTGTTTTTAAATTATTTAAAGATCTATTCTCTCTTCCATATACATTAATACTAAGAAGAGTTGCCGTCAACATCAAAGGGAAACAGACCCCTAATTAGAGTTCCAATCTGCCCTCAGAGTCACATTGCAGAGCGAACAAATATGGAATAAGTTAACATTAGAGAAACTAATAATCAGTCCTCATTCTCAACTTCTGATTGTTGCAAGAATACAGTGATTTCTTAACAATAAAATGCAATCATTTTCCATCACAATTTGTAAACATAAAATTTCATGTGAACAGTTCCCAAAGAAAAAGATAACAGTTAAAACAGATAAAGCTGTGATGTCTCCATGTTAGGATATGGGACAGTTACAATTGCTCCAGAAATTTGAAATCGATCTCAACTTTTGAATTTTTGATATTACCTAATTTTCTTTTGCTTTAGCTGTTTTAATGATCGTTTTTGACACTAGGTATGTGGTTTTTCAAATGGAAAATTCCCTATTGAAATTCTGGTTTCATATAAGGCTGGTATTAAAAGCATCAGCCATTTATTAAACAAACATTTGGTGAGAACTCTCTATGTACCAGAAAATTTGCTAGATGCTGAAAATACATAAGCGAAAAACAGCTTCTGGCCTTGTATTGCCAAGTGGTTAAAGAACGAAACAATTAAACAGACATAGAATTAAGTATACAATGAGAACTATTTCTGGATATCAAAGTAATATATGCAAATGTTTAAGGATCTCAAATGAAAAAGAAAATGTACTCTGTGACTTTAATTTGACTGCTACTTTAATTTTCCTGTCCTGGATAGACTCTCAAAATTATTATTATGGCAAATTTCATACATATACAAAAAGAGTAGTATAATGGATTCACACGTATACATCGCCAGCTTCCCCAGTTATCAGCTCATGGTCATCTTGTTTATCATATCCTCTTTCACATTACTTTTAAGAAAATCCCAGACACCGCATTATTCCATCCATCAATATTTCAGTATGTATCTCTAAAGATAACCACAGTATTATTATCAAACCTAAAATTAGCAATAATTCATTAATATCATCAACTATCTCATCAGCGTTCAAATTAAATAGATTTTCAAGTGTCATACTTAAAATTTATTTACATAAGAACTAAATAAGACTCATACATTGAGTTTGGTAGGTAGGTACCTAAGTCTCTTTTAATATATAGGTTCTAACCCTTCCTCTATCTTCTTTTCTACCTCTTTTAATTTAGTAGTTGAAGATACTGGGAATGTTATTCTGCAGAATTTTCCCACAGTCTAAATCTTGCTAACTGCATTTTTGTGGTCACATTTAGAAATTGCTAGGGTACCAATAACTATTCCAAAAATTATTAAATAAGTAGAAAAATAATCTATTTATCTTGCCTTCCTGGCATGAAATATTCAATCATAGAAAATTATTCTCTATAGAAGAATTACAGTTAATAAATACTAGAGAAATGGCAGAATAGGAAAAATTGTCATTTTGAAACTTCTATTCAAATAATATATCTAAGTTTGCAATCATCAATGGCTGTTAAAATAATTACATGAGAAGTTAATGAGGGACTTTATAATGGATAGATGAGGCTGACAACACCTGAACCCACAATTAATATTAACATCATCAAAATGGGACAAAAAGAAATTCCATGCCTTGTGATGTGACCCAAGTAATTTACACAGCATCATCTATGAAGTATTCTAGACAATAAGTAATTAACCAAATTGAATCAGATCTCTAAATTCACTATCATTTTACAGGAAATGGGCGGATAGTAGAGCATATTAAATAACATCATACAAAGATGCCACCAGCATGTCCAGAATATGGGAAATGTTATAGAAAATGAAATAACCCAGTTTATTCAACAACAAAAAACACTTTGAAAATAAAGGAAGAGGAGTAACATATATTTTATACACGCTTAAGAAATAGGTCAACATAAAGCAATGTAAAAACCTTGTGGGATCCTGATTCAAATGAATTAACTATGAAAATACATTTTTCAGACAATTAGAAATTCTGACCTTGTAATCATGGCACTATGCTTATTTTTTAGAATTTTTATTTGTTAGAGATACACATTGAAGTCTTTATGGACAAAATGATAGATATGTGTGATTTTCTTTAAAACACGCCAGCAGCAGAGGTAAAGTGAGGGGGCCTGCAATGGATGATGAAACAAGATTGTAAAATGTTGTTACTGATCGCAATTGCCTGGTGGGTATACGAGTTTTCATCTTACGTCTGAACATTTTCATATTAAAGTGTATTTTTTAAAGATAATAATTTATTTTCCAACTGGAGGTATCTTGGGATGCTTATTTACCCTGAGATTGAAAATAAATTTGATCAGATTTTAAACACAATTCTTTGAGAAATCCCTACATGTTTTAGG